>NW_027494113.1:0-319307 GCF_021521415.1 Bidens hawaiensis | reverse complement strand
AAACCAAAAAAGCAAAGGAGGAAAAAGAGAGAGATCTCACGTTTCCCTTGGTTGTTTCTGCGTTTTTAAGGTATAAACATGAAACCCTAACTTTGTAAATCATGTATTTAGTGTTTGCATGTGTAATTTTGATTAGATGATGATTGATTATGTGTTAGTTATTGATATTGATGATCATATGTGATTTTGAACGGTGAAAGATTATTAAATCATTGATGGTTTGTAAACCCTAGAGGGTTACTACTGATTTTTGTGATTTATTATGCTCGTTACATGTTTCGAGATATGTCGTATGCTTAGGATGCATGTTAGACGATTGTTTGTGCTTGCTGAGTTTTGACAGCAGTGATTGTTAAACTTGAACGACATGTAACTTGTTGAATATATAAGCAAACTGAGCTAATTATGAGTCTACAAGGTAGTACTCTGAGTCTAATTTTCAGAAAGTCCAACCACGCCTAATTTGGAGGTGTTTTGGTTACTCAAACGATTTAAATTTGATTAAAGGTCAAAACAGGTACTGGACAGATTGTAAGTTATGTTTGACAACTGTAACTAATTGTTAATTTGGAAATTGGCTGAGGTTGTTAACACTAAAGGGTACTATAATGAGTCTATTTTCTATAAAGTATAAGTTTGTAATTTTTGGACGAGTAAAAGTTAATCTTTATGATTTTACAAAACTGAAGTGCAAATCTGAGTTGTGAGACCTGCTGTTAAGTTGTTTTGTAATTAGCATATCTCATGAACTACAAGACAAAATGGGTTGGTTCCACTTCTGGAAGTTAACTTGTTGAGTTAAGAACCTAACCCAATTGGTCTTGCAATAATTGGATTTTCATTTATCGGGGATAACAAATAACATTCTGTTGCACATGAATTTGACTGCTGTGAGTTTGTTGTAATGTTTTGATCATTATGAGTAAACTATGTAGAATAAAAATACAATAAAATATGTTCTGGAAACCTAACTCATGTATGCTTTTGTGACGATTTTTGGTAAATTAATTGAGATGCTATGATCTGTTAGATAGAAAAATCTTTCATGTAGAATTATGTCTTGATGAAACTAGCTGCTAAACTTTGTGAAAATACATGAAATGTGCTAATTGCTAGATAATTGTTATGTTTTGACCAAATTGCCCTTGCGGGGAATAATTGCTAGTAATGTACACCATTAACACTTGACACGTAAATAGTTGTTCACACACGTAAAGTATCACTAATGTGCTTGTTGAGACAAACACGATTCACAAACGAAACACGAAACGTATCTTGTGCATAGGTATTATGTGCCGAGTCTAGAGACTCGATAATAGTTCCGACACTTAGAAAATATCCTTGTTGTTTTAGAACGCTAGCGAGAGTTTTTCTGTGACGCGCATCACTTGGGTGACTTGTTTTTGGAATTTTTCGCAAACAGTGAGTTTCACTTTCCCCTTTTAAACTTTTTAAACGCTTTTCACTTGGGGGAGATAACATACTCCGAAACGCTTTTAGATTTTGTTATGAAATTATATATCACTTGAAAAGGCTAAGTGGCAAACGAAATAATTGAAGTCCTTCAGACATCGAACCGTTTAGTATTGGAAAATAGCGAGTCATTGTTGAGTAGTACTACTGGGTTTGACAAACCCCACCCAACGCTAAGCTCGACTGGAGGTCGAGTGGGTGTAATCTTGGCCAAACACATTACCATGGTCGGGATAGACCTGGTGGCAAGGCACATGATAAACAGTCAGCTTCGGTGTCGAACACTTAGTAATACTTGCTTTATAGGCTAGCTACCTATAGATATATAATTGATTTAACACTATCTGGTAACGCAAAACGCTAAACACAAAACGCTAAACGCTTTATTTTATATAAACTTGTGAACTCACCAACCTCGTGTTGACACTTTTAGTATGTTATTCTCAGGTAGCCGAGGCGGGCGCGCGGTATAGGATCATGCATTAATTTGAACGTTACTGTTTATGCAAACTTGTTTTAAACTATTGTTATTGTGTTTTAAGTCATCCTGCGTGACGCAACGCTTGGCTTATGGTTTTACGCTTCCGCACTTATTTACACTTAAATGTTTTCGTGTTTTGAAAACTTTATTTATGGTTTGATTCTAACTAATGATTCCGATCCTGTTAGTTCACACCCTCTGACGGTAAAACTCCGTTAGTGGATTTTGAGGGTGTGACAATTATGGTGGAAAGATAATGAGGGTGAGGGTATAGGATATAGTCAGGTACCCCCACCATATAATGACAACTATACTAGTCTTCCTCTTACCAAAGAGCAGGAAGAAAAGATAAAAGACATGAAGTATGGTAAACAGGTTCAATATGAAATTGTTGGATCAGGATCCTTAGAGGAAATCAAGCCAAACATGTTCACGTATAGTTTTTCATGTAGAGTGTATTTTGTTTCCCAAAATTGAGAAAAACGACTTGAACGTACATGAGAAATGATAGTACATCAGTTGGCTGACTATCACACTTCTTCAGAAATGTTTTTATTAAATACTACGTTTCGACGATTGAGTCTTTTTTGAGGTTAAATTTGTACACAAAAGTTTTCCTTTCTGTCAAAATTTTTGCACAAATTTAGGGGGAGAAAATTAAAAGAATTCAAAAAGAGTGTGCGTGCGTTCTTATAAAATTAATATTTTAAATATGTTTTTACACACTTTTGCTTAAAATTATGTCGATTGCTCAAGTTTAAAGAACATATACTTGTATATGTTTGGTCCGGTGATCTACTTGTAGATTCACAGGATAGCCATTCATCTAAAGACTGAAAGCATCTGGGGCGATTATGTTGTGTTTTTTGTGTTTTGAATTCTTTCACTTAAAATTATGTCGGTAATTCCATGTTGGAGGGACACGTATTTTCATATGTGTTTTGGTCCTGTTAACCACTAGTGGTCGTACGGGATAGCCATTTACCTGAAAAATGAAAAGTGACCGGGGTAACTGAGTTTTTACATGTGTGTCTTCTATAACTCTGGGAAGTGATATATTTATTCAGTTAACAACTTTTTGGAAGCTTCAAAATATTTTCAAATGAAAATTGATCCAACCTTTGGAAAATGATAGGTAAATTGTTTTTGTGTGCCTAACGGGTGAAGTAATTAAGCTTAAAAAGCTCTAGAACAGTCATTGATTTGTATGGTAGCTTTCCATGATGCGTAAAAGTTGAAGTGATATAAACTAAATATGCTAAACTTACTGTGGAGAGTCATTTTAAAGAAATGTGCATGTCTCTAAGGCAGAAAAGCAATTACCCAGTCATACACGAGCCCGTTAGTGTCTTGATCATCAAAAATATTATGTTTCTAAGTTTTTGCTGAAGTAAAAAAAGAGAGAGAGAGAGAGAGAAATATATAATAAAAATAAGCAAAAAAAAAATCGTATTTCTAAAGCTTAAAGGGTCAAACTAAAACTACAGAGATGAGGGCACAAAAGTAAGTCCAGTCATGTCTCAAATGAAAGGCCTATAAGTCTGGATGGCTTGTAAGTCCAACGTTCAACCTTAAAGTTTAAATTATTGCTTGTTTATGTATAAAAATCTTTTGATCAAGAACTAGGGGGGTTGGAGTCAAATTGGGGTGATCCGGGGAAAGCCAAATATGTTTTGAGAAGAGATAGGAGGCATCACAAATCCATAAGTGATGCCCATCTAAGCTTTACGCCGAACTGAACCTAATTCATATCACTGATGCAATGAAAATCATGCTAAGTTCGTTATACTTGTTATCAACCTGTCTCTTTATGTCATAATAACGCTGAACTTGAATCCTTGTGACAACACCTTAAATAATATGATTCAATGTTTGGATCTTTTCATAAAAGGCGACGTTTTTATCAAAAACTGAAATTTGATCCCAAATTTTTGCTAAATTACTAGAAGACCGGGTGATTAAATTTGTTTTATTTGTTGTTTTTGGTTTTATTTTATTTAATTTATTTTATTTTTAACTTCTTGATTACTCTTGTCGAAACAAATGCGTTAAGAATATGTTATATTTGGTTTAGCTGGTATGATCTCATCTCAAGTCTTTTCAAGAAAATTAAAAAAAAAACAGAAAAACATAAAAATTACAAAAATATGTCTTTCTTATTTTGTTTTATTTAATGGTTTTCAAAAATATTTTAGTTGATCTTTCTATCAAATTTCATTGTTCTTTCAAAACTGATTTCTTGCAACGGAAGCATATGAAGTATCTGAGATTCATATTGGATGATGCTATCAAAAAGGGGGAGATGGTAGAGTATTGGATGCAGATGCTGATGTTGTTGATCATGTTCAAGTAAAGAGTCTAAAGGTTTTGAAAGCATCAGTCTAAGGGGGAGATTGTTGGGCCATAATTTGGTTAGACTAACGCGTATTAAAAGGCCATGACATGATCAAGACTAAGGTGACATAAACAAAGACGAGTTGAAAAATTGCATTGGTGTAATACCGAAATCCCTATGGATTTCGTTTAGGCTAGTCTGAAGTGAAATAAACAAGAACGAAGCTACAAACCAAGGGGAGATTGTTGGGTCCATATTTGGTGGTTTGTACTTAGTTATATGTTTATTGGGTTTCGTATTGGGCTATGAATGTAAACCGAGATCCATAAGATCTCGGTGGGCTTTGGGCTATGGTTGGGCTTGTCTATTGAGTACTCTATATATAGAATGCATTGTATAGGTTTCTAGGTTGCCAGTTCAGCTTTTGGTGAGCAAAAACGTAAATCATAGCCACCATCTAGAGAGAAATACAGATTGTGTAATCTCATGTACCAGGCGGTTTAATAATATAATCGTGTGCATTTTGAGTATTACATCGTGTTCATCATATTTATATTATTTCGTATCATTGTTCTTCAAACACCACTGTGTTAGGATTCCGCACTAACGTCGTGTTCAAGTTGATATCATAGTTGTAGTGATCCAGATTCGGGACTTACAAGTGTTTTTGTCACTTTTGACTTTGAATCCTGAAAGTCAAAACTGATCATTATTGGTTCTAATTCCTTATAGGTTAACGAATTGAAACTCATTATTGTTCAATTCGTTACCAATGACTTAACGAATCAACCTTCTTCGTGAAAATTGATAACGAATTACTTGACATTCGTTCTTTAATTCGTTATCTCTTCAATTGTGACTCGCTATATGTAGTTCGTGTTCTTTCATAATAACGATTAACCAATTCGTTATAACGAAGCACCTAATTCGTTATAACAAATCAGAAAATATAACGAATTATAATTAAATTTATTTTAAATATTTTAAAACAAAAAATGTATTACAATATATATATATATATATATATATATTATTTGTTTTTTGTTTTTACTAAATATCAGATTTATATATTTTCAGTTATGGCTGACGAGATTGTTCAGGATCCTCCTATAGCTGATCAACAACCAATACAACAAGCAGTGGAGCAGCCACAAGAAGCAGATCTCCCGTTACTTCCGTTCGACAAGAAACATAAGATCTGCGCTTTTGTCGAAACGAACTTTGCTGATGAGGATATTTTTGGGGAGATACTAGCCTTTATATGTCGTTCATGTATTAGCTATGTTGTCACAACGAACCCTAAGATTCGATTTAATATTATCCGTCAGTTCTGGAACTCAGCTCGATACGTGGGGACTGAGGATCATATGAGGTTTGGTGACAATATGGACAACCCATGTGAATTTAACAAGGGGTTGATATGTGGTCTATTCAGTTGAGTGTTTTATAATGGTGAACTGGACAAGTCAATGTATAAAAAGGAAAACTTGTGCCCCACATACAAGTATTTATTGCATGTACTCATTCATTGCCTTGGTGGACAAAAATGTGGATTTGTCGAGTGCCGGATTATAATCCGATCGACATTCATCGCATTGACCTTGAACAAGCCATTCAACTTCTCAGGGATGATCGTCTATCATCTCAAAGGGAATTTCCTTGTCAAGAATTGATGTGGTAAATTTCTTATGTATCCCCGGTTTCTCCAGTTGCTTATTCATGATGCGATTCCTGATCTGGTGATTGATCCAACACTTCGCAACGATGTGTTGAAATATGATACAATATGAAGAATGAAGCTATATCGTTAGGATACACCGAGGACCAAACGCTTGATTGGTCACATTTCAAATACGGCGTATGTCTGACCTTCTGATGATCGTTGGATCAACGATGATTCAGATTCCGAACGTGAAGAGGGTCCAGGTGGGAACGATGATGAAGATGATGATGGAGATGATGGTGGAGATGGTGGTCAAGGGGGTGACCAACATTAGGTTAAGGTTGTGGTGGCAAGTTCATCTGCTGCACCACATAAACTAAAGGGTAAAGATATTGCTTCTGACGAGCCATCCAAACGTCGTATAACACAAGGTGCTGGTGTTTCATTTGGTCCACAAGTTCCAAGGTCGTTTGATCCTCAAATACCAGCGGTGCCGCTTACTACTACAATCCCTGAATTGACTTTGACGACTACACTTACTTCGGATCCTAGGCTTGATATGATTCCTCAATCCGTCTTATCTACTTTACCAAGGCCTACTACTGCTACATCGGCGGTTTCTCAAACACCGACTATGATGCTGACACGGCCTATGGACATTTCGTTCATGATGCTTAATCGTCCTCAAGGTCCTATGCAGTCGATCCCTCCATCCTTTCATGCTATGCCCCAGGAAAATTAAATGAACATGCTCATGAGTTTGATTCATCTGTATCAGAATCAAATGGCGGACGATTGTTAAGATCAAGAGCAGATGTTACTCAATCAAAGACGTTTGATGGGTTTGGTCTCGTACTGTCAAAAGGAGACAAAGGAGCTGCGTGAGATTGTCATGGCTCAGGGGGTGAAAATCAAAGAACAAGAGGATCTTATTCTGCATCTTACATGCAAAAACAATGAGTTAAAGAAGCTTAATAATGACGCTGAAGATCCTGATGCCTCGGGTGCTGGAGGTAATTAGCCGAAATAAGCTCACGGTTCATCCTCTGGTGCTGGAACGAGTGGTGTTGGTAATTTGGATAAACATGTGGTTGTTTATCATGACTTGATGAATGTACAACCAATCGAGTCAATAAAAGCTAATACTGACATATTTGTAGATAATATGGGGGTGGTGAGGAGTATGGTGAATGCGGATGAGATTGAGGAGGGACAGTTTGTTGATAGGTCCCTGACACATGAGCAGATTTCGATACTGCTGGGTTTGAATGATGAAGTGCTTAATGCTTTGGAAGCTGAGGATGACGTGGAGGTAATTAACTAAGAAGAAATCTTACAGGATCCAACGTTTCTGAGATGAACACGGATGCTAGACTGTCGTTATCTTGTCAAAAACACTTATAATCAGTTCCTAATCACCTAAGCAAGCTAGGGTAAGTAGGGTGTCGAACACAAGGAGTATGTGGTAAATGAAAATCGTGTAAACAAATTAAGTACTATGAAGTAGTAAATTGTAGTGATGATCACACAAGCAAATAAGTTGGTTTTAATAAAAATTAAGCAAATTCACGAATTCAAGCAATTAACAAAGAAGACTCATCCCCGAGGTTCAAGAATGTAACTAAACAGTTTCTCATGCAACCTAACTGATTAATTATCACAGAGTGACTAAAGACTGATTAACGAGTTAAACCTTAGGCACCAACAATCGCTAAAACACGACACTGGTTATCAAACAATCCCTACCAGTGTGACTCAAATAAGGGCAATTTTATGCTTTATTGTTTTCAATCTAGTCAAATCAACCCTATGAGCATTTACTGTAGCAACTAGCAAATTAATTAATTGTTATAATCAACATAAGCTTAAACCGATTAAATGCACAACAATACTAAATTTCAATACTCATAGATCAATCAACGATAATCAAAAATTGTATGTTCTTGGTTACATTAAAAACTAAATAAAATACAAACTTTACATCCCGGGAATGAATCGGAGAAGACTCGCCGAGCATCGTCATCGATAGATATTCAATTATGATGAGAAAGGCCATTAGGATTGATCAAGAAATGATTGGTAGCCCTGGAATTCAACCAAAATCACCTAACAGCTGATGGAAGTCGTAATAACTGATTAGGGTTCGTAAATTAGAAGATATAGGTCAAAAGATGATTTTTCCCGTTTTTTATGTCCATAGCGATACACGATGGCGATATCCTTATGCCATCGCGTATCCCGACCTAAGAAAACCTCATATTCAGATTTCTCTCGTCGAGAAACACAAAATTCATATATTATGGGTCTCGTAACTCATTTTCTAGCCGATGATATGCCCGTTTTAATTCTTGGTCGCGTTTTGTCTACCCATCTTGTTCAGTTTTAGCATTGGATTATGATTTCTCATCCATACTCTTCCCTAATCCTTGTAACACTTCCAATGACATCAAATCATGCTCCGGTCTTCCCAAGATATCATTCCATGCTCGTACAAGTCTCCAACTTAACATCTTTAACGATAAATGACCTGAAATACAAAAGCACGTATGAAGTACCAAAGTTCTAAGAATATACTCAATAAAACTACATAATTAATACACTAATATATATATAAAATACCCGACCATCAAACACGTGTTCTGTTTGTGAAGATGAAGAGATCGAGATAGAAGATATGACAGCAAGGAAATACCCCGACCTTTATCAACGAACCAATGTTGAAGAGGGTATTTCTACCTTCAACGAGAAAAATGTCAAAGCTGCTGAAGATCATCTGGAAAAGGTCTCAAAGGGAAAGGAAAAGAAGTTTGATTGGAATCCTGATCCATCGGTTGTTGATATTCAGGAATGGTTTAATTGTCATGCAAACGAGCACGTAAGATTATCGAGGCGTACATGTACGTGAATGAAGAACTGAAGCAAGATGAGATCGCACGTGCTAAAGCCAATCAGAGGACAACGTTCAAAGCCGTGTTGACTCTTAAAGGTGATATTATTTCCTGGCTGTACGATTCTGAACAAAAGGTCTGCATCATCAAGTGGGAGAACAGCATTCAGTACTATGAAAATATCACTGACGTTCTCTCACTTCCGCGTTGTGATGTACGTACCCTCATGGGTCGACCTTTCATCAATCGCGGTAGAAATCGTGAAGCAGAATGGTTTCATCAACATTTACTTTTCGAAGTAAACCACGGGTTTAAGTTCTTTAAGCCGCAGATACCCATTCGTAAGCGTATTGATGAGATAGATCCACTTACGGGATGGAGGAAGCTCATGCTTAAAGTAAAACCACCAAAAACGATGAAGTATGTACCTGTGAAGACTTTCCCGCAAGGTTTTCACCTAACTTTCAACCTTTGGTACTACAACAATCGTACTGGTGAGGCCGTCATTGTCCTTGGGAAAGGTTTGAAGACTAACTTTATTAGAGTTATCGATCCAATGTGGCTTGTTAACTTATCAGAGACTGACAATGACGTGATGTTCATGAATAAGATATTGATTGAGCACCAGGAAGATTATTACTGAGCTATGCAATTCAAGCGCGTCGTGCGTGTATGTCACGAGTTCGGGATTCATAGTTGTCGAGATTGGGTGTCAAAGCGCTTCAAGTAAAGTAAAGACAAAGAGCTCAAGACGAGGGGGTGTTTGTTAGTGCACGGTTTTGTCGTCTCGAGTCTTTGTAATTATTGTTTTTAATTTATTAATATTTTAATATAAGGGCATTTATGTAATTTACTTTAGTCCGTTAATGTAAGGCTAATTCGTTAGGAATGTTTAACAAATTTGCCAGTTGGTCTAATGTAACGTCTAGTTCGTTATGTATGTTCCCATTCGTCATGGAATGTTGACGAATGGGGGCATAACGAATCAAAGATTCGTTATGCTTTTCCTTATTGAATCTGTAAGTTAACGAACTGGATCCAATTCGTTACGGGATGTGTGACAAATTGGGTTCATCGTCTATTTATAGGGGTTTCCTTCCATGTTAATTTAAGTTTTGATTAGTTAACGAACCTCTATCAAATTCTCTCTCGATCAATACTTTGCTATATATATATATAACACCTAATTAATAGTATAATCATGAACTAGATCCGTTTAAGGTATTAGATCTATAATTGATAATCAATATCGTTTAGATCTGATTCGTGTTTAACAATTAAAGTTTACCCATAGTGTCCTAGGTTCGATATCCGTTCTTACTTGCTAGCTACACTGTGACCAATACACTTGCCGATTGTGTGTGGTTGTTTAGATGAATTCGGTAAAACTTGGTTATTAATATTATATACTCTTTTCGCGTATCAAACATCAAATTTCTTTAATCAATCAATCATTTTTAGTCAATCCATACTTTCAAAATTATCAAATAATCAGTTCAATATTGAACCTGTTAAAGTACTTTTCAAAACCTTAAAAATCTCAGACGAAAACAAAAATAGCTTTTTATCCATCGGAAATCATATAATAAACATAAACATACATGAGATTGCATTATAACTAAACCTAATTGATTAACTGTTTCTATCAAATTTTCGGATCAACTCGTGATTTTCCTGTGAAGAATATCAATCTGCAGAGTATAATATCTATTGCAGTCTTTAAATGCAACAACAACTCATTTGTCAGCAACCCTTGAAACGTGTGTCTACAGTTATCCCACTAGTCAATATAGTATGTTCTGAATATACCCGAATATGTTGATCAGAACTCAATCCCGGGATGGTGAATTAGACTCAGTCTATGCTAGCCTTATGCATTTGTAAATATTCTTAAATAATAGGGCCACGGCCGTGGAATCTACCACTGCAGAGCCAAATCATAGTCAGAAGAAGAGTGTCTGATAAGATACAACAAATGGATATAATGAGTCAAACCTGTAAGTCTCAGATATTTATACATCACACATATCCGCCGTTTATGTCTTAATAAGACATATGCGTCGTATATGTGTTATACATATACGCTATATATGTAACAAAACACATATACGATGTATATGTTTTATATATATCACGTGGATATGTAATATTAAACATATGAATTATAAAATTCACACATTCGAGTTCGATCAAGTCCAAATTAATGACCTTCATTAAACTATTTTGACAAAAATTCTATTCTTTTAAATCATTTGGAAAAAATCAAGTTCAACTTAATGACCTTGATATACATTTTATTCCATTGTAAATGTATTTAGAAACATTAATTCAGTTATTTCATCCAGAGTTGAAATAACTCTGAAATGCAAAATATTTTTGGTTTTAACAACAATTAAGAAAAATTAAACTATTTACACACATAGTTTTGTGAGTCTGAGCAGGGAATCATATTGACCAAATCGCCTTTCAATAACAGTTTATATTTCTGCCTTATTATGACTGGTGTTAAGTCAGTCATTGGTATTGTTGTCCCATTAAACTTTAACAACAAATTTTTCTGAAATTCAGAGATACGATTAAGGTTCATTTAAGCACATAATATCAGGAAATGATCACTCTTTATCTTGATTCAGGCTTAATTTTATTTTAATCATGTCATCCCAACTTGACTTAAACCTTAGAACCAGCAGAGCAAAACATTTCAAATTTTTAACAACCTTCACTACAAGGTATACCCTCGTTATTAAACAATACCCCAACTTTCCTTAACCATGAATGAGTATGCACTATTTCATCTGTATGGCTTGCAGACATTGTATCCCATGGGGGCCGTGTCTTAATGGTATTAAGACGCGCACAAGGGAGGAATAATGTATGTCTAACAAAGTGGTTAATCAAGTCAGTAATGAGTTTCTACAAAGTACAGCTGTGATCAATTTTAATGAGTTTGGGTTCGCTTATAAAGCAATTTAATATCCACAATTTGTGAATACCTAGATTATAAACCGCATAAAGACTCAATGGTATCCGAAAGTTTGAAGCTTTCCATCAATACATGATTTAAGGCCATAAACCATATACCATTGATGATCCAATCATTCTTTTAAACATTTCAAAGAATTTTTATTTTGGTGACCATGATAAAACATAAGGCTTGACTATGACAGGATATTACATTTATGCCTTTATTACCAAGATTTTTGTTAGAGAACTAACCCCCCTTTCAACTTGGCTAGTTAAGTTTAATTCACTTATTCTTCCATAATAGTTTGTTTTAAAGCCTACCAATGCACTAACACATTTAAGCACACAGCCTTTTAAGCCTATTTCTTACTGGATTTGAGACTAGATGATCAATGTACTATCATCTTCCCTTTTTGCTTCAAAAACTCTTTTCGAGGAGCAAATTTTCACATGTTTTTGGAGTTTTTAAAATTTTCAAATGTTTTTGGCTTTTTCAAATAATTGAATGTTTTGGGATTTTCTAAAAATATCCCCCCCTAAAATCAAAAACCATTTTGGAAAAATATTTACAAAATTTAAATCAGATGAATGGTTACTCAATATCAGAGTCCGTAACCTCGGGATCTTTCTCCTTCCCACCTCCAAGCTTCTTAATATCGTTAAGCTTTAAAATATATAAGAATCTGTTTTTATAAAAAGCTTTAGTATAAAAATTTGCTCCTTGCTCGTCGGTGTGAATTTTATCTACGTTAATCAACTTCTTCTAGTAGCAATCAAAAATGAAGTGATAGCATATTTCAATGTGTTTAGTTTTAGAATGATTTACCGGGTTTTTAGTTAGGGAAATAGCTGTAGAATTATCTATAAAAATAGGAGTGGTTAAAAGGTGCAAATCGTAATCGCGCATCTTCTATTGAATCCAAAGAACCTGAGAACAACAACTGGATGCAGCTACATACTCAGTTTCATAAGTAGACAACGAGACGGTTGTTTGCTTCTTACATTTCCACGTGACCAACCAACTGCCAAAGAATTGACATCCAGCAGTTATAGATTTCACGTTCAGCTTACAGCTTCCATAATCATAATCAGAAAAATCTCTCAACAGAAACTCATTTTCTTTCAAACGCTTTAGTAAACAAGTCAGCGAAATTATCTAATGTATCAACCTTTTCGAGCATAATCAGTTTCTTCTCAGCACAATCCCGTATAAAATGATGACGGATGTCAATATGTTTAGTTTTGCTGTGTTTTACGGGATTGTTAGTTACTGAGATAGCAGCAGTGTTATCAATGCAAATAGGAGTATGAGTGAAATTCATACCATAATCGCGCAATTGCTGTTGAATCCAAAGAACCTGGGAGCAGCAGTTGGATGCTGCCATGTATTCTGCTTCACAGGTTGAAATGGAGACTGAGGTCTGCTTCTTGCATTGCCTTGACACTAATCTGCCTCCAAGAAACTGACATCCACCTGTTGTTGACTTTCGATTCTGATTGCACCCTCCATAATCAGAATCCGTGTAGGCGACCAACTCCAAGTCTCCTCCTTTCGTGTACCACAACCCCAGCTTAGGATTGCCTTTGAGATATCGCAATATTCTCTTCACATCTTTCAAATGAGATTCTTTTGGGTTTGCCTGAAAGCGTGCACAAAGACAAACTGCAAACATAATATCAGGTCTAGAAGCAGTTAAGTACATTAAAGAACCTATTATTGCCCGATATTGGGTTGGGTCCACGTCTGCATCACTGTCTGAATCAGCACCCAATTTATGGTTGACGCAGACTGGAGTATCAAATGGAGTGCTGTCCTCCATCTTGAAGCGTTTGAGAACGTCTTGGACATACTTCGTCTGATGAATGAACATCCCATCTTTCTTCTGATCAACCTGCAGTCCTAAAAAGAAAGTTAGTTCACCCATAGCACTTATTTCAAATCTCTTTTTCATGACGGCCTCAAATTCCTGACACATGGCGACTTTAGATGCAGCAAAGATGATGTCGTCCACATAGACTTGCACCAGAAGAAAGTCGCTTCCTTTTCTCTTAAAGAACAGTGTGCTATCAATCTTTCCCCTTTCAAACTCATTCTCAAGCAAGTAATCAGATAGTGTTGAGTACCAGGCATGAGGTGCCTGATGTAGCCCGTATAGCGCTTTACTTAGCTTGTACACGTGATTAGGAAAGTCTGGGTCATGAAAACCCGGAGGTTGCTCAACGTACACAACCTAATCGACTTTACCGTTAAGGAACACACTCTTCACGTCTAACTGAAATACCTTCATCTCCTTGTGTGCAGCAAATGCCAAAAACAATCGAATGGCTTCCAATCTCGCCACAGGAGCAAACACCTCATTGTAATCGATCCCCTCTTGCTGATTAAAACCTTTTACAACCAGCCTCGCCTTGTTCCAGATAATTATTCCTTTCTCATCTCTCTTGCATTTGAAAACCCATTTTGTGCCAATCGCATGCACATCCTTCGGTTTTGTAACCAAAATCCATACTTCCATCTTCTTGAACTGGGCTAAGTCTTCTTGCATGGCTTCGACCCACGAGCTGTCCTTGAGAGCCATTTGATAGTTCTTTGGTTCAATCTGGCTGATGAAGCAGGTGTACAAGCATTCGTTGATTATGCCCGTATCTTTAATGCTTGTGTAAACACAGGTGTGCTCATTCAAGCTTTGTCTTGTTTGTACACCGTCGGACAGATCACCTATCACGTTCTCCAAAGGGTGATTTTTGTGAACTCTCGTAGTCGAAACCGAACTGATTTGCAGATTATCTTCCAGGTTCGAAGATAGCTCATCAATGGGTGATTGTTGTTGAGAGTGAAACGGATTGAAGAATTCTTCTTCTGTAGAGGCAGCAGGGGTATCGACAGCATTTGACGAGGAAGGCTGACATTCATCGTACAACGGTCTTTGCACAACATTTTCTTCCTCATCATAAAGCATCTTCGTAGCAATTCTCTCATCAACTTCTGCACAATCCAAGTAAGGTATGTTAAAAGATTTAAAAAGTCTATCATAGTCGAAAACCCCAGCGGGTCCCGTGCTTGGTTTTGGTGATTTGTAACTTGTGATATCAGTGTTACACACCACCTCAACCTTGCTGGTCGATGTATTAAAGACTCGTCTGTTGGGAGTCCCAACAACGTATCCGACTAAAATACCTTCGTCGGCTATTTCACCAAATTTAGAATTTGTCTTTAATATCGAACACGGGGACCAGAATGGTTCGAGACCACTCACGTTTGGCTTTCTCCCATGCATAAGTTCATAACATGTTTTATTCAGTCTTTTAACAGTTAAAATTCTATTAAGGATATAACAGGCTGTTGCAACAGCTTCAGCCCAGAACACCACAGGAAGTTTCAAATCAGCCAGCATGGTTCTGGCTCCTTCAATTAACGTTATGTTCTTCCTCTCAGCCACTCCATTTTGTTACGGAGTATACGGAGCGCTGTACTGGTGCTCTATCCCTTTCTGTAAGCAGAAGATCTCCATATGATAGTTCTTGAACTCAGTCCCATTGTCACTCCTGATGTATTTAACTCTTTTTCCCATAATATTCTCAACTTTGGTAATCAAATTTATTACCATCTGAACCTTTTCATCGTTTGACTTCAGGAAATGTACCCAAGAGTATCGAGAGAAATCATCAGTGATCACCTAGCAGTATGATGTTCCACCTAGGATTTTTACATTCACGGGACCAAAGAGATCCATGTGAAGTAGGTCTAGGGTACTGACTATTGAATTAACCTTCTTGGTGTGATGGGATTTCTTGTGTAGCTTTCCCTTTTTGCACGATAAGCATTGGTCTTCAAAGTTGAAATTCTTCAAGGGAACACCCAGCACAAGCCCATTCTTGACAATGTAGTTCATTTTCTGAAGATGAATATGCCCCATTCTCCTATGCCATAACTCGGACTCCGATTCAGTTGCTTTTGACAGAAGACAGGATTCTTCTGTTGCCAGCTCAGTCGACCTCATGTCCATAATATACGTATTCTTTTCTCTTGGAGCCTTCATTACAATCCAATCCTCTGGTATCTTGAAACCAGGATACAGCACGATCGCCTCATTCTTGGTAAAGTGCACGGTGTAATCTTTGTCACATATCTGCGATACACTCAGCAGATTATGCTTCAGTTCTTCAACGAAATTCACTTTCTCTAAAGTCATTTTTCCATTAGTCACTGTCCCAATTCCTGTAATCCTTCCACCGCTCTCTCCAGCAAAACTCACTCTTCCTCCTTGAACAGGTTTCCAATCGTGTAAAAAATTCTTGTTACCCATCATGTGCCGGGAACAGCCGCTATCCACAACCCATAGATTGTTTGCAGCCCTGTTCAACTGTTCCTGCACGATTAAAGCAGTGGATTAAAATCTGGGGGCCCAAGACCTATTGGTCTTGGGTCGATACATCCCGTACTTTGGCTGTCCAAAGTTAGTATCAGAATAATTTCTGTAAGTCCTAAAAGGATACCTTCTTGTAGATTGACTATGAGGCCATCCAAACCTTCGTGAATTAAATGAATTATTACTTATGGTTTGGTTGTTAGCAGTGAAAAACTGAGATCGATTTCTTTGAAAACCTGGATTAGTCCAATGTCTGAACTTTGATGAGTTTTCATTTTTACCATTATTGTATTTACCGTTTGATCTATTCTCAGTTTTTGAAGGCCTCAGACCTCTGAATCTCTGCTTCAGAGGGCAATCAGCAATCAGGTGTTCTGTTTGATTGCATCTAAAACAACTTCTGTGTTCAACTTTCTTCTCAATAGTTGTTTTAGATGTTGAGGCTGCATTACTGCCCGTTTGTCTCACATATGGTGGGACATACGGGTTTAGTGGAGAATTCTTTTCATTTGTTTTATGTTTCTCTCCACTTTTTGGTAACACTGCCTCTTCTTTTGTCTCACTCGACTTGGATGTCTTGTCCGAATTTGATGAGACTGGACTAGGTACAGAAATCTTAACACTCGAAACAGGCTTACTTGTTTCGCCTTTACTAACTTCTGGTTCTTTAATAGTAACCTTAACCGGAACTGTCTGACCAAAATCAACATTAACAGATTTCTGATTACTAGGATCATAAGTATAGTTATGATTGTAAGGTGGTGGAACTTCATGATATCCAATTCCTCCCCTTTTAACTGGGGAACCTTGATCACTAACGAGGTGATCAAGTATAGCGGAGGAATTTCTAAATTGCTCTAGCTTTCTGTTAAGTTCCACCACTTTCACCTAGTGATCAGCAATCTGTTTATCCCTTTCAACTTTTAGTTTGGTTTTCTCTTCTAACACTTCATAGCTAAGATCAATTACTTGAATTTTTTCAGCTAGATTTGCTTTAAGACTTCTAATATCTTTCTCACTAGCTTTTATTTTTACTTTGTAACTATTTTCTCTAGCTTTAGTGAAATGATGATCTTCTTTTAATGTTTTAAATTGAGCATCCAAACTAACAAACTGATCAGTTATAGTTGTCAATTGTTCAGACAGATTTTCACATTTAGTACAAGGGAGTTTAGTACTTACCTCGGAGAGCTGATCTGTCACATCGGCCATGAAAGCTTGATTTTCTCCAGTCACCTTCTCACTTTCTGCAGTTTCGATGTTCGCCAAATTAGCCTGTTCAAACACTTCCTCAACATGCAGATTCCAGTTGTACTCCCCGTTCTGTCTGGATATCATGGCTCTATTCTCATTACCACCCCCACTCTGCTGTGTAGACCTGTTCTGACTATGTTCAACACGTTCATTTGTGCACTCTTTTGCAAAGTGGCCATTCTGTTTACAGTTGTAACACCGAACCTTTGACTTGTCAAAACCTGGTCTTTCACCAACAAACTTCCTACCAGTCTTCTTCATAAACCGTTTAACTCTCCTTACAATCATCGCCATCTGCCACTGCAGATCCACCTCTTCCAGATCATCAGCATCGATCTGATCATAGTCTTCATCTAAAGTAGCAGGATCAACAATCTTACCTTGAATGTAATTTTCATACGAAGCAATGAAAGATGAATAGAGAGCAAACTGCTGTTCAGCAGATTTAACACTCATGGGCATCTTTGAGTAGTTTTTGTTCGAAACACTTGGGGAAAAACTACCCTTGGTCGCTTGAGGTTTAGAAGCATTTGATCCACCAGCTACAAAACACACATCACCATTCATGTTGAGAGATACATGACCTTCATGTGTTGAGTTAGCGCCCGACTCTCCTTTTGAGTAGTAAGCAGACGATTCAGACTTAGAACTTGAACTTGAGTTAACTTTTGCACCATACATTCCTGTATCCTGAACCTGATCAGTTGGTGTCTCTTTTCGAACCATGTTAAGTTCAAACGTTCGTAGTTTGTTGACTGCTGTTTCCAAGTCATAGTCGGCAAACTCTTTGTCTTCCCTCATCAACACAATGTACATCTCCCATTTCGGTGGGAGAGCATCAAGAAGCTTTTCAACGATCTCCTCTTCTTTGTAAGCAATGGAATAATTGCTTAGTTCGGTCATCAGATGATAATATCTCGTGATGATATCATTAAGTGATTCATTCTTCAGATACTTGAACACCGAGAATTGGGTTTTCAGTAGTTTAATCTTTGATGCACGAATCCCCACATTACCCTCAAAACGGTTTTCAAGTGCTTCCCATAGCTCTCTAGCAGTTTTATACTTCCTGAAGGTGTGAAGAATCTCTTGTGGAAGAGCCATTGTTATCGATGCATGAGCTTTGCTTTCAGCCTCATACATTTTCTTTTCTTCTTCTTCCATCTTGTTGTATTTCTTAATCTGATCACGACCCTCATACTCAGCAGTTGGTGGAAAGTATCCATCTTGGATGCACACCCACATCTTAGCATCTTGGTATTTGACATATTGTTCAAACCGATCCTTCCAAGCCACGAAATCGGTTCCTTTCAGCATCTTCGGTGCCTTAGTAGCTGAACCCGCTTCCACTTCCATCTTCACCAGTTCCGTAATATTTATTGAAGTCATCTTTCACGAAACACAAAGAAACCCGAAAAACAAAAATTTTATTCTTAACAGTACTGTAGGCGAAGTTGTGGATAACTTCGCTTAAGTCTTAACTTCGCTGATTCTTAACTTCGCTCCCTTTTTAAATTCGCCTGAAAAGGCGAAGTTGAGAATAACTTCGCTTAAGTTAAGCGAACTTGTGAGGTAGGCGAAGTTGTGGGTAACTTCGCTTAGGCGAACTTGTGAGCTAGGCGAAGTTGTGGATAACTTCGCTTAACCTTATATCTTCGCCGAAACCCTACGAACAGTGACGACAACTTCGCCTGATGAACACGATGGTTTTGCAGGTTTGATTTCTGGATTTTGCGAGGTTTGTGAAGGTGTTATGGGTTGTTTATGATGGTGGGAGGTGAGTAGGACACAAAAACTCGGTAAACTCGTCCCGCGAATAGTCGAACGGAACGATTTCTACACCCGCGTGATAATCCCGAACCACACAATCACGAGCAATTGCTCTGATACCAATTGTAGGTTCCCAGCCGGATCTACACGGAATATCTCGTTCTACGTAGGTGCGGAATCCCTACGTAAGACGTTACGAGCGTAGAAGACGATACGAGCTAACACGATTAAACACACGTTACAATAAACAAAGACTCGTTATATTGCAACTGGAAACACGTGATATGAATCACCGATTACAGAACACGTAAACTCGATACAATGATAACTGAAAAACTTCTTAACTTCAGCCGTAACCTAATGCATATATATCACGACAACTTCGCCTGGCATGTTCAGGCGAAGTTGTCACTAACTTCGCTTATCTAACAAGTTCGCCCATATCAGGCGAACTTGAGACTCAACTTCGCTTAATTCAAATACAAAACATTACTAACTCGATTACAGACACTAGACACTGAACTACTGACATCATGTACCAACAAAAGTGATTATCCAACAGATGATGAGATAAAGTCTCATACCAAGCTCTCGAGGCTTGATGTAAACCGTATAAAGCTTTATCGAGTAAGTACACATTGCCTTTGTGGATGGTATCGACAAACCCCGATGGTTGTCCCACGTATACTTCTTCACCAAGTTTCCCATTCAGGATAGAAGATTTGATATGTAGTTGATTAACTTTAAATCCTTTCCATGAAGCAGACGGCAGAAAAATTTGAATTGCTTCATGTTAGTGCACGGTTTTGCGTCTCGAGTCTTTGTATTTATCATTAACATATTTGTCGTTTTGTTTATTGTAATAAACAATTAATTTATATTGTAGTTCGTAAACTTAATAGTCTAGTTCGCTAAGGATGTTTAGCGAACTAGATCTAAGTAAGTTTCCTCCTGTTTCGATAAGGATGTTAAATTAATCAGGAGATGATTCGTTAAGTTATTTACCTTATTATGTATGTAACGAAGTAGAGTCTAGTTCGCTATAGAATGTTAGCGAACTAGATCTGTTGGTTCCCTGGACGGATCACACGAGATATCGCGGTCTACTCAGGTGCGGAATCCCTGCGTAGATCGTTACGAGTGTAGAAAGCAAATCAAACAAACACGATACGATAAACGAACACGTTATATTGATAACCGAACACGTGATACGATATCACTATTACAGACTCACGTCAACTCGATCGACTCAAACGACTAACTTGAACAACCAACACAAACCAAGCCGTAAGCTTGTATTTATATACACGACAACTTCGCCTGATATGTTCAGGCGAAGTTGTCCATAACTTCACTTGTTCAACAAGTTCGCCTAGGCGAACTTGTTAACAACTTCGCTTTAAACAAAAACATAAATAACAATACAGACTCGATTACAGACACTAGACTATGAACTACTGACATTTATGCACCAACAGACTCCCCCTTGGCAGTAGCTTCATATCTTGATCTTTAAGCTCTTGTCTTGTAATCTTGTATCTTCACGCATGCACTCCTTCTCTAACACATACCGTGACTACTCGCTAATATTTCCTCGCTTCGTCCTTCCAAGCAGGAATATAGAATATCTTCTTTTCAATCAACACTTGCAGATCAGCTTTCGATAAGTTAACAAGATGCATCGGATCATACACCCTCAGCACTTCTTGTTCGTCTTCGTCTTCCATCACGGCTTCAGCAGTCTGGCAATCAACATACCACCATTTAAGATTCTTCAACACATCTTGAGGCATAGTCTTCATTGGAACCTCCTTGATGCATCGGATCGGTTTGTACTTAATCACCATCCATGGCTTGCCATCTGCTCTCATTCCCCTTTCTGTATCCTCCACGAGCTTTCCCTTCTGTGGCTTTAATAATTCAAACTTCTTCTCTTTTATGCTTTCTTTCCACACGATCTTCCCAATCACTCTTGCCATGTTGTCGTCACTTCTATTTATCAGGCCCAACCTGGCCAAATCCTTCACCTCACATTCCGGCAACGTATTGAGAGATCTCAGGGTTCTTTTGAAGTATTGAATACCATCATAACGCTTCACCACAAACAACTTTATCTGTTCATCATATATCCAACAGATAATTCCCTTCTTCGACTCAGCATAGCCTTTGATGTTATAACTCTTCTTGAACATAGCTGGAACAGCAGGCTTCTTGGTCTTAATAAACCAATGAGCACAGCCTTCCTTCCACCTAGGCTGCTCCTCCCACTCAGTCTCATCCATCTCAGTACCCATGTCGGCTTTCTCAACATCTGGGATCTCATGTTCAACGTCTTCTTCTACTATCTCCCCCTCTTCTATACCATCTTCAATCACAATCTGTGCGCCAATCTTCTCAATCTCCTCACACGGCAGCACATCATCATCAAACACATCATCATCTAGCATATCATCATCTAACTCTCTCAATGCATCAATCACATCATCTTCATCATCAACCATCACCACATCATCACCACCAACTGCACCTGCAGACTCCCCCTGAGCTGTGGAAGTCCCAAGAGCTTGAGTAGTTCTTGGCAACTCACCACCTGCACCTTTCGGTGCATTGGGATCATCGTCTCTGTCGTTTCTCTTCTTAGTCCTTAACTCGTCGCCTCTACAGCCTGTCTCCCCCTGAGATGCCAAGAACGCCTTCATAGCATCTATAATCCTCCCATGCTCAACCAGGAGGGACGACTGTAGTTGATTTTCTGCTACAAGGCGTTGAATAGCCTGGGTCCGGATAAAGTTGATCCTTGATTGCTCTGCCACGACCCGCTCAAGTGCAGCTATTCTCTCCGAGTCTGAGATGGTTGCATCGAAATCAAATCTCATATTAGATGTATCTGGAGTATACTCAGCAGGGATTTCGAATGCAACTGGGACTTCAGAAGCAGTTGTGGACGTAACCGCAGGTGGTATCGTGACCGACAACCCTGCAGTTGCGACGACCGTCGACTCTACAAATTGTGCCACCACCTCTGAAGGAGTAAGCGTTGGAGGTGGTAACGACACAATCTCCGGAGTCGTCGTCTGTAGTGTAGTGGATGGGATGCCGACGGCTGATGTAGCCACCCCAGGAACATCTGCGGCGCTAGTAACCTGTACAGAAGTAGGAACGATTGACATACCTGACAGTGCGGATGGAGAAAAACGTATAACACGTGAAGTCTCTCCAGCTCCCATACCAGCACCTGTCCTTTCACGTCTGATCAACTTGTGTATGTCCTCCTCTTCTTCCTCTGACTCACTATCATCCACCGTCCTCTTTCTCTTCCCCAACGTCCTCTCTCTAGTCACCAACATCCTCCTTGCCTCATTCATAACATCGTCAAGATCGGAGTCAGCCACCGTCGTAGCTGCTCTAGTCACAATCACTTCCCTCACCTGTGCAGCAGAGACCTGCACTTTTTCATGTGGATCAAAACGATCCATGTCGAAGAAACCTTGGCTGCCAAATGCAGCATCAAGGTCTACATCCTCCTCAGCCGGCACAACAGGCGCAGCAGGTACAGCTTGAGGTGCTCCCGCCTATCGTGGTTGAGGATCTCTGAACTCGTCCCCAGCAGCAGGAACATACCCCGGGTTTATTAAGAACCCAAAGAGTGGAGTATGCCTTGGACGCAGTTCAGGCTTGCTCCTCGCACTGGAAGTGCGACATTGAGCAAAGATACGCTTGCTCACACTCTCCACGTATCTTATCGGGCGTCGTTGAGGCAAATTCGGAGCCACATGGTTCAAGATCATCTGGATGAATCTTGGATACATAATGAACCGCTCCCGAGCTATCGCCCTCCTCTGTCTGTCGATCTCGTAAAGGACCATCTGACTAAAACTATAACGTTTGTTATAAGTCAGAGCAGTCATTGCTGACTGCATGGTCGCACCCATACCATCAGTGCCCGCCTTCCTCCCAGACATACACATAATCATGACGTGCATGAGGAAGCGCCACTGATCGAGCAGGAACCCCTTCCGTCTCTGGGTATCGCCCAATGGACCAGAATAGCCCATTCGTAGAAACGCTCCATCACGAAACGGAGCCACAAAGTCAGTCGGGTCGTCCCGAGTCTCCTCTCCAAAGCGTAACGCCACCCGTATCTGTTCAGACGAGAACTGAACTTCCTGGTTGTTGACTGTTGTACTCATAACCGGGGGCTCAACACGACAATCGTACTCCACCGTCTGCCAGAAATCCTCGATATTGGGTAAGGATATCGGCAGAGTCGTCGTGATTGCGTGAAATATCCTCGAGCGAATGAGGAAAGAAATGATCTCACGGTAGTCCTCTACGCCGCTCGCTTCCGGTTCTAAGGTAATGTACATATTGTGACCCGGGAAAAATTGTCTCTGGTTATCTCCGTCATCGCCTCCAGCACCTCCAGCACCAGCTACTGCAGCCATATCTGCAACAAACGAACCAAGTAAGATAAACATTAAAGCATAACACAAGTTCGCTTATTACCATGAGCGAAGTTGTGATAAAGACTGTATAGGCGAAGTTAAAGTTTGGGCGAAGTTGGGAACAACTTCGCTTCAGCTTTAAGTTCGACTAAAAATTATTAAGTTAAAAAGGTTCCAGGCGAAGTTAAAGTTGGGGCGAAGTTGGGAACAACTTCGCTTCATCTTTAAGTTCGCCTCACCACAACATCGCCTCAGGCGAATTTAAGTTTCAGGCGAAGTTACGGATAACTTCGCCTCAGGCGAATTTAAGCTTCAGGCGAAGTTACGGATAACTTCGCCTCAGGCGAATTTAAGCTTCAGGCGAAGTTACGGATAACTTCGCCTAAACCTTAACTTCGCCTGAATCTGAAACGGCGACAGTAAAGTTAATCGACATCCGTAAAACTGGTGTTTCGATTAACTTTGACGATTGAGGAGGCTAAAACACATGATATTAAGGATAACTAAACGACCAGTTTACTCATGAACACGTAAAACAAGTTTTGAAATCGGGTATAGGTTTCGAACGTCCGAGGTCGTTAATCGGGTGTCGTAACAACCTAGGATTAACAACATCGAACATCGAGTATAAGATATATAACCCAAACACACCTTTAAATCGGTTTGAGATCGAGGAAAGAAAACAAGTAGGATCAGTATATAAGTTCGCTGTGTAAACGGAGGATAAGTTCGCTGATATTTAGAATAATGAACTGTTTGACTCTTGAAAATCCTTATATAGGGGCGAAGTTATACAGGCGAAGTTACGGATAACTTCGCCTAGGCGAAGTTATCCACAACTTCGCATGTTCAACAACATCGCCTATATATTTACAAAATTTAACCTTATAAGTTTAACAGTTTTCCAATTAAGTTATAAAACTTTCCTTTAAGAACTAAATGACACGTTCAAGTCCAAGTAACCCGTTATAAACAAATACAACTACAGAAAAAGAAAACTTTAAACAATTTAAGTATAAGGGATCAAATTTCAGTCTGGATAGGGACTGCTACGTTTTAGAAAAGATCCGAACAGGAATCATACTAAGTATGTGACTGTCACATAGATCCGTGTTTAGCTGTATTATGACATAAAGAGACAGGTTGTAAGCATGTAAATAACTTAAGATGGTTTTCATCGTGTCTGTGATACGAGTTAGGTTAAGTTATGCCTCAAAATTTAAGTGGGCAACAACTCAGAAATATTGATGCCTCCTATCTCTCCTCAAAGCGTATTTGGCTTTCCCCAAGTCACCCCGAATTGACCTCGACCCATAGTGTCTGATTAAGTTGTAAGTACTCTTCATCTGGTTCCCGTTCTTCTTCTTACTCTAAGATTGAGAAGTCTTGACACTTTCATCTCTAGAATGTTTCAATACTCACAAATTTTTTTTTTTTTTTTTTTTTTTTAACTCACAAATTTACATAGACTTCAGAGTAGTAAATAACTGCAAGTCCCGAATCTGGATCACTGCAGTTTCTTGAAACGCTATCTTCACGGGAATCAGACCACCCATGGGCTCGTGTATGACTGGGTAATTGCTTTTCTGCCTATCACTTGGTAAGATAAAAATGAAGACAAGCAAAACTCTTAAGGAGTTTCCACGTAAAATCAAGTAAATTTAGTTTGTATCACGTCTACTTTTACGCACCATAAAAAGTTACCTTGACATATAATGACTGTCCTAAAGCCTTTTAAGCCTAATAACCTCACCAGTTAAGCACACAAAGTTAGTATATCTATCATTTTCCAAGGTTGGATCAATTTTCCGTTTAACATAGCAAACGTACTTCTTACGAAGTAGTAGACTTGAAAAATAATTTCATTTCCCTTTTTTTCAAAATTTTAACATTAATCGCCCCGACCAAAACAAAGTCTTCAGGTAAACGGCTATCCCGAAGATCCAATGGATCAGCTGGACCGACCACATACTAGTATGTGTCCTTATAACTAAGTATGATCGACTAATTTTAAGCGAAAGAATGAAAACTCATCATAAACCGCGCCGGTCACAATCAGTAATCTGGTTAATGGCTATCCTCAAAATCTACAAGTAGAAAATGAGGACCAAAACATATCCGAAGACAAGTCCTTCAAACTGATGTAACCGACATATTTTTAAGCGATAGTGACCCTTTTTTTTTTTTTTTTAATATTACAAGAAAAGCATGGTTACTCGGGATTGATCATCCCATTTAGCTCGATGAGGTTTTGAAATCTTGTTTTATCAAACGCTTTAGTATAAAGATCAGCGAAATTATCAAGCGTATCCACCTTTTCAAGCACTATCAGTTTCTTCTCAGCACAATCCCGTATGAAATGATGACGTATGTCAATATGTTTAGTTTTACTATGTTTCACGGGATTGTTAGTTACTGAGATAGCAGCTGTGTTATCAATGCAAATAGGAGTAAGTAAGAAATTTAAACCATAGTCGCGCAACTGTTGTTGAATCCAAAGAACCTGGGAGCAGCAGTTGGATGCTGCCTTGTATTCTGCTTCACAGGTTGAAATTGCGACCGAAGTCTGTTTCTTGCATTGCCACGACACCAACCTGCCACCAAGAAACTGACATCCTCCTGTTGTTGACTTCCGACTCTGATTGCACCCACCATAATCAGAGTCTGTGTAGGCGACTAGCTCCAAGTCTCCTCCTCTCGGGTACCACAACCCCAGCTTCGGTTTGCCCTTGAGATACCGCAAGATCCTCTTCACACCTTTCATGTGAGATTCCTTTGGGTTTGCCTGAAAACGAGCACAAAGACAAACAGCAAACATTATATCAGGCCTAGAAGCAGTTAAGTACATTAAAGAACCTATAATAGCCCGATACTGAGTTGGGTCCACATCTGCATCACCGTCTGACTCAGCACCCAATTTGTGATTGACGCAGATTGGAGTGTCGAATGGAGTGCTGTCCTCCATCTTGAATCGTTTGAGCACATCATGGACATACTTGGTCCGGTGAATGAACATCCCATCCTTCTTTTGATCAACCTGCAATCCTAAAAAGAAAGTTAGTTCACCCATAGCACTCATTTCAAACCTTTTCTTCATGACGGCCTCAAAATCTTGACACATGGAGACTTTTGATGCAGCAAAAATAATGTCATCCACGTAGACTTGCACTAGCAGGAAGTCGCTTCCTTGTCTCTTCACAAACAGCGTGCTATCTATCTGACCTCTTTCAAACCCATTTTCAAACAAGTAGTCTGACAGAGTTGAGTACCAGGCACGAGGTGCCTGATGTAATCCATACAATGCCTTGCTTAACTTGTACACATGGTCTGGAAAATCTGGGTCATGAAAACCCGGAGGTTGCTCAACATACACAACCTCATCAACTTTCCTATTCAAAAAAGCACTCTTCACGTCCAACTGAAATACCTTCATCTTTTTATATGCAGCAAACGCCAAAAACAATCTTATGGCTTCCAACCTTGCGACAGGAGCGAACACTTCATTATAATCAATCCCCTCTTGTTGATTGAATCCTTTCACAACTAGCCTCGCCTTGTTTCTTATGATAATCCCTTTCTCATTTCTCTTGCACTTAAACACCCATTTTGTGCCAATCGCATGCACATGCTTTGGTTTTTCAACCAAATCCCAAACTTCCATTTTCTTGAACTGAGCCAACTCTTCTTGCATGGCTTCGACCCACGAGCTGTCCTTTAAAGCCATTTGATAATTTTTCGGTTCAATCTGGCTGATAAAGCAGGTGTACAAGCATTCGTTGATTATTCATGTCTCCTTAATGCTTGTGTAAACACAGGTGTGCTCATCCAAGCTACGTCTTGTTTGTACACCGGAGGACACATCACCAATCACATTCTCCAAAGGGTGATCTTTATGAATTCTCGTGGTCGGAACAGAACCGACATGCAAATTGTCTTCCAAGTTAGAAGAGAGCTCGTCAATGGTTGTTTCATGCTGAGAGTGAAAAGGATTGATAAATTCTTCTTCAGTTGAGGCAGCAGGGGTATCGATAGTATTTGATGAGGAAGGTTGACATTTATCAATCAGCTGTCTTTGCAATAGATTTTCTTCCTCATCAAGGATCATCTTCGTAGCAACTCTTTCTTCTTCTTCAGAGATATCTAAATCCGGTATGTTAAAAGACTTAAAAAGTTTAACATAGTCGAAAAACTCCGCAGGTCCGTTGCTTGGTTTTGGCGGTTGGTAACTTGTGATATCTGTGTTACACACCACCTCAACCTTGCTGGTCGATGTATTGAAGACACGTCTGTTGGGAGTCCCAACAACATAACCGACTAAGATTCCTTCATCGGCTACTTCACCAAATTTAGAATTTGTCTTCAAAATCGAACAAGGGGACCCGAATGGTTCAAGACCACTCAAGTTGGGCTTTCTCCCATGCATAAGCTCATAACACGTTTTACCAAGTCTTTTAACAGTTAAGACCCTATTCAGAACATAACAAGCTGTAGCAACAGCTTCAGCCCAAAACACCACAGGAAGCTTCGAATCAGCCAGCATAGTTCTGGCTCCTTCAATTAACGTTCTGTTCTTCCTTTCAGCCACTCCATTCTGTTGCGGTGTATACGGAGCGCTGTATTGGTGTTCAATCCCTCTCTGAAGGCAGAAGATCTCCATCTCAAAATTCTTGAACTCCGTTCCATTGTCACTCCTAATGAACTTAACCCTTTTATCCATTACGTTCTCAACTTTGGTAATCAAATTCTTCACCATCTGAGCCGTTTCGTCTTTTGATTTCAGGAAATACACCCACGAATATCGTGAGTAGTCATCAGTGATCACCAAGCAATAAGAAGTTCCTCCAAGACTTTTTGCATTCACGGGACCGAAGAGATCCATGTGAAGCAACTCCAGAGTACTGGCAATTGAATTGACTTTCTTGGTGAGATGGGATTTCTTGTGCTGCTTTCCCTTCTTGCACGCTATACATTTATCTTCAAAATTGAAATTTTTCAAGGGAACGCCCAGCACAAGCCCATTCCTGACAATGTGGTTCATCTTCCGAAGATGAATGTGCCCCATTCTCCTATGCCACAATTCGGACTCTGTTTCACTCGCTTTTGTCATAAGGCATGAATCTGCCGTGGCCATTTCAGTTGATCTCATATCCATAGTGTACGTATTTCTTTCACGTGGAGCCTTCATCAAAATCCACTCCTCAGGTATCTGAAAACCTGGTTTCAACACAATCGCCTCGTTGTTTGTAAAATGAACGGTGTACTCCTTATCACAAATCTGCGACACACTTAGCAGATTGTATTTCAATTCTTCTACAAAGTTAACATTCTCCAATGTCATCTTTCCGTTCGACACCGTTCCCCTTCCAGTAATATTGCCTCCACTTTCTCCGGCAAAGCTTACTCTCCCTCCTTGAACAGGTTTCAAATCATGTAACAAGTATTTGTTACCCGTCATGTGCCGGGAACAGCCGCTATCTACAACCCAAAGATTGTTGGCAGCCCTGTTCAACTGCTCCTGCACAATAAAGCAAAAGATTAGAATTTAGGGACCCAAGACCAATTGGTCTTGGATCTATACATCCCAAACTTTGGCTTTCCAAAGTTAGATCTCGATAACTCCTGTAAGTCCCATTAGGATATCTTATTGAAGATTGATTGTAAAGCCTTCCAAACCTTTGAGAATTGAAAGTATTATAGCTTGTGGTTTGGTTATTAGAAGTGTAAAAATGAGATTTGTTTCTATGAAAACCTGAATTATTCACATTTTTGAATTTTAAGTGGTTTTCATTTTTAGGAGCATAATAATTACTATTAGGTCTATTCTCAGCTTTAGTAGGCCTTACACCTCTGAATCGCTGCTTCAGAGGGCAATTTGCAACAAGATGTCCTAATTGATTACATCTAAAACAACACCTATGTTCAACCTTTTTATCAACAGGTGTTTTAGATGTCGAGACTATATTACTGCCCGTTCGTCTCACATAAGGTGGGACGTACGGGTTTAGTGGAGTACTCTTTTTATTCGTTTTATCTTTTTCTCCACTCTTGGGTAACACAACCTTCTCTTTTGCCTTACCAGACTCGGATGACTTATCCGAATCTGACGAGACTGGACTTTGATCAGAAATTTCAACACTTGAAACAGGCGAACTTGTTTCGCCTCTACTAACATTTGGTTCTTTAACAGTTACTTTAATTGGCACTGTCTGAGCAACCTCAAAGTCAACAGATTTCTGAACACTAGGGTTAAAAGTGTAATTGTGATTGTACGGTGGTGGAACCTCATGATAACCGATTCCTCCTCTCTTAGCAGAGGAACCTTGATCACTAACAAGGTGATCAAGAATAGCAGAAGAATTTCTGAACTGCTCCAGTTTTCGATTCAGTTCCACCACTTTCACCTGGTGGTCAGCAATCTGTTTTTCTCTCTCAGCAATTAGTTTGGTCTTTTCTTCCAAAACCTCATAACTTAAATCAATCACTTCAATTTTTTCAGCAAGTTTAGTTTTTAAACTTTTAACATCTTTTTCACAAGCTTTTATTTTAATTTTATAATTATTTTCTCTTGATTTAATAAAGTGATGATCTTCTTTTAAGGTTTTAAATTCAGCATCCAACCTAACATACTGATCAGTTATGGTTGCTAGTTGCTCAGACAAGTTCTCACATTTTGAATATATAGGTTTAGAACATACCCCGGAGAGCTGGTCATTGTCATCTGCCATAAGAGCTTTTTCTTCTTTGGTAGCCCTCTCACTTTCTTCAGTTTCGACCTTTGCCAAATTTGCCTGCTCAAAAGATTCTTTAGAAAGCAGGTTCCAGTTATATTCACCATCTCCTCTGGAAATCATGGCACTGTAATCTCTTCTTCCCTCATTATGTGGTGTAGACTTTCCTTGACTTCGTTCTACACGCTCATTCCTACATTCTTTTGCGAAGTGACCGTTTTGTTGACAAATTTTAGCACCTTACCTTTGACTTGTCGAACCCTGGTCTTCCTCCGACAAACTTTCTACCGGTGTTATTCATAAACCTCTTCACCTTCCCTACAATCATGGCCATCTGCCATTGTAGATCCATTTCTTCCATATCGTCAGCATCAATCTGATCGTAATCTTCATCCAACATAGCTGGATCAACAATCTTCCCTTGAATATAGTTCTCATAGGAAGCAATGAAAGAAGCATAGAGGCCAAACTGCTCTTCAGCAGACTTGACACTCATAGGCATCTTGGAGTAGTTGTTGCTGGGAACACTTGAAGAGCAACTACTCTTGCTTACCTGGGGTTGAGAACCACTCGATCCAGCTGCTACATAGCAAACATCCCCATTTGTGTTAACTGACACATGCCCCTCATGAGATGAGTTGGGGCCTGACTCTCCCTTTGTGTAGTAGGCAGCCGATTCAGTCTTCGATCCTGAGCTAGTGTTGACTTTAGCTCCATACATACCTGGATCTTGAACCTGATCCATAGAGGTCTCTTTTCTGGCCATGTTAAGCTCAAAGGTTCTGAGCTTGTTGACTGCCGTTTCTAGATCATATGTAGGAAAGTCTTTGTCTTCCCTCATCAGCACAGTGTACATCTCCCATTTTGGTGGGAGAGCATCTAGAAGCTTCTCAACTATCTCTTCTTCTCTGTAAGAAATGAAATAGTTGCTCAGTTCAGTCATCAGATGATAATATCGAGTGATGATATCATCTAATGATTCATTCTTCAAATACTTGAAGACCGAGAACTGGGTCTTGAGCAGTTTTATTTTTGAAGCCCGGATTCCTACATTTCCTTCAAATCTGCTCTCAAGGGCTTCCCAAAGCTCCCTTGCTGAAGTGTACTTCCTAAAAGTATGAAGGATCTCCTGTGGAAGAGCCATGGTAATAGCAGCATGAGCCTTGCTCTCAGCCTCATACATCTTCTTCTCTTCTTCTTCCATTTTACTATACTTCTTGATTTGGTCACGACCTTCATACTCCATAATTGGTGGAATATACCCATCCTGGATGCATACCCACATCTTCGCATCCTGGTATTTGACGTACTGTATGAACCGATCCTTCCATGCAACGAAATCGGTTCCCTTCAGCAATCTTGGGGCCTTGGTAGCCGACCCTGCTTCAACTTCCATCTTCACTAACTCAGAGATGTTGATCGATGACATCTTTCCCGAAAAGTAAGAAACCTGAAAAGTTAAAAGTTTTTTTTTTTTTTTTTTTTTTTTTTAAAGTACTATAGGCGAAGTTACGGATAACTTCGCTTGAAGTAGGCGAAGTTGTAGAAAACTTCGCTGAAGAACTTCGCTGATAACTCTGCTGATTAACTTCGCTGATTCTTAACTTCGCTTAAGGTAAGCGAACTTAGGAATGAGGCGAAATTGTAGATAACTTCGCTGATACAGGCGAACTTGAGAAGGTAGGCGAAGTTGTGGATAACTTCGCTTAACCTTATATCTTCGCCGAAACCCTACGTACAGTGACGGCAACTTCGCCTGATGAACACGGACGTTTTTGAAGATCTGGAATCTGGATTTAACAAGGTTTTTGATGGTGCAAAGGCTTGAATAATGTGGTAGTAGGTAAGATTGACTTAGAAACACGAAAACACGTCCCGCGAATAGTCGAAACGGGACGAAATCTACACCCGCGTGAATATCCCAAACCACACAATCGAGCAAATGCTCTGATACCAATTGTTGGTTCCCTGGACGGATCACACGAGATATTGCGGTCTACTCAGGTGCGGAATCCCTGCGTAGATCGTTACGAGTGTAGAAAGCAAATCAAACAAACACGATACGATAAACGAACACGTTATATTGATAACCGACCACGTGATACGATATCACTATTACAGACTCACGTCAACTCGATCGACTCAAACGACTAACTTGAACAACCAACACAAATCAAGCCGTAAGCTTGTATTTATATACACGACAACTTCGCCTGATATGTTCAGGCGAAGTTGTCCATAACTTCGCTTGTTCAACAAGTTCGCCTAGGCGAACTTGTTAACAACTTCGCTTTAAACAAAAACATAAATAACAATACAGACTCGATTACAGACACTAGACTATGAACTACTGACATTTATGCACCAACAAGATCTATCTTCTATATATAGTGACCTTTGTCACTATTTAATAAAAGCTTTTGAGAGTTAATTAACGAACCTCTGTCCGAATCTCTCTCGATCTTCATCTTAATATTATACATTCATACACATACTACTACTGATAATCTATATATACATAACATACAATCAAACGTAACTATGAGCTAGATCCGTATTTAGGATTAATCGTATTCATACAGATCTGAGATCTGTTTATAGTTTAAGGATTGATCCAGGTTCAAACAAGTGGTATAAGAGCTTTCGGTGCTCTTGTTTATGCTTGAATTGACATATTATAGATATTATTAAGTTTATAATTGTTGATTTTGGTATAAGTTTGAATACAGTTTGAATTTGGTTCAATTTGAGCTTGATTTGGTTCGATTATGGCTTAATTGGATTGGATTTGATGTTGTTAAGGTATTGCATAGGTGTGATTGACTGGAATTGGAGTTTTGATTATGTTTGGATTGTTTGGATGGATCTGAGTTTGGTCGAGAAACAGGGGATTGTTTGTGGTCAAATTGGATATGTGTTAAGAGTAATTATGTTACAGGATTGATACGAGTGGGTTCGTGATTGGTTTGCGAGTATTTTGGTTGTTTAGTTGAAAGATTTGGTTTAGAAATGAAGTATTATTACGGATTTGAGTCTGGGTTTTGGGTTCATATGATTTCCAGTTTCTGGAAATTACACTTGAAGATTTGAAGATCATCAAACGAATTTGAAGATTTGTTGATTCGTTGACCTTTTGGTCAATTCGTTAACACTTTCACCCGAATTATTATCAGATTCGTTAAATTGTTATACTAATTCGTTATGAATTTTGTTTAATTCGTTAACCAAATCGATACTTAATCTGATTTGTGTCCAACTGATTCGTTTGACACGCGTCTACTTTGGGATTTGTGTTATAACACCCGTTGCTACGTGTCATTCTGTGTCAGAGTTTGTTACAAACGGTTGTAACAACCTGATTCGCTATAAGTTGATTCGTTAATCAATTGTAGCTGGTTCGTTATCTAATTCACTATGTATCTCTTAGTGATTCGTTACAGGAACTTTCTAATTCGCTAAGCTTGCAATTCGTGATTTACTTAGTCAATTCGTTAATTTGACTGATTCGTTGACCATTTGTTTCGTTGATTGACTGATTCGTTGACTGACTAATTCGTTAATCATCGGATTCGTTTAAACCATTTCTGATTCGTTAACATTAATCTTAACTTCGTTAAGGTGTGGTTCGTTTACAACTGTTTCCAGTTCGTTACACTGTTTACAGTGTATTAACAAATTTTCAATTTTAATCCTTAGAGTTTGAACCTTTCACAAAAATTGCTGGTATGTACGCACTAGCTTCTCAAAACATGTTGATGCAACAAATGTTACAACTGGACACTGAGACTGGTTCACATTCAAAATGTCCACGTTTGATGAAATTTAGCGATTTTGCTAAATGGGAACCCCGTTTTCGTGCTCACTTGGGTTCTGTTCATCTTAATTGCTCTTATTGCCTAGATGAGGTATATATTGCACCAATGATTGGTGATGACACTATTGGTTTTACTCCCAAAGCTATTTCTCAATATTCACAAGAAGAGAAGAAAGCATTACAGATCGAGATAAAGGCTTATTCCACTCTTACTATGGCTTTACCCGAAAATATATTTCACCAAGTGGGTAGTATAAAGAGATGTGCTTCTTTATTCCAACATCTTCGTATGCGAAGTATGGGAAATACAGCTGAGAGTAAGAAGGTGATGCTTAAGTTTCAATTTCGAAACTTTAATTTATTGAAGGGTAAAACAGTTGAAGAGATGATTACCAGGTTTAATCATTTAATTGCTGAGATGGATAAGATGAAATTGGAAGTTTCTGAGATGAATAAGATTGACACTATTGAGAGTGTACTAACAAGTTCTTATTCCACATTTTTAATGGTTCTGAAAGAAAATAACTATTTCTTGAATGAAGATTTGACTGCAATTGAATTCTTGTAAAAGAATAAAGCATGAGAATACGATCTTAAGTGTCAGAAATCTTCCAAGGAAAATCAAGCTCCAGCTTTCTATGGTGGAAGTATTCCTCTAAGTTCAACTATTTCACCGATAACTGCTTTCCTTACCCAAGCTGCTAGTGAAAATGAATCAGCTATATTTAATGATCCAAGCGCATGTTTTTACACTGCTGGTAATTCTGGATCATCTGGTGGTTCTGGAAGTTCAACTACTACTAATCCATTTGCTTCATCACCTAGTGTCAACATGAAGGAAGCTGAACAGAATTTTGCTTTTTAACAGCCTTCATGTCTTCATATGAAAACTTGGTGAGTAGTAAGATAGCCACAAGTGATCTAACTGATAAATATTATGATCAGATTGATCTAGATGATTTAGAGATTATGGATTTGAAGTGGAACATGGCTATGAAAGTCTGTAAGGTTAAAAGATTCATGCAAAGGACTGGTAAAGATCTTCCCGCCTTGAATAAGAAATTGGGATTTGACAAGCTAAAAGTGAAATGTTATAATTGTCAAGAGTTTGGGCACTTTGCAAAGGAATGTGACAAACCGAAAAAGGAGTATATCAGTCCTCATGGTCAACATCAAAATTCTTCTACACCACGAGGTAGTGATGCTGAAAAGAAACCATCTACTTCTGGGTCACAGGCAATGTTAGCTGATGGAAATGATTGGTCACAACAGCTGTTGTGTAACGAAACTCAAGCTAATTTGGCTATGTTTGCGCTAACAAAAGAATTCCAAGATGCAAGTGGAAGTGAAATGTCCCCTGACAATGATTCTGGATCTGATTCTAACGATTCTTGTGACAAGTCACCAACGGTGTTTTCTTGCATGGCAAAGATCAATGAGGTTAGTCATTCTATCTCTGCTACTTCATTTGTTAAGGTAACATGTGTTGAATATGAATCTAACAAATCTAAGTTAGACTATTTAAAGAATCATAATGATAATCTAGTGAGAGAAATTTCTTCTCTAAAGGAAACTTATCGACAATCCCTTGAATCTCAAATGAGATCTCGAAAAAAGATTGAATCATTGTCGACAAGTAACCATGATCTCAAAGCTGAGTTATCTGTGAAAATGACGATTAATGACCAAAAGTTTCAAGAAATCTTGAAACATCGTTCAAAGATAACCGAGCTTGAGAATGAGGTTCTTGAATTGAAGAACAGATTGGGTAAATTTCGAAACTCTTCGTTCTTGTTGAATGAAATTATTGAAGTATCTGGAAAACAAAAGGATTCTAAGAAAGGGATAGGTTTTGTTGAAATTCCTCCACCATTTCACAATGATTATAAAATTAACCCTTTTGCTAAAAAGGAAGAAGAGGTAATTGTGAAAGAACCTGTTATTTCAGAAAATCCTAAACCTGTTAAATCTGAAACTGTTAAAACCCAATTTTCTTCTCCAAAACCTCATGTTGAAAGCAACAAAGTCTTTGTTGAGAATGTTGACAAAGTAATTATTGAGGATGTGTTTGAACCAGAGGTTATACACAAGAATAAGAACATTCCTAGTTCTAATCATATTCTTTGTGAGCCTCATGAATTTGAGGAAGCTTTGTATGGTTCACAAAAGCCTCATGTGACGAAGGCAGAACAAGTGAAAGTTAAACCTATGAAGGCAAAGAAATCAGAGAAACCAAAAATTTATGATGAGGAATTGATGAGTTTCATTAATCCTCCTAGTTCTAAGCCATCATCTACTAGAGTTTTTAAGTTAAAAGGAATGGACACGATGTTCAATGAAAAAGATATCCCGATTAGTATCATTAAACCAGAATTAATTGAGAGCGTCTTTTACAAAGAAACTGACAAGTTAAAAAGAGTTGGAACGTCAGTATGTTTGTGCCAAAACATCAAAGTCATCAGACCCAGTATTGAAAGCAAAACAATTGTTAAAACAAGCTAAAAAGGTTCAGTTTGTCAAATCAACTGGAACAGATACATTGAAAAGTTTTTCCAATTGTTCTAACCTTGAATTTTACATGAAAAAGAAGTCTGTCACTTATGATGATTTGGCCAAACGATTCACTGAGAATGTAAGTTACCAACCTTCGGTTGTATATGTTTCTGCCAGACCTCAATATGGTCATGTTGACATGCGAAGTTGCTTTTTGTGTGGTCAACAAGGTCATGTGGTGAGAAACTGTGGTCAAAAGAAAACTCAAAATCTCCATCCTTTTGTCAAGGATCATTCTAAACCGATTCCTGTGACAAAGGAGATTTTGAAACGACCAATGTCGTGTGAGGATGATACACATATCATGTTTTCTAACATGAATCCTCGAAAGGTAATTCATGTAAATGAAACTCATGGTCAGGTGAAACCAAAATTCGTTCCAACTGAGCCTGTATGTAGGAACACGAATTCAAATATTCTTCAATCTGCTTATCTAAGACGAAAGTCAAGGAAGCCGACAACATATTCTCAAGTTGCTGAACAACAGTTGAAGTCTGTTCCAATTACTGATCAAAGAGAAACTCAAAAGGTGCCCATGACTGAGGCCTGAGCTGCCTTTTTGAACTAATCACTTTTGCTTTGTGTGTAGGGTACATCCAAGACTGTGTCTGGTGAAAACTGGATAATGGATAGCGGGTGTTCTCGTCATATCACTGGAAATCTCAACCTATTGATCAACGTAAGAAATATTCAAAGAGGTTATGTAGCTTTTGCTGGGAATTCTGGGGGCATGATCACATAGGAAGGTGAAGTTTCAAATGGTCACATTACTTTTGAAAAGGTCAATTACTGTGACAAGGTGGATCATAATTTATTAAGTGTGTCGCAAATTTGTGATAAGCAGTACACCACGGTATTTACTTATAAAGAGTGTATTATCTTGAAACCTGGATACGTGATTCCCGAGGACATGGTTTTCATGTGATCACCACGATCAAATGATTTTTATGTCTTAAATATGAGTTCTAAAGTATCAACGTCTATCGAAACATGTTTTATCTCCAAAGCAACCGAGAAGGATTCTATTCTATGGCATCGTAGAATGGGTCACATACATGTTCGTAAGATGAATTATTTAATGGCTAAAGACTTAGTTGAGTGTGTTTCGTTGAAGAACTTTAAATTATCTGATCACTGCATTGCATGCTAGAAGGGTAAGCAAAAGAAAAAGTCTCATCCTTCTAAGTTATTGAATTCCATTGATACTCCTCTTGAACGACTCCATATGGATTTGTTTGGTCCTGTGAATCGTGCGAGTATATCTAGGGATTGGTATTGTCTTGTGGTAACCGGTGATTATTCAAGATACTCATAGGTGTTATTTATGAGTTCGAAAGATCAAACGCCTGTTTTGGTACAAAACCTTATCACTAAGATCGAATCACTATAAAAACAAAAAGTGAGGAGAATTCGAATTGATAATGAAACTGAATTCAAAAAAACTGCATTGGATGCTTTTGTATTAAAAAAGGAATTCACCGAGAATATAGTGCACGTTATGTACCTAAAAAAACGGTGTTGCTGAAAGAAAGAATAGAACCTTGATTGAATCTTCAAGAACCATGCTTGCTGATTCTAAGCTTCCCGTCCAATTCTGGAATGAGACGGTGAATACAGCTTGTTATACGCTTAATCGGGTTTTACCAGTTGAACAACTCAAGAAGACAAGTTACGAGCTTTTGAAAAATCGAAAGCCTAATTTAAAGTACCTGGAACCGTTTGGGTGTCCATGTACAATGTTAAAGAAGGATGCGGGTAAATTTGAAGAAAAAGCTATCGAAGCTTATTTCTTGGGATATACATCTCCAAAGAAACGTGTATTTAATTTCACTTATGGTTGTGTTGAGAGATGGTGTCATGTGGATTGTCAAAATTACACTACTCCTCCTCAAGGAAAAGGTCCCGACTGGATGTTTGACTATGATGGTTTATTTAATTCATTTACTCCTTCAATTGAACACATCGATGAGGATCTGGTTCGAGCATACTTTGAAGATCATTTGGTCATTCCAAGATTTTCAAGTTCTTATGATGTTGAAGCTCGACCTGATGCTCCAACTGAAGAACCACATGTTGTTTCTCCAGTTACTATTGTTAATTTATCTTCTTCTGATGATGATGATCAAGCTGAAGATCAAGTTATTACACTTGACAGTGACAATGTTTCATCTCCTGAACTTGGTGAACATTATACTAATTTATTTGACAATGTTGTTGTTCCTGAGAATCCTACTCTTCGGATACATGGATATCGTCCACAGGAAAATATCATTGCAGACCTTGAAGTGGGTGTACAAACACGTCATCAAGTTGCTTCGTTAAGTGAGAATAACGTATTGTGTGCCTATGCTGACTTACATTCCTCTAGAATTGTAAATGTCGCTAAATTAACTTGCTTTCTATCTCAATTTGAACCAACAACGCCTAGTATGGCTCTTTAAGATCCTTCTTGGGTAGAAGCTATGCAAGAAGAATTACAGCAATTTGCATGGTTGGGTGTTTGGGACATAATCGACAAACCTGCTAGAGTCAAGAAAGCTATTCCGACTAAGTGGGTATTTAAGTTTAAGAAAGACGATCGAAGGGTGATTGTCAGAAACAAAGCACGTTTAGTGGTGCAAGGTTTTCATCAGCAAGAGGGTATTGATTACACAGAAGTATATGCTCCAGTTGCAAGATTAGAGTCGATTCGAATCTTCCTGGCATATGCTGCTTATAAGAATATCAAGGTCTATCAAATGGATGTTAAAAGTGCTTTTCTCAATGGTGAACTACATGAGGAAGTGTTTGTTTTACAGCCTCCTTGTTTTGAAGATCCTGATTATCCGGACCGAGTTTACCGATTAAACAAGGCCCTGTGTGGTCTACATCAAGCCCTGAGAGCTTGGTATGGCACGCTTGCCGACCATCTGATTGATAACGGCTTCAAGCGAGGGACTGTCGACTGCACTTTATTTCATAAGACTTTTGGTGATGATCTTCTCCTAGTTCAGATTTATGTCGACGACATTATCTTTGGGTCTACAAACGATATGTTATGTAAGGAGTTCGAGAAATCCATGTAAACGAAGTTCAAAATGAGCTCGATGGGAGAGATGAATTTCTTTCTAGGTTTGCAAGTTCACCAGTCTACAAACGGAATCTTTATTCACCAGACCAAGTATGTGAACGATGTCTTGAGCCGATTCAAGATATCTGCCGGAAAAATCCCTTCTACTCCTCTCCCCGTGGGTCACAATTTATCACCGGATAAATTGGAGGATACCATTGATCCTACCCTCTATCGTGCCATGATCGGTTCTTTAATGTATCTAACGGCTTCTCGCCCTGACATTATGTTTGCTGTTTCTCTTTGTGCTAAGTTTCAAGCAAGTCCAAGAGTGACTCACCTAGCTGCGGTTAATCGAATACTTTAGTATCTGAGGGGAAATCCAGACATCGGGTTGTGGTACCCCGAGGACAATCACTTTGACCTAACTGCCTTCTCAGAATCGGACTATGGAGGTTACAACATCAACTTCAAATCAACGACTGCAGGATGTCAATTTTTAGGAAACCGGCTTGTTTCCTGGCAGTGTAAGAAGCAGACAACGGTCTCCACTTCAACCGCCGAAGATGAGTATGTTGCAGCCTCGAGATGCTGTTCCCAGGTTTTGTGGATACAACAACATCTTCGCGACTACGGTTTGAAGTTTCTTACTACTCCTATTTTGGTTGATAATTCTGCTGCAATTCGATATCACAAAGAATCCCGTACAACATTCAAAAACCAAACATATCGAAATTCGATATCATTTTATACGGGATTGCTTTGAGAAGAAGTTGATTGACCTTGAGAAAGTACATACTGACTTTCAGAAAGCCGATCTATTTACCAAAGCTTTTGACAAAACGCGTTTTCAATTTCTACTTGGTTTAAATGGATTGAAGACCCTCGCTGATATCCTTAAACAAGGATGATTATCTTTATTTTCTGTCATTTTCTTTTAAAACTTATTTTGGTTTTTATGGGGTGAAAATCTAGAAAATACAAAAATACTATGCTTTTCGTTTGTATAGATATATCCAAAAACATTAAAAGTTCTTAAAATCCAAAAACATTTGAAAATTTTAGAAAATTCAAAAATATTTTGATGTCATTTCTTAATGTTTTTCCTTTAAATATTTTGAAAAACCAAAAACATTTTAAAATTTGAAAATCCTAAAAGATTGTGATTTTAGTTTGTACAGAAAAATACGATAATTCAAAAAGATTGTGAAGTTTATTTTGTTTATAAGAAAAGTGAAAAAGACAAAAAATTGTGTTTTTTTAAGGTACGTATAGAGAAAAACCAAAAAGATTTTTGCATGTGTTTGCTGAAAATTATGTCAATTATCTACATTTGAAGGACATATACTTGTATATGCTTGGTCCTGATAGTTTCTTATGAACCTTCAGGATAGCCATTTACCTGATAATGGAAAATAGTTGGGGCATTCGTTATGCGGTTTTAGATTATTTTCTCCCTGAAAATTATGTCGGTTATTTAAGTTTGTGAAGCATGTTTGCATGTTTTGGTCCTATTATTCACTTGTTGAATTTATAGGTTAGACATTTATTTATAGACTTAAGTTAACTGGGGCGATTAGATTTATGTTTATTATTTTTTTTGTTTTATGCTCCACAAACTTTTGAGTTTTTGAAGCAAAAAGAGAAAATGATAGTACATTGACTATCTTGACTCCAAATCCAGCAAGAAGTAAGCTTAAAAGACTGTATGCTTAACTGTATTGATGCATTGGTAGGTCTTAAAACAAACAAGTAGAGTAAAGTATGTGATATAAACATAAAGAAACGCAAATTGAAAGAGGTGTTAGTCTCTAGCAAAAGTCTCGGTGAGGATGGCAGAAATGTAATAACCTGTCATACTCGAGCCTTATAATTGTTTGATCACCAAAAATCAAATAAAGCAAATAACAAGCTTTGAGATTCTGGACAATGTGAGTCTTTATGCGGCTTAATCATCTGGGTATTCATATGCATGAATATTTCATTCGCTTTTAGAGCAAACCCAAAGTCATTAAACTTGATCGCTGCTGTACTTCGTACAAATTCAAATTACTGACTTGTCAAAATCCGTTGTTAGTCATACATTGTTCCTCCCTTGCGCGCGTCTTAATATCATTAAGAAACGGACCCCAGGGGATACAATGTATGTAAGCCGACAGATGGACTCGTGCATACTCACTCATAGTAAAAGAAAATCAATGCATTGCTCATAAATTTCTATAAATTCAAATTTTGATAAACAATATAGTGGTTTAAGTCAAGTTGGGATGATATGGCAAAAATCAAATTAAGCTTGAACCGAGATTAGAGGCTGATAGTTTCTGATATTATGTGCTTTAATTGAACCGTTAATCATATCAGAAAAACACTTGAAAGTTTGTTATTAGATTTAAGTGGACAACAATACCAATGACCGACTTAATGCTAGTCGTAATATCGCTGAAATATAAAACTGTGATGGAAGGGCAATTTGGTCAATATGATTCTCTGCTCAAACTCAAAAAAAATACAGATATAAAAATATTTTTCATTTTGTTTTTACATATTATTTAGATTATTTATTTATCGGTTTCATAAAGCGAAACGGATTTTTAAGGTATTCGATTATCGAGAGAAAAGTTCTCGGCAATTCTTTCAAAATTATTTTAAATTTATTAATTCTTTAAATTATTTTAATTCATTTGATATATTTAATTTAGAGTTAAAATTAAATAAAATTGTAATTCGGTAATTATGGATAACGAATTGGAATGATTTTAACGAACTACATTCTAGTTCGTCCTTTCAATTCGCTTTCACACTCTGTAACGAAACATTCCAGTTCGTTATACATTTTTAACGAATCAAGACACGAAGTGATTCTAATTCGTCATGACACATATTAAAATACCCTTAACGAATTGAATGATTCGTTAGTTTAATCTCTAACGAATTTGTTTGATTCATACATTGGGTACATTGGAAAGCGTGTAAGTGTATAAGGACGGAGTGAAGCGAATCGTCCTTCACTATTCACTCATCTTCCTTACAACTAAAGTAACCCTGTTCAAATTTTCTCTGATTTTTCGACCATCGAAATTCGAACTTTTGAATATACCATTGTGTTCGTAAGGTATAGATGGTTATTACTTTGTGATTTTTGTCAAAAATAACATAGTTTTGATAGGGTAATTATGTGATTTTGATATCAGGGTTTTTACGGCTTTTGAAATCTTGCTTAATGGATTTATACTCTTTTTATATACTTAAAGTTGTTATCATTTTGATCAGAATAGTGTTCCGATACTCTTGGTGATCTTTAATCAGAATTTTATTATTGAATGCCGGGTTTATAATTTGATTGTGTTTCAGGTGTTTATACACTGTGCATGCCCTTAATAACCTAACTTATTTGTTGGTTTAGAACCTCATAACCGGTATTGTTTGCTTCGCAATGAGTTTCCGAGACTTGATTAGTCGTTTGTTCGGCTACTCATCGTAAATTATGGAGGAATTGATCTTTGATTGGCTCCTTTGACCGTCTGTGTTCATGTTAATTTTGACTTTGACTATTAGAGTCAAAGATTAAGTCCAATTAGTGACCATTCGTTACCCTTAGAGAATTGGAACTCCTCCGTGTCCAATTCGTTAAGGATTTACACGAACTAGATCAGCGAATGAATTTTTTAACGAATCAGATTTTTAATTCGTTCATTCTTAACGAACTAGAGGGAAGTTCGCTCTTTTTAATTGTAATTCGCTAAGTTCTTGTTCGTTAACATATTTACTTGATAGCGAGTCAGTTGATTCGTTATACTTCTGTAACGAATCAGACTGTGTTTTAACGAATGACATTTTAAAATTATTTAAATAATTAATGTAATTTAATATTGTAAATTAATATAATATTCCAAAGGTCTAACCGCGTCGATACATTGATAATACACACGGGATTAAATCATAATTATATGTAGTTTACATCTAAATGCTTAAAAGTATATAACACTTATGTAATTTCTAGACTTCCACATTGCTAATATACAATATTATTTTGTTCAGGATTATGGCTGATAACATGGAACAAGACCCTCCTATTGATGCACCACCACAAGTTCAGGATGCACAACAAGTTCAAGATGCTGGTCAACCAACTTAGGAAGCTCCTTTACTTCCTTATGATCCTGGACACAATGTGTGTGCTTTTGTTGATACAGACTTTCATGATTAGGATGTCTTTGGTGGTATGCTGGCATTTCTACGCCGATCTCGTATCTATTATGTTGTTACTGCTAATTCGGATATTATATTTAGCATAGTTCGTCAATTCTGGAACACTGCTCAGTATGTAGAAGTTGAAGACCATATAGCTGTTGTGGTAAATGACCAGCTAGTTGTCGTCTCAGTTGAAACAGTTGGTCGAGTGTTACAATTTGATAATACAATTGATGATCCGAGTGAATATGGTAAAGAATTGATCAAGGTCCTGTTCAGACGTTTGTTTTGTGCTAGCAGTCTTACTGCGTCTATGTATAACAAGGCATACTTGTGTCCCCAATACAAGTATTTACTTCATGTTCTTATTCATTGCCTTGGTGGACATAAGGATGGGTTTGACGAATGTCGCACTACATTACAATAAGCATTTGTAGCACTTGTATTGAACAAACGTTACAATTTTTCTGAAATGATCTTCGATCATATGAAAGAAAATTGTATTCCTGGAAAACTTCGGGTAAAGTTCTTGATGTATTCGCGTTTTATCCAATTGTTTATCAACGATGCTATCAGGGATTTGGTGCTCCACCCGAATGATGTGAACGATAAGTTTATTCTGGACAACATGAAGGCAGGCACCATGAGAAGAATGAAACTGTACCGTCAATCTCTTCCTCCCAGATTCAAGAGATTGATTGGTCATCCTACTAATCCGGATTATGTATGTCCTCTCTAGGAATGCTGGATCCATGATGAATCAGATTCCGAGCGTGAAGGAGGAGAAGGTGGGAACGATGATGGTAATGATGGGGTGATGGAGGTGATGGTGGTAATGTGGATGCAGCTCTTCGAGAACTACAAGCTGCTATTGAAGCTGCGTTAGCTGCAACTATTGCAGCTCAACGTGAACGAAAACGAAAGGGTAAAGAACCAGCTTCTGAAGGCTCAGCAAAAAGACGTGTATCAGCTGGAGTTGGAGTTTCCTTTGGTGTGCAACCGTCTCGTCCTGCAACTCCTCAACGCCCGGCAGTGCCGCTTATTACTAGCACTCCGGAGATGACTTTGACGACGATGATGGTACCTAATGACAGGCTTGGTATGATTCCACAATTAGCTTTAGCTGAGATACCAATGCCTTCTGCTACAACTTCTATTGTCCCTCCAACACCGACTATGGGGCCTCCTCCACCTAGTGATGTCTCATTTATGAGAATTACAAGGCCTCAGGAACCAATCCAACCAGTTCATCCATCGTTTTATGCTATGCCACCGATCGTCAGACATACATGCTTTTGAATCTTCTTCATTTGTATGAAAATCAAATGTCTGCTGACCGTGTAAATCAAGAACGTCTGATGGAAAACCAGAAGAAGCTGGTCAGTTATGTTTCTTTTTGTCAAAAAGAAACAAAAGCCCTTCGTGAGATTGTTGAGTCTCAGGGGGTGAAACTTAAAGAACAAGAGGAGCTTATTTTGCAGTTGACATGTAAGATGATGCGCTGAAAAAGATAAATAATGACGACGATGAGGATCCTGATGAATCTGATGCTGGAGGTGAGCCTAAACAAACTCAAGACCCAGCTTCTGGTGCGGGTACGAGTTCTGTTGATGATTCGGGCAAACAGATCATTGTTTATCATGACCATTCGGCTGCCAAACAGATTGAGATGATCGAGGCCGATACAGTTATTTTTATGGATGGTAAGTGGGTGATTCGAAGCATGGTAAATGCTGATGAGATAGCAATGGGTCAGTTTGTTGATAAGTCGCTGACACGAGAGAAGATTGCGATCTTTCTTGGTCCGAATGAAGACGAGATGACCGTGTTAGAGACTGAGCCTGATGTTGAGGTAATTAATGATGATGAAATCTTAAATGATCCTACGGTGGAGATGAGGACGGATTTTATTTATAAGAATGAGGAGGTTGAGGTGGAAGATGTGACTGCTGAGGATTACCCTGATTTGTTTCAACACAAAAATGTTGATTAGGGTGCTCCTGAATTTAATGAGAAAATTGTAAAAGAAGCAGAAGATCATCATGAGAAGACGTCCAAATGGAAGAAGGTCGTTGATACTAGATTTGACTCGCTTGAAAATCTAACTGATGAAGACATTGCTAGATGGCTCAGTCATAAGAAAGTTGGTAAGATTATTGATGCATTTCGGTACGTGGATCAGGAACAGAACGAGGAAGCTGCTGCACGTGCCAAAGCCAACCAGAAGTCTACATTCAAGGTCGTGTCAAAAGTACAAGGTGACATCGTTTCTTAGCTTTTGATTCTGATCTTAAAGTATGTATTGTCAAATGGGAGAAAGGCGTCCAGTACTACGAAAGGATGTCTGATGTTCTTTCATTACCGAGATGGGACATACATACTCTGGCGTACCGTCCATTTATTAATAGGGGTGGAAATAAACATGCAAGTTGGTTTCATCAACATCTGCTGTTTGAAGTAGACCACGGGTTCAAATTTTTTAAGCCCCAAATTCCTATCCGCAAGCGTCTCAATGAGTTTGACCCAAAAACGGGTTGGAAGAAGTTGGTTCTTAAAGTAAAGCCGCCGAAGACGATGAAGTGTGTGCCGGTGAAGCCGTTGAATCAACACATTTATTTATCTTTCAACCGATGGTACTACGATAATCGTACTGGCGAGGCCGTCATTGTTCTTGGTACAGGGTTGAAGACTTAGCTGATAAAGATCATTGACCCGATGTGGTTGGTGAATTTAACTGATACTGACAATGATGTGCTCCACAAAAACAGGATTTTGATTGAGCGCAATGAAGACTATGATCTGGCAATGCAATTCCAACGAGTTGTGCGTGTTTTTTATGAAAACAGAATTCATAGTTGCAGAGACTGGCAGTCCAAGCGCTTCAAGTAATTTAAAGACAAAGAGATCAAGACGAGGGGGTGTCTGTTAGTGCACGGTTTTGCATCTCGAGTCTTTGTATTTATCATTAACGTATTTTTCGTTTTGTTTAATGTAATAAACAATTAATTTATATTGTAGTTCGTTAATGTAATAGTCTAGTTCGCTAAGGATGTTTAGCGAACTAGATCTAATTTAGTTTCCTCCTATTTCGTTAAGGATGTTTAACGAATCAGGAGATGATTTGTTAAGTTATTTACCTTATTATGTATGTAACGAAGTAGAGTCTAGTTCGCTATGGAATGTTAGCGAACTAGATCTATCTTCTATATATAGTGACCTTTGTCACTGTTTAATTAAAGCTTTTGAGAGTTAATTAACGAACCTCTGTCTGAATGTCTCTCAATCTTTATCTTAATATTATACATACATACACATACTACTACTGATAATCTATATATACATAACGTACAATCAAACGTAACTATGAGCTAGATCCGTCTTTAGGATTAATCGTATTCATACAGATCTGAGATCTGTTTATAGTTTAAGGATTGATCCAGGTTCAAACACTTCAAGTCTTGCTACAGGCGCATATACTTCATTGAAATCAATTCCTTCTCGTTGATTAAATCTGAGAACGACTAACCGAGCTTTCTTTCGAACAATGATTCCATTTTTATCTCGCTTGTAGTTGAACACCCATTTTGTGTTAATACATTTCTTATCATTGGCACACTCCTAACTTCTCAAATTGTTGAAGTTCGTCTTGCATAGCATTTACGCAGTTTTCCTCAGTCAAATCTTGTTTGTATGTATTTGGTTCAATTTGAGAGATAAAACACTTGAATGAAAACCGATTGTGTAAAGGTAACACTTGGGTAGTGAAACATTGAAGACTTTGTTCAAATTGACTTCGTGTACGAACCCCGGGTTGTATATCTCCAATTATATTATTTTAAGGTTGATATGACAATGTTCGTGGAATGATGTCGGTTGACACACTCATAGCTTTTTGTAAATTTGAAGACAACGAGCCTGTGTTCTCAATTTCGGCAAAAGTTGGAATGCTCATTTACCGTTAGCTGAATTTCCCTATAATAACAGCTACCACTCCAGTATTAAGGCTTCACCGTTTGAAGCTTTATACGGGATGAAATGTCGATCCCCTCAATGTTGGGCCAAGATTGGAGAAAAACAACTGAAAGGACCTGAAATTGTTCAGGAGACTACCGGCAGGGTCTTCCATATCAAAGACAGGTTGATGGCTGCAGTAGACCGACATAAGAGTTATGTTGACAGTCGCAAAAAACCATTGGAATTCCCAGTAGGAGATAAAGTATTGTTAAAAGTCTCACCCTGGAAAGGAGTGATCAGATCGGAAAGAAAGGAAAATTGAGTCCCCGTGTTAGAGCATTTTTTTCTATCGCTAGGTCTTTGATTGGTTAAACGAGCTAATATTGTTAGATATGTTGTAAGGAACGTATAAGTTTGGTAAACGTATAAGCTTATACGCCACACCCACTTACACGGTCCATAGAGTTTAGTATAAATAGGCACTCATTATCTCATATCTTGTAATACTTCATAATCATTTATAAATCTTAGAGAGGGTGAGAGCTTTCATGTCATTTCAATAATAATGAGTGTTTGTGTGAATTGTTATTTGTTTATCCCTTTGATTAGTGATTCCGCCATTAATCATCTTGTAGTAAACATAACGTGATCTCGACCCTTCTCACGAACTTATAATTGGAATCAGAGCCTAAGGCTCGTGTTTACTACTGGCTCAAACACATCAATTTATTTCGTTTTGAAGGTTTCATAGTCAAAGTCAAACTCGTTCATATAATCTTCAATTACTCATGTTTTTATGGATCAAATTCAAATTGTTTCGGTGATTTGATTTGTTGATAAATACTATTTATTACTGTTGGAGTGATATGTGTTATTTCTAGCTGAAAATCGAAATCAAGAAATTAAAGTTTGTGCAGTCCGTTGTCCGTATAAGTGTTCATCATTCTTCTTCCGTATAAGTTGGTTTGAACTTGGACGTATAAGTAGAAAGTCAAAGTTATACGGCTAATTGAATGAATTTCTCACAAGTTGCCGCATAAGAGAATTTAATTGACATACAAACGCATACGAGAAGCCACATTTTGATTAAAACTGTGACAAATTCACGTTTCCATGAAGCCGCATAAGTTGACTTATTTTGTCAATCAATATGTGGAAATTAAAAAATGTTTATAGTGTGAACAAATTGGACTGCTTGCTGAAATAAATATTGATTCATACATTTTTGTATCGTCACATTTTGATTGATGGAATTACTTGGACGAATTGTTGCATAAGCACAAGTTAATTGATCGACTGATTGATTTACACGGATTTATTTACCTGAAAGATTATCCGCATAAAGTTCAAAGTAGCCGTATAAGATGATTGGTTATACGGGGTTATACGCCAAGTTGATAAGAGTTGATTTGCCCGTATACGATTTGCGAGTTATACGTTGATTTGCGATTCTTACGTATAATAGTTAATTTGCACATATAAATCTCCTTGGCCGTATATGTTTTGACAACCGGACATATAAGTGACTACATCTCCGTATAAAGGTTTGAGCGTATAACTCTTGGACGCGTGAGGTTTTTGAAAGCATAAGATTGTACACGCTTAATAGGTTATACGTTGACTTGAGGGTATATGGTTACCAAAGATCAAGGTTAAACGGGAGAAGTTTGTTCATATAAGGTATACGTTTTGAAAGTTATACGTGGTTTTCTTGATTCTCTTGCAATTTTGAAGAAACTGGACCGTTCAAGTTTGTTTAATGAAGAAACAATTTTGACAAGAAACAAAAGACAGGCTTTGAAGAGAGAATTCGATATGTTTGATATATTGATTGAACAATCGTTTGATTTGCTAATCAATCGATATTGCGATCTTGTGAACGAAATGAAGCATGTCGGGATTGAGAAAAGCGAGTTAGACTACATTGACAGGTTGGCAGATACGCTCGTTGAGACATCACCTGAACTTTGGGGTACACTCGTTATAATAATTCAATCAAAACCCAACACATGAAAATTTTCTCAATTCATAGAGAAGATAAATAATCATTTATCGTTTTTAAAATCTAAAGAATCGTCATTACCAGAAATTGAAACACTCAAAAATTCGATAATGATGGTGATTCATCATATGATGAAGATTTGGTTTTAAAACATTGTTGGAATTCAAAGTTGAAAACAAAGCCAATGAAGCTAAATCTTGTGAAAAGTGTGAGGAGTACAAAAAGTTAAAATCTCACACCGACTTGTTACTGAATGAGCTTAATCGAGTTAATGAAGCTTATGATCAACTTCAAAAATGCGAAAAGACACTTTTGATTAAGGTTGATCAAAATGAGAACACAATAAACAGATTCATTACCAAAAATGTTGCACTTAGACAAGAATTACGAACTGTTAAGCGTGAGCAAGTTAATAAGGTTGTAGTTGTTCATTGTACTACATCTGAGAGCAAGAAACAAATCCAATACCGAAATCAACCCACTAAGGACTTCTTTGTTCAAAAAGACAAACATAAACGAACTAAGAAATCTTATTGGTACAAGAATAGTTCTAAGTTTGTTTACATTCCTAAATCAGATGTGGGCAACCAAGATGTTCTGAATACAGGAAAACAAAAATTTCAAAATTCAAAATCCAAAAATACGAGCTTAAACATCCAATCAAATACTCCAAAGGGTCCTCCCGAAACAAATGTTCAGAAGAAAAGACGACACCGTTAAAGATGTTTCGAGGAAGCCAAATGTTGAGATTGTTGATTTGAAAGATTATGATAACAACAGGTTTGAAAAGTTGAAATTTTATGTGAAAAGATCCACTTCAAAATCATATCATTGGATCGTTAAAAAAAAGGAATCAATTGATAAAGTAGATATTGAAAAGACATATATGTCAAATCCGAAAGTTTAGAAAAGTCAATAGTTATACATGTTGATTCTGAAAGCTTAAGGAGGATTGTGTTAGACTATCAAGACAATAGGGGGAGATTACTTGGAAATCGAGTTTGTTAGTCTAAGAAATATCCGAGGGGGAGTCTGTTGGAGCATAAACGTCTACTGCTTAGACACCAAGACCAATGAATATTCAAGGGGGAGTCTGTTAGAGCGTTTTTGTCTATCGCTAGGTCTTGGATTGGTTAAACGAGCTAATATTGTTAGGTATGTTGTAAGGAACTTATAAGTTTGGTATAAACATATAAGCTTATACGGGCGTATAAGCTTATGCGCCACATCCACTTATACGGTCCATACAGTTTAGTATAAATAGGAGCTCATTATGTCATATCTTGTAATCCTTCATAATCCTTTGTAAATCTTAGAGAGAGAGAGATTTCATGTAATTCAATAATAGTGAGTGTTTGTGTGAATTGTTATGTGTTTATCCCTTTGATTAGCGATTCCGCCATTAATCATCATATAGTAAACATAACGTGATCTAGATCCTTATCATGAAGTTATACCCCGATATGTTGGACCCTTCAAAATCACCGATCGAATTGGTCCGGTAGCATATCGACTCGAACTACCTTCATAACTGATCAAAATACACGATGTGTTCCATGTGTCAAATATGAAGAAATGTTTATCCGATGAATCACTGATCGTTCCTGTTGAGGATATTCAAGTTGACAATAAGCTTCCATTCATCGAGGAGCCTGTAGAAGTCATGGACTGGAAAATATAAAAGCTTAGACGAAATCGAATCAATGTAGTCAAAGTTCGTTGGAATTCAAGGCTAGGTCCTGAGTTCACTTGAGAACGACAAGACCAAATGAAGCAAAAATATCCTCACCTATTTCTAGTAGAGTCTGAACCCATTGACACTTTCTAAATTTCGGGATGAAATTTCTTAAAGGAAGGGAGAGTATAACACTCGGCAAAAATTATCGCTAATGTGATCATGATTAGCATTATAATATCTTTTTATTAATAAAATCTTTTTTTATTAAGATTCTATATGTTGAAAAGTCAACAAAAAGTCTAAATTTTGACACGTAACGAGTATAACGTGTAAAAACCTTGGGCAACGAGCCAAAAAGTAAATAAATCTTTAGAATGATTAAATAATCCCAGAAATTCAAAATATATGTTAAAACTTTTGAGACAATATATAAACATAATTTAGGAAGACTCTGTTAGTGCACGGTTTTGGCGTCTCGAGTCTTTGTATTTATCGTTTTAGCATTTATTATTATTATATTGAAAAATATATTTATGTTTTATAGGTAGTTCGTTAATGTAAGGCTAGTTCGTTAAGGATGTTTAATGAACTAGCAACCTGGTTTAATGTAACACCCATTCATTAAGGATGTTTAACGAATGCGCTTGTAGTTCGTTATGTATGTTCCCATTCGTCATGGAATGTTGACGAATGGGACATAACGAATCAAGTGATCTGTTATGTTTCCTTATAGAGTCTGTAATGTTAACTGTTAGTGCACAGAAATTTGACACTGTGGATATGTTATCCTGGCATATGTCTGGATCAGTTATCCTTAGCATGTATTCCAGATCGTATGACGATCAAGGATCCTCATTACTTATTACTAACTAACGGTTGTTCTCATGTTTAGTCTTATATTGAGCAGGTATAATGGTTAGAAGACTCAGTCTATCAACTAACTTGCAGTCAAAAAGATATTGACGTGTCTGGATCAATTATCCTTCTGAAGAGTTCCAGAGCTATGTCAGGATCATGGATCCTCGGTATTTGGTGTTATTAACGGTTGTTTTTTACATGAAGACTGATATTTATCAAGTGTAACGGCTCCAAGACCTGGTCTACCCCCTATTTCGCAGCCTGAGTGATGGAGCACGTGGTCAAAGTGGCAGTTACGATTATATTGAAGGCATTGGCGGATTTTTAAGGATTATTAGTTAATAGTCTTTATTATTCATAACTCCATTAAGTTATTATCTTTGATGTATAAATAGAGGCTATGATCAGCTAGGAAAACACACTCAACACAACAACAGACTCTCCTCACTACGAATTCAGCAGCATACACACACACACACATAGCTTTCGTTGTAATACTGATCACAATCTCCAACCTTGTATCCTCATTTTTGATATTAATAAAGTGGTGATCGACGAGTTATCATCGCCTGGAGTTTTTGTGCCGGCGATCCGAACAAGATCAAGGGCTTTTCCCCGTAACAAATTCATGTGTTTGTGTTTGCAATTGATTCATTCTTGTTTTCATCACCATAGCACTAATCCTCACTAACGAATTTGGATACATTATCCTTAGCAGATTTTTGTCCAAAACAGTTTGGCGCCCACCGTGGGGCAATTGGTGCTATAATCCAGATTATTTCCTTTCAATTTTCAACTTTTCATACCCATATCACCATCAATGGCCTCTCAATCAACCTCTGCTTCATCAACCATGCCATCCTCGGTTTCTCTCTCATCAATAACTTTTCCGCCGATGTCTCCTACAATTACAGGAGCATCAAGGACCAACGCGGCTGGAAACAAGACACAAATTCCAGTCTTCCAGAGCTCAAAAACCACTGCTGCCACTTCGGTGGTCAAATTTAACAATGATGTTTCTGCAATGTTTTCACAGGTTAAGGCATACATGGAGCAGCAGAACAAAACCAACCAGAGGATCCTACATGAAATTGAAGAACTCAAGAAAAGAAAGAGGCTCCCTTGGGTCAACAAACTCAAGGATCCTCGTTCGTTCTGCCAGGATCATCTATCGTTCAACAAGGGTCCATGGGTCAACAAACTCAAGGATTCTCGTCCCTTCAACAAGGATCATCCATCTTTCAACCAGGATCCTCTGGGTTGTATCCTCAAGGATCCTTCAGCTCCCAACCTAGAGGATCCTTCTGGCAGAATCAAGGATCCTCAGGAATTCACCATCAAAGGTTTTCTGAGGTCCATGAAGGGGACATCATCCCCATGCAGACCATTGCCTCTGGTGGACCTGCTACTGTAGCAGATGCCTCTTATCTTAACTACACTTCTAGGATGCCAACGTTCAACCAAACAAGAGGTATCGCCTATAATCACATATCCTCAGACACTAACCTTGACTCTATACAGGATACAGGTATCAATCAGGCAATGGCTAGGGAACTTCAGAAGCTTAAGGATATGATATCCAGCGTGCCAGGAGTGGTTCGTCCAATTCCTGAAATACCAGAAGGGAGCCACAAGCTGTCCATATTTGCTCCACCGATATGCGATGCGGAGATCCCTTAACGCTTTCAAATCCCCAACATGAAGGTGTATGATGGGACCACTGATCCGGAAGAACACGTGGCTCAGCATAGGGAAAGGATGGAGATCAATCCAATTCCTGAAACACTCAAGGAAGCTAGTCTATGCAAGGGTTTCGGATCCACACTAACCTGATCTGCACTTAAATGGCTGCTAAGTCTTCTTCCTTATTCTGTTACATCTTTTTCACATTTAGTTAACTTGTTCAACAGCCAGTTTTCTTGTAGTTGGAAATTTGAGAAGTTAAATAGTGATTTATATAGAGTTGTCCAACCTTATGATGAATCCTTAAGGGATTTTGTAACAAGCTTTGGCAGGGAAGCTCTAGAAATCCCAAATCTTGACATTGCTACTGCTGTTAAAGCCTTCAAGATGGGACTTCAGAGGGGCTCCCCCTTTTATGATGATCTTGTGATGACTCCTTGCAGGTCTCTAGATGAAGTAAGGAACATATCATTAAGGTTTATACGGCTGGAAGATGATAAAAGGATCCAAGAAAGATTGGGGGCTCAAACAAAGCAAGAATCCCCTGACAAGAATAAAGGATCCTTATACAGGAACAATAACTCAAAGCCGTACAACAAGTTCAACAATCAAAACGTACGAGCAGTCGAAGAAGGAGATGATGATGAAGACTATCCCTGCATCTCCGAGAATTGTTTCTCCGTATTTACCCATGGCTTGATTTGTGCCATGAAGGATTTAAGGGAGAAAGCAAGGCAGCCCCGAAAGAACGAGAAGACAACTACCTTCAAAGACAAGTCTAAGTGGTGTGCCTTCCACGGAGATTTTGGCCACCTGACAGGCGAATGCATTGGCTTAAGGAGGGAAATTGGATACCTCCTGAGTAAGGGCCATTTTAAGGAACTGTTGGGAAGCAAAAAAGTCAAGGATCCAGGATCCTGAAGAGGTTCCTCAAAAAGCAACTCCGCCCCCACCAGATGATCAAGTGATCAACTTCATTTCCGGTGGTTCAGACATATGTGGAACTTCCTTCTTCGCAGCTAAGAGACTTACTAAGGAAACCAAGTTGGATAATGGGGAACGACCAATCATATCCACCACCTTGACGACTGACAAAAGGATCTTCTTCGATGAAGAAGATAAATCAAGCATACAGGATCCTCACCACGACGGTTTGATTGTCACTTTATTTATTGCTAATCATTATATACGCAGGATCCTGGTAGATGGTGGGAGCTCGGTCAATATCATCCAACATGATGTTCTTTAGAAGTTGAACATCACGGATTCAGAGATCATTCTAAGGACATCGGTGCTAGTTGGTTTTAGTGGAGAAACCAAGAAAACATTGGGGGACATGAACCTCCCAATCTATATTGAAGGATTAAACTTTTATAAAAAAATTTGTGTTATTGACAACCTGTCTTGTTGCAATGTTATTCTTGGCAGGCCTTGGCTACATGGGATGAAGGCTGTAGCCTCTACTTACCATCAGTGTATCAAACTACCAACTCCTTGGGGAGTAGTAAGGATAGATGGTGGTGACCAAGAGGAAGCTAAGAATTATTATTCTTCATCCATGAAGCCGACAGCTAAACAGACGGTAGCATAGCAATTACAGCAAAATCCTAGGAATGTATTGGAAGCTCGAGAGTAGGACCTAAAAGAAGTATCCTTGGATCCCAAGGATCCAGACATGAAAGTTTTCCTAGGATCCAGTATCCCTATTGAGATCGAGCAGGATATATTATCCTTCTTAAAACGAAGAAAATCTACATTTGCCTTCAGACATTCAGACATGACAGGTATTTCGAAGGAGGTAATTACTCATAAATTGGTCCTTGATCATTCTATTAAACCTGTCCATCAGAAGCGAAGGAAATTCGCTCCTGAGAGGAACGCGATCATACAAGAAGAAGTTGAAAAACTTCTTAAGGTTGGTATGATCAGAGAGGTTAAGTATCCTCGATGGTTGGCTAATGTGGTTGTTGTTTCAAAAAAGAATGGAAAGTGGAGGGTGTGTGTCGATTTTGATGATTTAAACAAGGCATGTCCCAAGGATCCTTTCCCATTACCACATATAGACACCGTGGTGGATGCAACGGCCGGACATGAAATGCTTACCTTTGTGGATGCTTCCTCTGAATTTCAACAAATTCAGATGGAACCATCTGATCAGGAGGATACCGTATTCTTGACTCCTCCCGGCATATTTTGTTATATTGCTATGCCATTTGGACTAAGAAACGTATGGGCAACATACCAAAGACTAGTCAATATGATGTTCAAGGATTAGTTGGGCAAGACTATGGAGGTATACATAGACGTTATGGTGGTAAAGTCGAAGAAAGCTGAGGATCACCTTAGAGACCTCGGGGAAGCATTCAATATCCTTGACAAATATAACATGAAATTGAATCCGTCAAAATGCCAATTTGGTATTAAGGCTGGAAAATTGAAGCAAGCCCCGAGCAGATTGAAGCCATCCTCAATTTGAAGTCTCCAGCAGATGCCAAGGACGTCCAAAGGCTCACAAGAAGAATAGTTGCTCTCAATAGGTTCATCTCAAGATCCGCCGAGAAATGAAAAGACTTCTACGACATTCTGAGAAAAAAATAAGAAGTTTAAATGGACGGAAAAGTATGAGGCTGCGCTAAAAGCCTTAAAGGATTACTTATCCTCGGCTCCAGCTCTAATGAAGCCTGTGGATGTGTTAGGGCATGAATTCCATGCTGTGGATCCTTGATCTTTAACGATCTTATGGATAGGTTATCCTTGGGATACGTATCAGGTTATAAAGGATCAAAGATCCTCGGTATTATTTTTTTACTAATGATTGTGTTTAGTATGGTGATGTGTTAGACAGGTATGGCAACTTTAAGACGTATTTGCATCAATTATCCTCAAAGAGTATTCTCTAGCTGGAGTATGGATCCAGGTTCCTAATTCAATGTAGCTGTTAATGGACGATTTCGTATAAAGATTAATGTTTGAATAAGCGTAACGGTTCCTAGACCTGGTCCTCCACATAATTCGTTACTGAACGGCTATTGGCATGTGGTCAAATTCATGGGAGTGGCTAGTGGAAGACTTCCGGATTATTAGGAAATATTGTTATTTGTATTTTCTTATATAATCGAGTAGAATGACAAATGTATTATCACACACACTAGAGCATAAGCAATTAACTATCTCTGATCACTAGTTTACTTTGTAATCTCGATCACCAACTCCACAACACTTGTAACCACCTTTTATTATCAATATAATCTACGGTGATAGTTTTCACCGTCCGGGGTTTTTTGTGCCGGGGATTACTATAATCACGTACTATCCGACCAAAGGTTACCTCGTTGATCCTTGACCGAAGTGATTCGACCAAAGATTACCTCGTAAATCCTTGACCGAAGTCAATCGATCAAATATTACCTTGTTAAGTTTTGACCGAAGTAAGATTATCGTAATTAAGGGTTTTTTCCCTCGTGATCAAATCATTGTGTTCATCCAGGTTACAATTACACACTCAATATTACCGTGTTAGCACTATACCTCACTTGATAGATTTGGATACATTATCCTTAGCAGATTTTTGTCCAAAACAAGTTGGCTCCCTCCATGGGGCAATTGGTGCTATAATCCATATTATTCCTATCATTCTAAACTTTTTCATACCCATATCACTATCAATGGCCTCTCAATCAACCTCTGCTTCATCAACCATGCCATCATCGGTTCCTCTCTCATCAAGGACTTTGCCACCGATGCCTCCGCCAATCACGGTAGCACAACGGACTGCTGCTGCTGGAAGCAAGACGCAACTACCAGTCTTCCAAAGCTCAAAAACTGTTGCTGCTGCACCGGTGATTAATACTAACAATGATATTTCATCTATGTTTTCGCAGGTTAAAGCATACATAGAGCAGCAGAACAAGACCAACCAGAGGATCCTTCGCGAGATAGAAGATCTCAAGAAGAGCAAGAGGCCAGCAGAGGATCTCACCCCCTTGATGCCCAGGATGCTGGATTTTACCAGTCTAGAATCCATGGCTCAATTCTCACAATGATCATCTATCCTCCAACAGGGGTCCATGGGTCAACAAGTTCAAGGATCCTCGCTATTTCAAAAAGGATCGTCTATCCTCCAACAGGGGTCCATGGGTCAACAGGCTCAAGGATCCTCACTATTTCAACAAGGATCATCTATCCTCCAACAGGGGTCCACGGGTCAACAGGCTCAAGGATCCTCGCAATTTCAACCAGGATCATATATCCTTCAACAGAGGTTCATGGGCCAACAAGCTCAAGGATTCTCGTTAGATCAGCCAATGTCATCTAACTTCCATCAAGGATCCATGGATCTGCAAAGTCAAGGATCCTCATATTATCGACAAGGATCGACCATCCTTCCCCCCAGGATCCACTGGGGCGTATCCTCAAGGATCCTACAGTTCCCAACCTCAAGGATTCTTCTTTCAGAATCAAGGATCCTCAGGAGTCCAACATCAACGATCCTCCGAAGTCCATGAAGGAGACATAATCCCCATGCAGACCATAGCCTCTGGAGGACCAACTCCTATCGCTGAATCTTCTTATCCCAGATACTTATCCGAGATTCCAACCTTCACTTAGCAAAGAGGTAACTTGTACGATCCTTTATCCTTAGATGCTAACCGTGGTTCCATGCAGGATGCAGGTATCAACCAAGCTATGGACAAGGAGTTGCAGAAGCTCAAGGATATGATATCCACTATTCCCGGGATTATAAGACCAATCCCCAAAATACCTGAGGGAAGCTACAAGTTATCCAGATTTGCTCCGCCAATCTGTGATGCTGAAATCCCGAAGCGGTTCCAGACTCCGAATATAAAGACTTACGACGGGACCACTGATCCTGAAGAATATGTGGCACAATATAGGGAAAGGATGGAGATCAATCATATTCCGTAGAGACTCAATGAAGCTTGCCTATGAAAAGGCTTTGGATCCACACTAACGGGAGCTGCTCTAAAATGGTTGCTAAGTCTTCCTCCTTTTTCGATTACTTCTTTCTCTTACTTAGTTAACTTATTTAACACTCGATTTTCCTGTAGTCGGAAATTTGAGAGGTTAACCAGTGATTTATATCGTGTTATCCAACCTAGTGATGAATCCCTTAGGGATTTCGTTACCAGGTTCGGCAAGGAAGCTCTAGAAATCCCAAATCTTGACATGACTACTGCTATTGAATCATTCAAGATGGGAATTCATAAGAGCTCCCCCTTTTATGATGATTTAGTGATGATTCTGTGCAGGACGTTAGACGAAGTCAGAAACAGGGCATTAAGATACATCTAATTGGAAGAAGACAGAAGGATCCAGGATCGTCTTGAGGGACAAACAAAATAAGAAACCCCCGAAAAGAATAAAGGATCCTGGAACAGGAACAAGAATTCGAAGCCGTTCACCAAGTTCAACAATCAGAACGTACGACTAGTTGAAGAAGGAGACGACGATGAAGACTATCCTTGCATCTCCGACTGTTGTTTCTCTATGGACACTCATGGCTTGATCTGTGCCATGAAGGATTTGGGAGAAAAAGCAAGGTGGCCCCGAAAGAATGAGAAGACTGTCGGCTTCAAGGACAAGTCTAAGTGGTGCGCCTTCCAAGAAGATTTTGGCCACACGACAGACGAGTGCATCGGCTTAAAGAGGCAAATTGGATACCTCCTGAGCAAGGGTCACTTTAAAGAACTCTTGGGAAGGAAAAAATCCTGGCTTGATTTGTGCCATGAAGGATTTGGGAGAAAAAGCAAGGTGGCCCCGAAAGAATGAGAAGACTGTCGGCTTCAAGGACAAGTCTAAGTGGTGCACCTTCCACGAAGATTTTGGCCACACGACAGACGAGTGCATCGGCTTAAGGAGGCAAATTGGATACCTCCTGAGCAAGGGTCACTTTAAAGAACTCTTGGGAAGGAAAAAATCCAAGATCAAGGATCGTGAAGACCTTCCACAGAAAGCAACGCCACCACCACCAGATGCTCATGTGATCAACTTTGTCTCCAGAGACTACGAACTATTTCAATATTCTCGTGCTACAAAAGAAAATCCCGTAGAAGAATTCGAGTTGGACGATTTAAGAAGACCACTCATCCCCACTACTCGAGTGACTGATCAGAGAATCTTTTTCAATTCAAGGATCCAGGATCCTCATCAGGACAAGCTGGATGTGCAAACGGTCAATTTCATCTCCGGAGGATCAGACATATGTGGAACTTCTTTCTCTGCAGCAAAAAGACTTGCCAAAGAGATAAAGATGGATAACGGAGATCGACCAATAGTGTCAACCACCTTAACAACAGACAAGAGAATCTTCTTCGATGAGGAAGACAAGCTGAATATTCAGGATCCTCATCCCGACGGTTTGATTATTACTTTATTTATCTCTAACCATTATGTACGCAGGATCCTAGTAGACGGTGGCAGCTCGGTCAACATTATCCAACATGATGACCTCAAGAAGATGAACATCCCAGATTCAGAAATCATTCCTATAACTTCGGTGCTAGTCGGTTTCAGTGGCGAAACCAAGAAGAGATTGGGGGACATCAACCTCCCAATTTATATCGAAGGGTTGAATTCATACCAAAAATTTTGTGTTACAGATAACCTTTCCTGTTGTAATGTTATTCTAGGTAGGCCTTGGCTCCATGGAATGAAGGCAGTAGACTCAACTTATCACCAATTCATCAAGCTACCTACTCCTTGGGGAGTTGTAAAGATAGTGTGTGACCAAGCGAAGGCCAAGAACTATTATTCATCATCAATGAAGCCAACAACCAAGCAAACTATAGCATAGCAACTACAACAACATCCTAGGGACGTGTTGGAAGCTCGGGAAAGGCCATAAAGAAGTATCATTGGACCCCGAGGATCCAGAAATAAAGGTGTTCCTAGGATCCATTATCCCCAGTAAGATTGAGGAGGATTTAATATCCTTCTTAGAGCGAAGAAGATCTACTTTTGCCTTCAACCACTCGGACATGACAGGTATTTCAAAAGAGGTAATCACTCATAAACTCGACCTTGATTTATCTGTTAAACCCGTCCATCAGAAGCGAAGAAAATTCGCTCGTAAGAGGAACAAGATCGTACAAGAAGAAGTTGAAAAACTTCTTGAGGCCGGTATGATCAAAGAGGTTCAATATTCTCGATGGCTAGCTAATGTGGTCGTTGTTTCAAAAAAGAATGGAAAGTGGAGGGTGTGTGTCGATTTTACCGATTTAAACAAGGCATGCCCCAAGGATCCTTTCCCATTACCACATATAGATTCCATGGTGGATGCGACGGCAGGACGTGAAATGCTTACCTTTGTGGATGCTTCCTCTGGATTTCAACAAATCCAGATGGAACCATCTGATCAAGAGGATACAGCATTCATGACTCCTACCGGCATATACTGTTATACCGCTATGCCGTTTGGACTAAGAAATGCAGGGGCAACCTAGCAAAGACTAGTCAACATGATGTTTAAGGATCAGTTGGGTAAGAATATGGAAGTCTACATAGATGATATGGTAGTGAAGTCGAAGAAAGCTGAGGATCATCTTAGAGACCTCGAAGAAGCATTCAATATCCTCGACCAATATAACATGAAATTGAATCCGTCAAAATGTTACTTTGGTGTTAAGGCTGGAAAATTTCTGGGATATATGGTGACTAAAAGAGGAATTGAAGCAAGCCCCGAGCAGATTGAAGCCATCCTCAATTTAAAATCTCCTGCAAACGCCAAAGATGTCCAAAGGCTCACAGGAAGAATAACTGCTCTCAATAGGTTCATCTCAAGATCCTCCAAGAAGTGCAAGGACTTCTATGACATCCATAGGAAGAATAAGAAATTTGAATGGACGGAAAAGCATGAGGCTGCGCCTACAGCCTTGACGGATTACTTATCCTCAGCTCCAGCTCTAATGAAGCCAGTAGGTGGAGAATCCTTGTATCTGTATTTAGCTGTCTCATGAAATGCAGTAAGTGCCGTCTTGGTAAAGGATCATGAAGGTGAGCAACATCCTGTTTACTATGTTAGTAAAAGTCTTCTAGATGCAGAAGCCAGGTATTCTCATTTAGAAATATTAATTCTTGTACTTATTATGGCTTCTACTAAATTGAAACATTATTTTGAAACTCATCCTATTATTTTGAGAACTATCCTGTAAAGAATGTTCTTAGAAAACTGGAGTTATCAGGTAGAATGGCCAAGTGGGCTGTAAAATTAAGTGCATATGATATCCAATACGAGCCAAGAACAGCAATCAAGTCTCAAGCACTAGCGGACTTTGTGGCTGATTTCACTAGTGATCTACAAAAAGAAGCTGACTTGGAGGTCCAACAACTAGAAAAGACCAAGGATCCTTGGATACTATAAACCAATGGTGCTTCTAATGTAAGAGGAAAGGGATTGGGGATCCTACTGAAATCGCCACAGGGGGACATATTACCCCAGTCCGTAGCTTGTGAGTTCCAAGCAACAAACAATGAAGCAGAGTATGAGGCTCTGATCGCAGGTTTGCATTTAGCCAAAAGCTTGAGGATCAGGTGTCTTCAAGTTTATGTAGATTCTTTATTGATAACTAACCACTTTAATGGCTCGTATGTTGTTAAAGGTGAGAAACTAATTAAATATTTAGATGTTGTGAAGGAGTTATCGAAATCCTTCGAAATATTTAGTATTACACAGGTACCGAGGGAAGAAAACGCTGGGGCAGACGCCTTGGCGAACTTAGCCTCATCTTTGAAGATTCCTAAGGATTTGAAAATCCCAATAATCCACATTCTCTCGCCAGCAATAGGAGAACAGGAAGTTGGAAATGTAACGAATGATAAAAAATCGTACTTTGGGATCCTTTATCCTCAAATAGCAAAGGATCATGGATCCATCCTATCAAGAACAACATTCAAACAGGAGAAATTCCAGCCACAGAAAATCCCAAGTCCTTCAAACTCAAGGTATCCCAATATATTTTGTTAAATGATATGGTATATAGGAATTCTCTTGCAGGTCCATATCTCAAATGAATTGAGGATCCTGAGATCCAAGAAGTACTCAAGGATTTTCATGAAGGAGATTGCGGCAATCACACAGGTGGAAGAGCGTTATTTTCCAGGATACTCATAACTGGATACTTCTGGCCAACAATGAATAAAGATGCAGTAGAATATTCAAGGAAATGTGATGCTTGTCAAAGACACGCAAGCATCCTTCATCAGCCAGCGGAGCCTCTATATCCTATATCCTCTTCATGTCCTTTCATGAAATGGGGTATGGATATTGTAGGCAAGCTACCAAAAGCACTAGGTGAAAAGGTCTTTATGCTTGCTATGACTGACTACTTCTCCAAATGGATTGAGGCAGAAGCATTCGTACAAGTCCGAAAAAGGGAAGTAATATCTTTTATTAAACGAAATATTATAACTAGATTTGGTATTCCTGCTAAAATTGTTTGTGACAATGGTTCCCAGTTTCTCGGGAATAGAACTACTAACTTTTGTGACATTTGGGGCATCAAAATGATTACTTCCACTCTGGTTCATCCTCAATCCAATGGTCAAGTAGAGTCTAGCAACAAGATCATTATCAACAACTTAAATAAAAAGCTAGGAGCCAAGAAGGGAAAATGGGCTGAAGAACTTCTTTATGTTCTCTGTGCAGACAGGACTACGCCTAAAATGCAACAGGCCAAAGACCCTTCTCATTGGTGTTTGGATCAGAAGCAGTAATTCCCACAGAAATGGTGGTTCCTACGGCAAGAACGAGCATCCGTGTTCCTGAAGCCAATGAAGAAATCCTTCTTGAAGACTTGGATACTATAGAAGAACTCAGAGACCCAGCCAAGACCAGGATGGCAGCATATCAACAAAGGGTAGCTGGGGCTTACAACAAAAATATCAGAATCCGAAGATTTCAAGAAAGAGATCTAGTGTTGAGGAAAGCCTTCCAAAACACAACTAATTCGGCTGATGGAAAGTTAGCACCCAAATGGGAAGGACCTTATCAAATTGAGTCTGAGGCAGAAAAAGGGACATATCACTTGCTCACAATGGAAGGCAACATGTTAACAAGAGCATGGAATGCCATCCACCTCAAGAGATATTTTTTCTGATCAGGATCTATTATCCTTGGAGGATATATTATCCTTAAGGGGTCAAGGATCCCAAAATCGGTAACATCTATCTAATCAGTTATTCTTTTTGAATTGTTATTGTTAGTTTAAGGATAATATATTCTTAAAATTTTATCTTTTCCAGGTTTGAGTAACCATGCGGGATTATAATAATTAATTTGATGTTCAAGAGGTTGGCCACCTCTCCTTTAGATTTGAGGTACTATTCTATTTCTCTTGGCCTAGCCCACGATTGGATATGACCCTCGATGGTCATATCCCCTACGGTTTAACGGTTTCACCTTTCTTATAAATAGAGTTTCTACACTCTCGCCTGGAGTGCACGCTATCCAACGTATAGTCCGGAACAGCGGGACTAGTATACGCTTAGTGGCTGAAAATTTCGTTGTCTTTGGCTATATGGAGGATCCTACGATTTATGGTAGACGTACCATACCACCGGTTTATAACATTTTCACGTTATCTCAAGTTTGGGCTTGTCCCCAGTTTTTGGGCTTGTCCCCAGTTTGGGCTTGTCCCCAGTTTTTGGGCTTGTCCCCAGTTCACGAGCTTGTCACCAGATTACACGGGCTTGTCCCCTGTTGCACGGGCTTGTCCCCAGTATATTGTTTGGGCTTGTCCTTAGCTTAATGGGTTTGATCCCAGTTAACATTATGAATTATTTGCAATAGATTTTCTAAGTTCTTTGTGAAGATCAAAAATCTAGGGATCCCGTATCCTAAAGCTATCATTGAGAGTTCAATACTTCTAGTAACTTAGGTCTATCTAGACCTTCAGGAATGATCTCTGTTAATTAACTTATGTATCATATTGGCTGCAATAAATTTGGATATTTCAACTTAGAAGGTTATTCCCTTAAAGTTGTTTTATTACTAAAATTATTTACCTATTTTAAGGATACTATATTCTAAAATTTGCCCTTTGAGGGAATTCTATTATATAATTTTTATCAACTATTAAAGATATTTTATCCTACTATTTGTTCTTTAAGGATATTTTATCCTGAATAATTTTCATAAGGATCTTTTATCCTGAAAATCTTTTTCTTAAGATTATTTTTCAAAACTATTAATAATGCTAAAAGTTATATCTAACTATCTTTTAAAAATAAACAACAAGTAAATAGTCAAAAGATTTATATATTAATTAAGATAAGCGGCCAGGACTTATCCAAAATTCTTAACCCGGACTTCTCCATGCAAAAGATGGACCATCCATCCGGGTTATGTGAGAGTTACTAACAGTTCATAAGTATAGGAAAATTAAAAACAGGGGCAACAAAGGCTTCATCCCCACAAACAGAGGATCCCTCCACATTTTTCACCCCCGCCAATTGTCTTAAGGATCATGGATTCTTTATCCTAAATAATATTGTTTATTACAGACCAAATTGTACATAAAAACACCAACACAAAATAAAAAAGTGGGCTCGGGCCTTGTCTTTGATATCCTTCATTGCTCACTTAAGCTGCATCTTCAACCGCAGCATCACCTTCTCCTTTACCAGCTTCATCTATCTCTTTAACACCACTAGGCCCAGCCTCGGTATTCTTAGCCATATCCTCTTCATCCTCGCCACCAAGATCATCCAGAGCATTGGTCCACTTCTCCACTTCCCAGGTCGCTTTGTCGAAAGCAGGATCACCGGCCTCCTTTGCCATCTTGATCCGCGCCTGAAATACTGACCTGGCAGCCCACACTTTGGCTTCCTCTGTGGCCTGCTTCAGTGCTTCCTGATGCTCAGTCTCTGATGAGGATAGCTGATTCTCCAACTGTTTCTTCTCTTTGGAGAGATGGAGCATAGCCTTGTCCTTAGCCACCACAGCTTTCCCTAATCCGGACATTTTATCGCTCATCTGATGGATAATATTTTCATAATGATCCCTCATAGCAGTCACAGCCTATCAATAAATTTCGTATAAGGATTAAAACAATATTGGATCCTAAAATACGAAGTGACAGAATATAGTATGCTTAAAGAGTTGACAATGTCATAATGAGTTTCGGGCTCGGAAGACCTTTTTCTCTTGGACGCAACAGATTTGGCCCTGTTTTAAGCTCGGAACTTGTGGCTACCTTTAAGGCTTCCTTTTTAACTGCAGGAGAAGTGGTCATACAGTCGATGTCATCTAGAGAGAACTTGAGAGCAGACTTTCCTGATTCCTTGGCGCCTGTAGAAGAAAAGTCGACAGATAAGTATTATATTTTATTTTATTTATCTTAAAATTATTAACCTACTTGACATGCTAGAAATTGAATAGATCTCACAAAAAGCTTTAGTAAAACGAGCTTGACAAGTCCTGACTTCGGTATCCAGTGCTAGGAACCGTTTTGCTTTCTCTTCTGTTCCAGGTAGTTTACTCAATGAAGCGAAGTTCTCAACTGCAGACAACAAGAAAGAATAAGGATTAAAATTGAAGCATAAAGGATCCTTCTATTTCTTAAGGATCCAAGATCCTACCGTTCTTAACCCACATTGAAGGAAGATCTGTCCCCCCTGGTATTGAGTCGCGTTTTACAAAGAAAAACTGATTCCTCCACACGGAATCATTTAGAGTGACTTTTATGATCGGATGGGGTTGTCGGGGCTTGGATTTGAAGATGAAACGAGCTAGACCGTGGGTAGTGAGGGTATATAAGTAAGATAACTCCGGAAGACCGAAATCGATTTTCTCCTCTTCGATGATCCTTTCAAAGGTGCTGAGAACTCTCCAAACCATAGGCATAGCCTGTATATAGGATATGCCGGTGGAATCGAAGAAACTTTGAGTGAAAGAAGGAAAAGGATACTTGTACCCAATCAAGAACGGAGTCGCCGGAAAACAAACCCAGATCTTAGAATATATGTCGCAGCGGATGCTGGATTCATAAAGACGAAATACGGTTTTTGGAGGGAATAACGAGCGAAAATCGTCAACCTCGGGATCCGTGAGTTTGCAAATCTCGCTAGATGGGTTAGCAATGAGGCACTGAGGTTCCATTTCCGATAACTTGCAGTCATCGGAAATTTTTCCGGAGGGTTTAGAAGCAGACAGAGAAGAAGAAGACGAAGTGCTGGACAGTGTATAAGAAAGTAAAAGAAAAAAGATAAGAAGGATACCTGATGCGTCAGCGTAAGGTATGTTTATAATCAAAGATATAGGCTGCATATATAGGCGGGTATAATTAACCTTGGGGGCCAAATGGTAAATATTCTGGCAAAACCGTCCCATATATCAGTTTTCGCAGCAAATTTGAATTTCAAAATGACAGTTGTATTCCACTATCACCCTCCATTTTGGGGGCAATTGTTAGGGCATGAATTCCATGTTGAGGATCCTTGATATTTAACTATCTTATGGATAGGTTATCCTTGGGATATGTATCAGGTTATAAAGGATCAAAGATCCTCGGTATTATTTGTTTACTAATGATTGCGTTTAGTATGGTGATGTGCTAGACAGGTATGGCAACTTTAAGACGTATTTGCATCAATTATCCTCACAGAGTATTCTCTAGCTGGAGTATGGATCCAGTATCCTAATTCAATGTAGCTGTTAATGGATGATTTCGTATAAAGATTGATGTTTGAATAAGCGCAACGGTTCCAAGACCTGGTCCTCCACATAATTCGTTACTGAACGGCCATTGGCACGTTGTTAAAGTCATGGGAGTGGCTAGTGGAAGACTTCTGGATTATTAGGAAATGTTGTTATTTGTATTTTCTTATATAATCGAGTTATGATCGAGTTGAATGACACATGTATTATCACACACACTAGAGCAGAAGCAATTAACTCTCTCTGATCACTAGTTTACTTTGTACTCTCGATAACCAACTCCACAACACTTGTAACCACCTTTTATTATCAATATAATCGACGGTGATAGTTTTCACCGTCCGGGGGTTTTTTGTGTCGGAGATTACTATAATCACGTACTATCCGACCAAAGGTTACCTCCTTGATCCTTGACCGAAGTGATTCGACCAAAGATTACCTCGTTAATCCTTGGCCGAAGTCAATCGATCAAAGATTACTTTGTTAATTTTTGACCGACGTAAGATTATCGTAATTATGGGTTTTCCCCTCGTGATCAAATCATTGTGTTCGTCCATATTACAATTACACACTCAATATTACCGTGTTAGCACTATACCTCACTTGACAGATTTGGATACATTATCCTTAGGAGATTTTTGTCCAAAACAGGATGGAGAATCCTTATATTTATATCTAGCAGTTTCAGGTAATGCAATAAGTGCCTTCCTAGTCAAGGATCATGAAGGTGAACAACACCCCATTTATTATGTAAGTAAGAGTCTTTTAGACGCAGAAGCCAGGTATTCTCATTTAGAAAGGTTAATTCTTGCACTCATTATGGCTTCTACTAAATTAAGACATTATTTTGAAACTCATACTATTATTTTGAGAACTAATTATCCTGTTAAGAATGTTCTTAGAAAGCCAGAGTTGTCAGAAAGGATGGCTAAGTGGGCTCTGAAGCTGAGTACATTCAGTATGAGCCTAGAACAGCTATCAAATCACAGGCACTCGCAGACTTTGTGGCTGATTTCAGCAGTGATATGCAAAAGGAAGCCGACCTAGAGGTTCGACAACTAGAAGAAACTAAGGATCCTTGGATCCTCTTCATAGATGTAGCGTCCAACGTAAGAGGAACGAGATTGGGCATACTACTGAAATCGCCACCGGGGGACATAATACCCCAGTCCATTGCATGTGCATTCCAAGCCACCAACAATGAGGCAGAATACGAAGCACTCATCGTAGGTTTACTTTTAGCCAAACAAATGAGGATCAAGTATATTCAAGTTTATGTAGATTCTTTAGTTATAACTAACCACTTTAACAGCTCTTATATCGTGAAAGGTTAGAATATGATCAAGTATTTAGAAATTGTGAAGGATTTAGCAAAATCCTTGTTGTTTAGTATCACGCAGGTACCAAGAGAAGAAAATGTTGGGGCAGATGCCTTAGCAAAACTTAGCATCATCATTGAAGATCCAAGATGATGTAAAGATACCTATCATTCATATATTGTCTCCAGCAATTGGAAAACAGGAAGCTGTGGAGGAAACAGTGGATTCCACGAAGAACTTAAGGATCCTTCATCCTCTCAAAAAGCAGGATCTTGGATCCTTCCAATTAGGAAGTTCCTTCAAGATGGAGAAATCCATACAGGGGAACATCCAAAAGCTTTCAGATTGAAAGTATCACAATTCATTATTTTACAAGATATTGTATATAGAAAATCTCTTGCAGGTCCCTATATGAGATGCATCGAGGATCCTGAAATACAAGAGGTACTCCAAGACTTCCACGAAGGCGATTGTGGCAACCACACATGGGGAAGAACATTATTCTCCAGGATACTTAAGACTGGATACTTCTGGCCAACAATGAAAAAGGATGCAATGGAGTATTCAAAGAAGTGTGATGCTTGCCAAAGGCATGGAAACATCCTACACCAACCAGCAGAACCTATGTATCCTATATCCTCATCATGGCCTTTCATGAAATGGGGCATGGATATCGTGAGTAAGCTACCTAAGGCACCAGGAAGAAAAGTATTCATGCTTGCAATGACTGATTACTTTTCAAAGTGGATTGAGGCCGAAGCATTCGTTCAAGTCCGAGAAAGGGAAGTTATATCCTTTATTAAAAGAAACATTATAACTAGATTTGGTATCCCATCTGAAATTATTTGTGACAATGGTTCCTAGTTTATCGGGAAAAGAACTACTAACTTTTGTAACAGTTGGGGCATCAAGATGATTACATCTACTCCAGTGCATCCTCAAGCTAATGGCCAAGTAGAGCCAAGCAACAAGATCATCATCAACAACCTAAAAAAGTAGCTAGGATCCTAGAAAGGCAAGTGGGTCGAAGAGCTACCTTATGTTCTTTGGCTGATAGAACAACACCCAAGAATACAACATGCCAAACACCCATTTCACTGGTGTTTGGATCAGAAGCAGTTATCCCTACAGAAATGGTGGTTCCTACGGCCAGAACAAGCATCTGTGATCCTAGGGCCAATAGAGAAATCCTTCTCGAAGACTTGGATACTGTGGAAGAACTCAGAGACTTAGCCAAGATCAGAATGGCAGCTTATCAACAAAGGGTAGCTGGGGCATACAACAAGAGTGTAAGGATCAGAAGATTTCAAGAAGGAGATCTGGTATTGAGGAAAGCCTTCCAAAATACAACCAATCCGGCAGATGGAAAGCTAGCACCAAAGTGGGAAGGTCCTTATCTTATTGAGTCGTAGGCAGGAAAGAGGGCATATCATTTGCTCACAATGGAAGGCAACAGGTTACAAAGAGCATGGAATGCTATACACCTCAAGAAATACTTTTTCTAACCAGGATCAAGTATCCTCTAAGGATCAGTATCCTTAAAGGATCAAGGATCCCCGAAATTGGTAATATCCAGCTAATCACTTAACGTTTTAAATTTCTTATTACTTATTTAAGGATAACATATTCTTAACATTTTGTATCTTCCAAGTTTTAAGTAACAATGCAGGATGTTAGTAAGATGTTCAAATGTCTAAAGGGGTTGGCCACCTCTCCTTCATCTTTAAGGTACTAAACTATTTCCCTTGGCCTAGCCCACGTTTGGAAATGACCCCCGATGGTCATATCCTCTAATGTTTAAAGGTTTTCACCTTTCTTATAAATTATAGTTTCTACACTCTCACCTGGAGCGCACGCTATCCAACGTACAGTCCGGGGCAGCGGGACCAGTACACGCTTAGTGGCGGACAATTTCATTGTCTTCGGCTATATGGAGGATCCTACGATTTATGGTAGACGTACCATACCACCGGTTTATAACGTTTTCCCGTTATCTCAAGACAAAGGTTTCTAACATTTTCATGTTAGCTAAGGTTTTGGCGTTTTCACGTCACTCACATTTGGGCTAAATCCCGGTTTGGGCGAGTCCCTAGTTGACATCCGTATCCTTGGGCCAGTCCCCAGTTTGGGCTTATCCCCAGTTTTTGGGCTTGTCCTTAGTTTAACACCAGTTCACGGGCTTGTCCCCAGATTACACGGGCTTGTCCCCAGTTCACGGGCTTGTCCCCAGTTGCACGGGCTTGTCCCCAATATTTTTATGGGCTTGTCCCCGGTTTATTGGGTTTAATCCCAGATAATATCATAAGTTATTTGCATCAGTTTTATAAAGAATGCAAAAGGATCAATACTTATGGTAACTTAGATCTAACCAAACCTTACGGTATGATTTCTGTTTATCTGTTTACACTTATTTGATTTCAGTTTATATCTTTATAGATATAAGGATTCATTATTCTCAATCTATTTTATAAGGATTTAAGATCCTGGTTTATTTTTGCAAGGATATTTTATCCTAAAAACTTTTTACTAAAGAATATTTCTCAAAACTTTCAACAAGTCTAAAGCTATATCAGACAAACTTTCAAAATAACTGACAATCAATAGATAGTTAAAAGATACTATTTATTAAACTTACTTGCAATTACAAAAAAATCTTAACCCGGATTTCACCATTCAAAAAATGGACCATCCGCCCGGGTTAAACAGGTGTTACTAGTTGTTCATGATTTGCAGGAGAAGGATATATAGCGGGAGAAGGTGTTACTAGTTGTTCATGACAACGATATCCAACTTGTCAAATCTCATATGTTTTTGCAGGAAGTTTGAATTCAAAGGCAAAATGATAGCTGTGATCTTATCACAACCACCATTTTGGGGGCAATTGTTAGTGCACAGAATTTTGACACTGTGGATATGTTATCCTGGCATATGTCTGGATCAGTTATCCTTAGCATGTATTCCAGATCGTATCAGGATCAAGGATCCTCAGTACTTATTACTAACTAACGGTTGTTCTCATGTGTAGTCTTACATTGAAAAGGCATAACGGTTAGAAGACTCAGTCTATTCACTAACTTGCAGTCAAGAAGATATTGATGTGTCTGGATCAATTATCCTTCTGAAGAGTTCCACAGCTATGTCGGGATCATGGATCCTCGGTATTTGGTGTTATTAACGGTTGTTTCTTACATGAAGGCTGATATTTATCAAGTGTTAACGGCTCCAAGACCTGGTCTACCCCCTATTTCGCAGCCTGAGTGATGGAGCACGTGGTCAAAGAGGCAGTTACGATTATATTGAAGGCAATGGCGGATTTTTAGGGATTATTAGTTAATAGTGTTTTTATTCATAACTCCATTAAGTTATTATCTTTGATGTATAAAAAGAGGCTATGATCAGCTAGGAAAACACACTCAACACAACAACACACTCTGCTCACTACGAATTCAGCAGCATACACACACACATAGATTTCGTTGTAATACTGATCATAATCTCCAACCTTGTATCCTCATTTTTGATATTAATAAAGTGGTGATCGACGAGTTGTCACCGCCTGGGGTTTTTGTGATGGCGATCCGAGCCAGATCAAGGGCTTTTTCCCATAACAAATCCGTGTGTTTGTGTTTGCAATCGATACATACTTGTTTTTATCACTATAGCACTAATCCTCACTAAACGAATTTGGATACATTATCCTTTGCAGATTTTTGTCCAAAACATTAATGAAATGGATCCTAATTCGTTACGAGTTGTTTAATAAATTAGATCGATCGTCTATATATAGGGGTGTTCATTCCCCTGTTAATTTAAGTTTTGATTTAACAGTAACGAACCTCTTTCCAATTGTTATCTCGATCAAAGCTTCACTTAAAGTATTGCTATTATACACATAATACAACTAATACATAATATATAATACTAATTAAGAGTAATTACTAAGACTAGATCCTATTAAGGAAAATTAGATCTGAGATTGATTATATTGTTCTAAATCAGATTCATCCTCTGGTTTAACAAGTGGTATCAGACCTTTCAGTGCTCTTGATTACTCTTGATTCAGTTTATTGAATTGAAGTCTATTCAATTTTTTTTGGTTTTATTAAGTTTATTTTGTATTCACTTGAATTAATAGATGAATTGATGAATTGTGGATTGTTTAGTGTTCAGTAAGGTATAAGGATTGAGTTTGTGGATTGAATTGAAAATTGGAACGGATTCGAATTGATTTTGGTTTGGATCCGTGTGAGTAAGGAACACAGTATGGTTTTGGGTTGATTGTGTTTGGATTTGGTTGATTGAGTATTCGAGATAGTGTATACTAGTTTTGCTATTTGTGTACGAGTATTTTGAGTCGTTATTTGGGTGATTTGGTGAAGATTTGAGGTAGTATTACGGAACAGTTTTTGATTTTGGGTGTTCTTCATTCTGGAAATTTTCTAGAATTCTGGAAAACTTTGGTTGAATATTTGAAGATCTTCATCATTCGTTTGAAGATTCATTAAACATTGTCATTCATTATAGAATATTCGTCATCAACCTTGATTCGTTCTATCTGATACGTTAGACACGTGGTCTAATTCATTAACCAACTTTCTAACAAACTTGTGCCGCTTGGCAAAGTTTGTTGTATCCGTCTAACAACCTAATTCGTTGTTAACTGTAGTTGATTCGTCATCAACTGTAGTTAGTTCGTGTTCTTTGAATTAATTACTGATTCGTCAACTTGATTGGTCAACTTGATTCATTAACTTGATTCGTCAACTTGATTCGTCAACTTGATTCTTTAACTTGATTCGTTAACTTGATTCGTCAATTTGATTCGTCAACTTGATTCATTGACTTGATTGACTTGATTCGTTAGTGATGTGTCCTTGATTCCTTACTAATTCGTTATAAGCTAATTCGTTGTGGTAATGTTCCTTGTTAGTTATTCAGATAACAATCAATTCATGTCTTCGATTCGTTATACTCAGTTCGTCACAGTTACTGTTCACAGTTCGATTTACTTATAATTTTTTTCACTTTTAGTCATGAAGTTTGAATTATTGTGGAATTTGAACTAGTTATTTACAATGGCTGGTTTGTATGTGTTAGCTTCTTAGAATGTACTCATGAAACAAATGTTAAAATTGGATACTGAAATTGGATCTCATTCCAAATGCCCTAGATTGAAGAAATTCAGTGATTTTACAAAATGGGAACCACGTTTTCGTGCTCATCTTGGTTCTGTTCATCCTGATTGTTCCTATTGTCTTGATGAAGTTTACACTGTACCTATGATAGGTGATGAGACTACTGGTTTTACTCCTAAAGCTATTTCACAATATTCTCAAGAGGAGAAGAAGGCTTTAGAGATCGAAACGAAAGCTTATTCGACTCGTACTATGGCATTACCAGATAATATATTCCATCAAGTTGGAAGCATCAAGATTAGTGCTTCTTTGTTTCAACACATCAGAATGAGAAGCATGGGTAATACTGAGGAAAGTAAAAAGTAATGTTAAAGTTCCAATTCAGAAACTTTAACTTAATCAAAGGTGAAATTGTTGAAGAAATGACAACTCATTTCAATAATTTAATTGCTGAAATGGACAAATTAAAGATTGAAACCTCTGAATCTGACAAGATAGATACAGGTAAAAATGCTTTACCTAGCTCATACTCAACATTCTTGATGGTGTTGAAGGAGAATAATTATTTCAAAAATGAAGATTTGACTGCTTCTGAGTTTATACAAAAGATTGAAGCTCGGGAATATTATCTAAAGTGTCAAAAGTCATCAAAAGAAAGTCAAGATCCAGCTTTCTATGATGGAAGTATGCATTTAAGCTCAACAATATCTCCGATCACTGCATTTCTCACTCAGAACGCAAATGAAAATTCAACAACAATTTATAGTGATCCACGTGCTTGCTTTTTGACTTCTGGAAGTTCTGGATCATCTGGTGCTTCTGGATCTTCTGGAGGTTCTGGAACTTCGACTACTGCAAATAAATTCTCAGCTCCACCTAATGTGAAAATGAAAGAGGCTGAACAAAATTTTGCATTTTTGTGCGCTTTCATGACTTCTTATGAGAACTTGGTTGGTAGTAAAATTGCCACAAGTGAGTTAACCGATGAAGATTATGACCAAATCGATTCTGATGACTTGGAGCTCATGGATTTGAAGTGGAATATGGCAATGATAGTAAGAAAAGTGAAGAAGTCCATGCAAAGAACTGGAAAAGATCTTCCATCGTTGAACATGAGGGTTGGTTTTGATAAATTGAAAGTGAAGTGTTATAACTGTTAAGAGTTTGGACACTTTTCCAAAGAGTGTGATAAACCAAAGAAGGAGTACACTGGTCCTCGAAGTCAAGATAGAAGTTCTTCTGTGAAAAGAAGTAATGATGCTGATACGTCTTCTGGAAATAAACCATCTGCTTCTGGATCACAAGCTTTGTTGTCTTCTGATGGAACTGATTGGAAAGGTTGTTGTGCAATGACAATCAAGCTAACTTGGCTATGTTCAAGTCAAATGAGAGCTTTCATGATGCAAGTGGAAATGAGCTATCTTCTGACAATGACACTGAATCTTATTCTGATGATTCATGTGAAACGCAGCCAACTATGTTCGCTTGTATGGCCAAAATTAATGAGGTTAGTTCTTCTGTTCTTAACTCTGTTAATGTATCATCTAATTTGTCTTGTGTTGATTGTGAGAAAAATAAGCCTAAGTTTGAATCATTGAAGAACCATAATGATTGTTTAGTGAAAGAGAATGCTTCGCTTAAGGATACTTATAGACACACTTTAGAATCTCAAATGAGATATGGGGAGAAAACTGAAGCGTTGTCTGTTAGTAATCACGATCTTAAAGCTATGTTGTCAGTTAAAATGACAATTAATGATAAAAAATTTCAAGAAATCTTGAAACATCGATCCAAGATAACTGAGCTTGAAAATAAGGTTCTTGAGTTGAAAAATAAATTGGGCAAATTTAGAAATTCATCATTTTTGCTAAATGAAATTATTGAAGTATCAAGTAAGCAAAAAGATTCAAAGAAAGGTGTGGGATTTGTTGAAGTACCAACACCATTTCATAATGATTATACTGCAAATCCTTTTGCTGGAAAAGAAGAAGTGGTTGTAAATGAACCTGTTGTTTCAGAAAAACCTAAACGAGTAAAAACTGACAATGTTCAAGCCCAATCATCAACTCAAAAACATCATGTTGAAAGCAACAAAGTTTTTGTTGAGAATGTTGAGAAAAGTTATCATTGAGGATGTGATTGAACCTGAAGTAATACATAAAGATCAGAAAATTCCACGTTCTATTTACATTTTATGTGAACCTCATGAGTTTGAGGAAGTTGTGTATGGTTCAAACACATATCAAGTGAAAAAGGAAACAGTTGTTATATCAGTGAATGTTAAGAAATCAGAAAAGCCTAAAATTTTCGATGAGGATTTGATGCGTTTTATCAATCCTGCTGCTTCAAAGCCATCAACTCGTCGTGTATTTAAGCTCAAAGTGATAAGCACGATGTACACTGAGAAAGACATTCCACTCGATATCATCAAACCGGAATTTATTGAAAGTATCTTTCACAATGAAACTTCTAAGGTACAAGACCTTGAACACAAGTTTGTGAAATCCAAGACATCAAAAGTGGTAGACCCGTTAATAAAAGCAAAGAGTTTGTTAAAATCTGCTAAAACTGTTCAATTTGTGAAATCCAATGTAACTGACTCTTTACAAAGCTTTTCTAATTGTTCAAATTTGGATTTCTACATGAAACGAAAATCTATGACTTTTGATGGCTTGGAAAAATGTCCGATTGCTGGAGTTTATCATCAACCTTCGGTTGCACATGTTTCATCTAAACCATTACCTGCACGTGTTGACATGAGGACTTGTTTTCTCTATGGTGATTATGGTCATGTGGTCAGAAACTGTGGATTGAAGAAATACCAAAATCCTCATCCATTTATCAAGGACCAATCTATACCCGTTCCTGTGATCAAGGAGATTTTGAGAAGACCAACGTCTTTTGATGATGAAGCTCCCATTATGTTTTCTTATGTGAATATTCGAAAGGGGATTCATGTTAATGACAACGTAAGTTATGCTAAGCCTAAATTTGTACCCACAAAACCGATTTGAAAAAATATGAATGCGAATATTGTTCAAGCTTCTTACTTATGATGAAAGTCAAAACGAACTGTGACATACTCACAAGTGGCTAAACAACATTCAGATTCACTTAATGTTAAGCTTCCAAGATAAACTCAGGAGGTGCCCAAGACTGAGGCCTGGGCTGCCTTTTTGAACTGATCATTTTCTTTTCATATGTAGGGTTCACACAAGACCATTTCTGATGAAAACTGGATAATAGATAGTGGATTCTCTTGTCTCATTACTGGTAACATTGATTTTTTAACAAATGTAAAAAATATACAAGGAGGGTATGCTGCGTTTGCTGGTAATTCAGGAGGTATGATCACAAAAGAGGGTGATGTGTCAAATGGATGCATCACGTTTGAAAAAGTCAACTACTGTGATAAAGTTGATCATAATTTATTAAGTGTATCACAAATTTGTGATAAAAAGTACACTACAATATTACTTATAAAGAATGTCTGATTCTGGAACCAGGATACATCATTCCCGGGGACATGGAAGTCATGAGATCTCCTCAATCGAATGATATTTATGTACTGAATATGTCTTCTAGGTATCAACTTCTGTGGAAACGTGTTTTGTTTCTAAGGCAACTGAAAAAGACACGATTCTCTGGCACAAAAGGATGGGTCATATTCATGTAAAAAAATGAATTATTTAATGGCAAATGACTTGGTCGAAGGTGTATCCTTGAAACATTTTAAATTATCTGACCACTGTGTTGCTTGCAAGAAAAGCAAACAGAAAAAGAAGTCACACCCATCTAAGTTAATCAATACCACTGACACTCCATTAGAGCAACTTCATATGAATTTGTTCGGTCCTGTGAATCGTGCGAGTATCGTTGGTGATTGGTACTGTTTAGTAGTCACTGCTTCAAGATATTCATAGGTCTTATTTATGAGTTCAAAATACCAGACACCCATTCTGATTCAAAAATTAATCACTAAGATCGAATCACTATACAAATTGAAAGTGAGACGTATTTGAAGTGATAATGGTACGGAGTTTAAAAACAAATTGTTGGATTTATTTTGTGTTCAAAAGGGAATTCATCAAGAATATAGTGCTCCTTATGTACCACAACATAATGAGATGGCTGAAAGGAAAAACAGAACATTGATTGAAGAAGCAAGAACTATGCTTGCGGATTCTAAGCTTCATGTTCAATTCTGGAACTAGGCTGTGAATACAGCTTGCTACATGCTCAATCGTGTTTTGACTGTGAAGAAGCTTCAAAAGACGAGTTATGAGCTTCTAAACAAGAGAAAGCCTAATTTAAAGTACTTGGAACCATTTGGGTGTCCTTGTACCATGTTAAAGAAAGATGTAGAAAAATTTTAAGAAAAAGCTATTGAGGGTTACTTCTTAGGTTATGCATCACCAAGGAAACGAGTATTTAATTTTACCTCGGCTTGTGTAGAGGAGTGGTACTATGCTGATTGCCAAAGGTACACCACACCTTCCCAAGGTAAAGGTCCAGAATGGATGTTTGATAATGAAGATTTATTTTATTCATTTACTCAAATGGAGGACCAACCTGATGAAGATTTGGTTCGTGCGTACTTAGAAGATCAATTCTTACCTCCAAGATCTTCTGGTTCTATTTATGTTGATGCATGACAAGATGATCTTCCTGATACATTGATGTGATTTCGATTTCATCTGATGATGGTCATTTTGTTGATTCTACCTCGGCTCCATTTCCTGAAACACATGAGATTGGAGAATCGTCTCATGATGCTGAGGAGAATCTCACTAATTTAACAGACAATGTTGTTGTTCCTAATAATCCTACTCTTCGGATTCATAATTATCATCCAAAGGAAAACATCATTGGAGAAATTGATGTAGTTGTGCAAACATGTCATCAAGTTGCTTCTTCAAGTGAGAATAACATATTATGTGCTTTTGCGGATCTACATTCCTCTGGAATCTTAAATCTTGCCAAATACACTTGCTTTCTATTCCAAGTGGAGCCAACGATGACTCGTATGGCACTTGAAGATCCTTCTTCGGTAGAAGCAATGCAAGAGGAATTGCAACAGTTAATCGACTGGGTGTATGGGATCTCATCCATAAACCTACTAGAGTTAAGAAACCTATCCCTACGAATTGGGTATTTAAATGTAAAAAGGACGATCGTGGGGTGATCGTGAGAAACAAAGCACAGTTAGTGGTGCAAGGTTTCCATTAGCAAAAGGGAATAGACTACACTGAGGTATATGCTCCGGTTGCAAGATTGGAAGCTATACGAATTTTTCTAACTTATGCGGCCTACAAGAATATTAAAGTCTATCAAATGGATGTCAAAGTGCTTTTCTCAAAGGCGAACTACATGAAGAAGTGTTTGTTTTACAGCCTCCTGGCTTTGAATCCTGATTATCCGGACTGAGTTTTCCATTTAAACAAGACCTTGTATGGTCTACACCAAGCCTCGAGAGCTTGTTATGGCACGATTGCTGACCATCTTACTGATAACGGCTTCAAGCAAGGAACTGTCGAATTGCACTCTATTTTATAACAATATTGGTGAAGATATGCTCCTCGTTCAGATATATGTCGACGACATTATCTTTCGGTCAACAAATGACAAATTATGTAAGGAGTTCGAGAAGACAATGTAAAAAAAGTTTGAAATGATCTCGATGGGAGAGATGGACTTCTTTTTAGGGTTGCAGGTTCATCAGTCTGACAAAGGAATCTTCATTCATCAGATGAAGTATGTGAACGATGTCTTGGGCCGATTCAAGATAACTGCCGAAAATATTCCTTCAACTCCTCTCCCCGTGGGTCACATTTTATCACTTGATGAATTGGAGGACACCGTCGATCCTACCCTTTATCGAGTAATGATAGGTTCTTTAATGTATCTTACTACTTCTCGACTTGACATAATGTTTGCATTTTGTCTATGTGCTAGGTACCAAGCAAGTCCCCGAGTGACTCACCTGGCAGCGGTAAAACGTATACTTCAATATCCGAGGGGTAATCCTAACATCGGGTTATAGTACCCCAAAGATGATAATTTTGAACTCACTGCGTTTTTCGATTCAGACTATGGAGGTTGCAAGATCAACTTTAAATCAATTACAGCGGGGTGTCAATTCTTAGGAAGTCGGCTTATTTCATGGCAATGTAAGAAGCAGACAATGGTCTCCACTTCAACCGCTGAGGCAGAATACGTGGCAGCCTCGAGTTGTTGTTCACAGGTTTTATGGATCCAACAACATATGCGCGACTATTGTTTGAAGTTTCTTACTACACCAATTTTAATTGATAACTCTGCTGCAATTAGTATCACCAAAAAGCCCGTGCAACACTAAAAAACGAAACATATCGAAATTCGATATCATTTTATACGGGATTGTTTTGAAAAGAAATTAATTGATATTTAGAAAGTGCACACCAATTTGAAAAAGCCGATCTGTTTACCAAATCATTCGATAAAACACGTTTTAATTTTTTGCTTGGTTTAAGTGGATTAAAAACCCTTGGTTTAAGCCAATCTGATAACTATTTTTATTTTTTTCTTATTTTGCTTTCATTTTTTTATGTTTTGGGTTTTGAGGGGTGAAATAGAAAATACAAAAATATTGTGCTTTTTGTTTGTATAGAGAAAATCCAAAAATATTGAAAAATTTGATTCAAAAGTATTGTGCTTTTTGTTTGTATAGAAAAAATCCAAAAACATTGAAAATTTTGATTCAAAAATATTGTGCTTTTTGTTAGTATAGAGAAAATCCAATAACATTGAAAAATTTGAAAATTCATAAATATTGTTTTTTTCAGTTTGTATAGAAAATTTCCAAAAGCCAAAAAGATTGTGAATTTTTAGTATGTTTATGAAAATATTAAAAAAAACGAAAAAAATGTGTTTTTAAGTATCTAAAGAGAAAATTCAAAAAGATTTATGCATACGTCTGCTGAAAATTATGTCAATTACTCATATTTGAAGGATATATACTTGTATATGTTTGGTCCTGATATTTACTTGTAAATGTTCGGGTTAGCCATTTACCTGATAATGGAAAGTAGTTGGGGAAATTGTTATGTGTTTTACTTTATTCTCTCGCTAAAAATTATGTCAGCTATTTATGTTTGTGGAACATACTTGCATGTTTTGGTCTTGTTATCCACTTTTGGATTGATAGGATAGCCATTAATCCAAAGACTAAAAGTAACTGGGGCGATTAAATTTATTTTTATGCTCCTCAAATTTTGAGTTTTTTAAGGAAAAAAGAGAAAATGATAGTTCATTGATTATCTGGTCCCATATCCAGAAAGAAATAAGCTTAAAAGACTGAGTGCTTAATTGAATTGGTGCATTGATATGTCTTAAACTGAGTGCCAAATTGAAAGGTGTGTTAGTCTCTACCAAAAATCTCGGTAATGATAGTAGAAATGTAATAGTCTGTCATACTCAAGCTTTATTTCTTCTTTGATCACCAAAAACAAAATAAGTTTAATTAAAAGGCTTTAGGATTCTGGACACTGGGAGTCGTTATGCGGCTTAATCATCTGGTTATTCATATGCATGAATATTTCAACCGCTTTTAGAGCAAACCCAAAGTCATTAAACTTGATCACTGATGTACATTATACAATTTGAAAAACTGACTTGATCAAAATCCACTGTTAGTCATACATTGTTCCTCCCTTGCGTGCGTCTCAATACCAATAAGAAATGGACCCCAGGGGACACAATGTATGTAAGCCGACAGATGAACTCGTGCATACTTACTCTTAGTAAAAGAATCTAGTGCATCAAACAAAATCTATAAAATCAAAATTTTGATCAACAACATAATAGTTTAAGTCAAGTTGGGGTGATATGGTCAAAATCAAATTGAGCTTGAACTGAGATTAGAGGCTAATAGTTTATGATAATCTGAGCTCTAATTGAACCAATTAATCATATCACAAAAACGCTTGAAAGCTTGTTATAAGATTTAAGTGGACAACAATATCAATGACCGACTTAACGCCAGTCACAATATTGCTGAATGTTGGGACTTATATTTTAGACCGACGCATCGAATTAATCTTTGGGTGAAAAATATATTATTCTGGTCTCAACCAAGGGTGGATGGCTTGAAGACGAAGTCATGCTAGGCTAGTATAAATAGATGTTTTTATTCATTTGTCTAGTATGAGTGACTGTATTGTATATGTGTGAGATTTAGGGTTTTATCCCTTTGAGAGAGTCTCTGCCTCCAGGATGAGCTCTCCTGGTGGTGGCTGAGATATTTCTTAATTGATTGTATGTATGAATGTATGTATGAGTGTTTCATCTTAATGAGAATCATTCGGCTAATATTTCATACTACCGTTTCTATCTTGTTTGTGTTTTGATTACAATTGTTCATCCTACTTTATTGTTGATTGTTAATCAAATCAGGCTCTCTCCCAATACACCTCATCCGTCCAACTAACATCATTCAAGAGTGAATACAAGTTAGATTCGATCCTAACCCTAGATCCGAGCTCCACACCGTTGATTAGTATTGACTATTATTTACGCTTCCGCACCGGGGCTCGGACATCACAATTGGTATCAAAGCCTGGGTTACCGAATCGTTCAGACTAACCGCTGAACAGATTCATTTCGCTCTTGAATCCACCATGGACGTTAAATGATGAAGTTCGTTGAAATTATTTTGGGGGTTTTGAAATTATTTGATGATTCAGAGAAAAGTATATGGATTGATGTTTGGGTTGATGACTCGTTTGGAGATCCAACATCAATTTCATGTCTATTTGGTCAAAACGGTCCAGATCTGATGTAACAGTGTTATTTGGCTCGTTTTGGAGCGACACTGTTCATCTGATTATTTCTAGATCTGAAAAGGTTTATTATGATATGAAGATAGGTTTCTTTGATTTCGAGATGACTCGGATGGTGATATAATGATTTATTTCAGATGCCGAAACTTGATTTTGGATTTGAAAAATTAGGGTTTTGTGTGCTCGTGCTGAACAAACAGTAGATGTTTGTTGAAAAATATTGCCGATGGTACAAACTGATAAGGAGAATGTACAAGTCAAGAATGAACAGGTACTAAAGGCAATTTCATTATTGTTTGTTGCAGCAGATGCAAAGTGAATATTCGAGCAGGTTCTGCAAGGGCAAATCAGTGACTGATGACGCAGAAATGAAGTTTTGATGTCTCGAGCACACTATGAACAAATAAGATTGGACTCGAGTATGGAAAATGACTAAGTGTTGCTTCGAGCACAGGATGTGTTTTGGCCAAGCACATCTTTGTTTTTCTCGAGCACAGGTTATTTCGAGCACATCTTATATCTAGCACATCAAATTCGAGCACAATTTGTGAAACCCAGAGCATATCCTTTGTCTTCTCAAGAAAACTATCTTTAAGTCTCGAGCACACTTTGTTATTTATTCGAGCAGACTCTTTTTCGAGCATACTTTGTTTTGTCTTGAACAATTATGCTTGTGAAGAGAAAACTCAAGTTTGTGTCGAGCACACCCTTGCTCCCGAGCACACTTTTGCTCCCGAGCATGTTTGGTGGAAAATGAAAAAGCACTAAGTAATCCGAGCACACTTTTGTTTCCAAGCACTAAGTAATCCGAGCACACTTGTACTTCCGAACACACTTTGTGCTAGTTGAAAATTGAAAAATCACAAGTGTTTTGATTTCCGGGTACACTTTGTGCTAGGAAAGTGCTTCCGGGTACAATTTGTGCTAGTGCTAAAATTGAAAAAAATCACAAGTACTCCCGAGCACACTTTTGCTTCCGAGCATGCTTGGTGTTAAGTGAAAAATTGAAAAATCATAAGTGTTTTGCTTCCGAGTACACTTTGTTTTCCGAGTACACTTGGCTTCCGAGTACAGTTTGCTTCCGAGTACACTTTGCTTCCGAGCACACTATGTTTTCCGAGTACACTTTGTGCTAGGAGAGTGCTTCCGAGTACACTTTGTGCTTGGAAATTGAATCAGAGTATGCTTTGTGCTAGGAAACAAAGTTTATGAAACATTTCAAAGTTTTGAAGAAACTTTTGAGATTTTTGGTGCCGTTGACCGTTTGACCAAGTTATTCTCTACGGAAGATATATACCAGGGGTATTTTGGTAATTTTTCTCCAATCATCAACAAGCTTATGGAATTCAAACCTCCTCCAATTTCACGACTTCATCAAAAGCTTTACAAGAACAAGTGTTGACCAAGCTTAAGGATTTTATCACTTTTAGTGTCAACCAACTTTTGAATATGTTTATCTGAGATTTTTACAATCTTGATGAGGATGATCAAGATTGTTTCACCCACACTTGATTTGAAGACACATTTATTAAAGACAATTGCAACGAAATTGGGGGAGTAAAAATCTTTGAATTTCATTGCAAATGGCATGCTTCAAATCAAGTAAAAGACTCAAGTTAAGGAAAAGTTAATCAAGATCAATAAGCCAAGGTTTTTCAAAGACGTTTCATCATTTGTAAGTTTTCAGATTTCCTAGTACGGATGAGAAGATGGAGTCATCACGAGCAACAATGTTGAAAGGATGATCAGTAGAGTCTAACCTCCTATGAAATAGTCACTTGATTAGTCAAGAACGGGTTATGGTTGACTTGAATGCTATCTTAATTCAGGGAATGGTTTTAAGATGATTTACATGGGAATAAACGGTTTTGAAGAATTGAAGATTATTTAATGATCACAATGAGTTTATTTTTTTTTGTGATAACCTTGTTACTTGAAGTTGATCTTTGAAGTTCAAAGCCTCGTTCATATGCCCATACAACTATATCCAAAAGTGATATAAGAGTGATGATTCGAAATGAAAAATGGTAGAAGCTTAACGTGAGGGAGAGAATTTCAATGAAAGACAACGAGTTATGAGGTAATCATGGAAGAAATTCGATGGCATCGGTCTAAGGGGGAGATTGTTGGGACTTATATTTTAGACCGACGCATCGAATTAATCTTTGGGTGAAAAATATATTATTCTGGTCTCAACCAAGGGTGGATGGCTTGAAAACCAAGTCATGTTAGGCTAGTATAAATAGATGTTTTTATTCATTTGCCTAGTATGAGTGACTGTATTGTGTATATGTGAGATTTAGGGTTTTATCCCTTTGAGAGAGTCTCTGCCTCCAGGATTAGCTCTCCTGGTGGCGGCTGAGATATTTATTAATTTATTGTATGTATGAATGTATGTATGAGTGTTTCATCTTAATGAGAATCATTCGGCTAATATTCATACTACCGTTTCTATCTTGTTTGTGTTTTGATTACAATTGTTCATCCTACTTTATTGTTGATTGTTAATCAAATCAGGCTCTCTCCCAATACACCTCATCCGTCCAACTAACATCATTCAAGAGTGAATACGAGTTAGATTCGATCCTAACCCTAGATCCGAGCTCCACACCGTTGATTAGTATTGACTATTATTCACGCTTCCGCACCGGGGCTCGGTTCTGACACTGAAATATAAAACGGTGATGGAAGGGCAATTTGGTCAATATGATTTTGTGCTTAAACTCTCCAAAAATAGAAAAATATGTATTGCTTTCGAAAAAAATACAAAAACACAAAAATATTTTATGTTTTGTAATCGGATTTGAATGTAAATATTTTGATTTGAAAAGGAAAAACATCAAAAAGATTTTATTTTTCCTTTTACATATTATCTAATCATTTTTTTTAGTTATGTGTTTTGAGCGTAAAACACGTTAAGGTATTTCATTTTATCATGATGGGTAAAGATTTTTATGGTATATGTTCTTCGAAATACGGGATTACGTTGATTTATTTATTGATTTAAATATTTTCTTATTACTATATATAATTAATTTAATTTAAAATTAAATAAAATTGTGTTTCGTTATTCATGGATAACGAACTAGGTTTGATGTGATAAAAGTAGTCTAATAATTATTAACTATATATAAGCTAATCTAAACACTAAGTAATAATTCTAGACTCTTAACTTAACTAAAACCACTAACCGGCAAGTGAACCGGTCGACTCTAGTACAGCTAAGTAAGTCCGTATATCGAACCCACGAGACTTTTTAAATTACGTTAACTAACTAAATTAGACTCAACTACAGACACGACTATTTATTTATTATTATTAGGGGGTTTTACTAAAAACTAATATTAAACTAATAATGAAACTAATTAATAAAACATACGACGACTTAAATCTAGACTTAAATCAGATGATGACGAACAACCATCTAGGCTAGAATCCCCAGAGTTGCAGTTATCAATTAATCAGAAAATGCTTGCTATGGAACCGAGATCAAAAAATAGTCGCTTAAAAGAAAACCCGAACAGGACCCCTGACCCTTCTCAAGAAGACACCTATGGATTTCTGTAACGATTCCGGCAAATCCAGGTATACCCTAGCCGGTATATACTATTTACGTGCTATTTAATATTGATTATATGAGTTATAGCACATTGATACGAATATATATGGTTCACAGTATGAATCATACTCAATTATATAGTGAATCGTATTGGAATTACAATTAATCAATGATCGGTTATTGAAACCCGAACGGATCGGGAATTACATTATAGACGACGTATATAATGTTTAGTGATATATACGAAGTATTAATGCTTCGGGATAGGTGAATTATAGCACAGAAAAAGGATTTCGATTTAATGGTACGTCGGTACGCTAAACGAAACCTTTAACACCAAACCAAGCAAGAGACGATCAATCAAACCGAAATAGATGCACAAATACCGACAATATGATGTTTTAATGTTATGGTTGAGTTTTTTTAAAGTTTTTAAATCAGTTTTATGTAAATTTTATTTTTAACCCGAAAAACAATCATTTTATGCTCGTTGTAAGCCGAATTACGAGTTTAAACGAGAAACGAACTGAACCAGATTATCCACAACATTATCCGGATTACGGATATCCGAGTGTGTGGCTTAGAATGGACTTGTGGGTCCCACCCCCACCTCCACTAAGACCGATCGGTCTTTGTACCACACACACACACTTCATTTCTTTTTTTTAAAACACCAAAACACTCAAACTCTCTCAATCTTCAAACCTTCATCCAAGATTCATCCATTTTTCACCAAGATCTTCAAGGTATATACATGATTTGATGCTTGAATCTTGTTTTTAATTTCATCATTCTTGAGAAAGTGAGGTTTCAAGTGAAATATGGGTGAAAACCCGAGATGGAACCGATTCTCGTGTGATCAAGGGATGTATACAAGTTATACAAAGGATCTTGATCCAAGTGATGAGTTAAAAGTGTTTAGAACGAATTTTTACGGTTGAAATATTGTCAAATGAGTTTTCCATGTGAAAGACGGGTGAAAGCTCGAGATGAAACCGACTCTTGCATAATCAAGAGATGTATACATGTTATACAAAGGATCTTGGTCCAAGAAATGAGTAAAAGAGTCGAGAACGGATTTTTACGGTTAAAACCTTTGTTTTTACTTAAAAACCGACACTATGAAAGAAATGGTTTGATTGTTGGTATAGTTTGCTTGGTATAGTGTTATTGTGCTTGTAAGTGTTGTATCTAGCGGCTAGCAAAGGCTAGAAACCAAGATCTTTGCGATCTAAAGCTAGAAAACACAAGATAGTTCGGTTTTCGTGTGTATATGAGATTTGGACAGATTTTCGTGTGCTTAGAGTTGGGTCACGAAATTTCACAGAGATGATCTACACATGAAAATATGAGATCTGTGAATTTTTGGTAATTTTTGGATAAAAGATGAATATTTGGTGAATTTAATGCTCGGTTTTGGCCAAAAATAGTGAAAAATAGCTAAACATGATGAAAAATTCTGGAAAATTTAAGATAAGCTTTTTATAACATATAAAAGTCACCCACAAATTTTGAGCTCAGTTGGAAAAGTCTAAGTAGGCTTTTCGGTGAAACGAGTTCTAAGGCTTTCTAGCTCGGTTTTGGGTGAAAATGGCTTGAAAAATAAGTTTTAAATTCTGGAAAAATTCCAGGAAGTTATGAGGATGACAGAGATCATCCCAGAAAAATTTGGGATTTTTCTAAAGTGTTTTGGTATTTTTGACATATTTAGTGTTTTAATAAGATTTAAAAATAGATAAATAAATGTAAATATAAGAAAATAAATCTGGAAAAATTTTGTAAAATTTTCTTTCTGTCAAAATAAGTTTTGTGCAAAATTTCAAGACCCGAGACTAAACGGGTAATTATTTGTGCTAAAATGAACATAAAAACAAATATTTAAAGCTTAAAACGTGTAAACCGGCAAAACTCGCATAAGCGAGCTGACTGGTATATAAAAATCTAAAAATGGACCATTTTCATAAAACTAAGTAAATTAAGTAAAAATAAATCATCCGAAAATAATTCGGATGATTTGGGTAATTTTACCCGATTTTACTGTTTCCGGCACCCAAATGACGGAAACGGGCCCCGCGGCCAAACGGGGTGTCCAAACCGAGCTCTAATTTCATCACTGTAACTAAAATAACAGTCAAACACCATTTTTGGGTCGGGTGTGACCAAACTCATTTTTGAAACTAAAGACGGATAACCGTGCTAGGCACGCAAATCAAGGAAATCATAAAAATGATAATCTTGACCGTCAGACTCTAAGCAATGTCACAATCTGAGCCCTTAGGAGTGTCACGGGGTTAACATTGTCCCCGGATCGAGTACAGTACTGGGTTAACAATGTCCCCAGATGTACCGATTAATACGGATTTAGTTTATGGGAATTATATAGTAACGAATAGATATTATATTACAGATCCAGGCACGTAGCTGTTCATTGTATTTCCCACAGACTCACAAAAAGGTGAGTTTTCACGAGCCCCTTTTAATGAACTGTTTTAAATATTTTCCCGGGGCGGAAAGCATGATTGTGTTAAATTATCTAAGTACATACCGATCGAATGGAAACACTTGTATATTTTTATATATATATATGGTATGATGCATAGAATAGATAATTTGTTTATCGGGTGGAATTGTTCTGGGGTAACTTAGTTCCCAGAGGGTTATTGGATATATTTCTGGGTTAACAGTGTTCCCAGAGGGTATTGGATATGTTTCTGGGTTAACAGTGTCCCCAGAGGTTATTGGATATGGTTCTGGGTTAACAGTGTCCCCAGAGGGTATTTGATATGTGCTGGGTTAACAGTGTCCCCAGGGGTTATTTGATATGTACTGGGTTAAAAGTGTCCCCAGGGGTTATTTGATATGTACTGGGTTAACAGTGTCCCCAGGGGTTATTGGATATGTTCTGGGTTAACAGTGTCCCCAGGGGTCATTTAATGTGTTTTTGGGTTAATAGAGTTTTCATTAACGGGCTTAGCATAATTTCATCATTAACATATGATTTTTATACTGATCTATGGTTTATTTAAATTAGTGAAACTCACCAACTATTCGTAGTTGACCCGTTTTCTTTACATGCTTTCTAGGTATGCCCAGGTTGGAATGATTGATATGTGCTTAACTATCTGTGCTACCTGTTGGAAGCTTGCTGCTCTGTATTTTGTAATGAATATATATTAATGTCTTATTGGTAATATATGTGTGTAACACCTAGACAGTAACGCAACTCGCAACAATGTAATATGTTATAAATTAATGTAGTGGTATTTTCTTTATAAGCAATGCTGTTGATATCAGATGTGTCTGTTGCATCCCGTGTACGTTTCCGCTGCGGTTACGGGGTGTTACAGAACTTGGTATCAGAGCCATTGGTTATAAAGAATTAGGATGTCTGAAAAAGATAGCTAAAATATAACCAGTAGCTCAAGTATTATAGGATCTGAATATCAACTAATAATATATTGTGACGAGATCGGGATGAACTTGGATGGACAAGTGGGTTATTATGGTCCGGAACATAATAACAGACTTGTCTGCACGAGGGAATTCAGGGGAAGTCACGGGGGACTTAAATAGGTAAAATTGGCAACATATGTGTAAATGTATAATAATATTATTATGTGGCAAAATTGTATAAGTAAGTGCATGATTAATTTAATTATGAATTACACTATGGAAAGGGACTATATGTTTGTTAACTTGTGTGCAGGTAAAAATGGCAAGAACACCTAGTGTGTCGACGGAAGAGGACCCGGAAGAGGTCAGTTCCGGGGCCTCTGGAAGCCCAAGTTTAGCACCCAGCTCCGAGCCTTCAGAGGCTAGTCATAGTGCCTCTAGACAGACCACCCCAGCTAGGAGTGCTAGTTTACCCTCCCCTGCTAGGGTTACCAGATCTCCTACACCACCCGCACCACAGACCGCCCCGATTCCCCCCAGACACGGTCCCCGCCTCACGGCGCGGATCAGTGCCCCGTATGTCCCGCCCACAGTTACCCCACCCAGATCCACATACCACCGGGGCGAGTCTTCCCGCCCCCAGCCCGAGCCTGCGACCCTACCTGTGTGGGGTCTTCCGAGGCAGGAACGGGACTTGGCGGCTTGGCTACGTGTTCTCACCGAACAGGTGAACGAGCACTCTGCCGCCCTGGTCGTGGGGGTACAGAGGCGGGCGTACCTCGGGGACAGCATACTGGACCACCAGTATGCTATTAACCAGTTAAAGAGGGAGTGCTCATACTCCCACTGGTTGATCGGCCAGATGGAAACCCGAATCCGGGTTATGGTGGCGGTGTTGGTGGTGCTGGTGGCGGTGTTGGTGGGGTTGGTTTACCACCATGTGTAGATGTGTTAGATGGTAGAATCTTGAACCGCTTTTTGATACTCCATGTGAGCAGTTAGTGGTGATGCTAACATGGAGTGAATCTTGTTTAGTATGATACAACCACTGGCCCATAGGGGGTCTCTTTTAGGGCATATCATTATCGATACTTTTGGGTATCATTCAAGCACTGACCCATTGCGGGTTATGTCGAGGATGATCCAACGTAGGCCCATTATATTAAAACCTAGTTATGTAATGATGACTGGGAAGTATGTAAACGGATGTTTGTGTAATATGTACTAATGTTTATTAATGTATGGAATGTGTTTTGTGTTTCATAATTTGGAATGGTATTAATTATATGTGTTTTCTTGATGTTGTGTAGAATGGCACCGAAACGATCAACGAAAATATCGGAAGTAGATGTGAGCCGTTTGATTGCTCAACAGTTGGAGGCGGCGATACCGGATATAGTATCGCGCATCGCCGCCAGTATTAATAACTCATCTAATCCAACCCCTCCGAGCAATCAAACGCCCATAAATAATGGCGGGGAACATAATGCTAATCCTCCACCTACCGATAACACGATTCCGAGTAATGACGCACCGCCTACGGTGGTCGCTACCGACAGTAATGGCCCCATACCTACTGTAGAAACCAACCGCACTGGACCATCCAGGGGTTGTTCAATCAAGGACTTTATGTTATGCAAGCCTTTAGAGTTTAACGGGTCGGAAGGACCGAATGGGTTAGTGAAATGGTTAGAGAAAATAGAGTCAGTGGTGAATATCAGCAACTGTCCCGAGGATTGTGTCGTTAAGTACGCCACCTGTACGTTCACAGACCATGCTTTGACATGGTGGAACACCATAGTACAGACTCGAGGTCAGGCGGCGACAAACCGCATGACCTGGGCAGAGCTTAAGGATCTTGTTTTGAAACATTTCTGCCCAAAGAATGAATTGCAGAAACTGGAACATGAGTTGTGGAACCTAGAGATGCAGGGGGCGGACCACTTGGGATATACCAACCGGTTTAATGAACTGTCACGATTAGTGCCGTGGTTGGTCACCCCAGAGTCAAAGAGGGTGGAACGTTATATTTGGGGACTTACTCCAGTAGTGAGGAGTATAGTTAACGCGGGAGGACACCAGACGTATGAGGGTGCAGTGACACAGGCTGGTATTGTCACGTATGATTTCTTAAGGAGTGGATCGCTAAAGACGACAGGAGAGTCGGCTGGAGGAAAGCGAGGTACGTATGACAATAGGATCCGGGAGAAACAGCAAGGTAAACGTGCTAGACCCACTGCCCAGAACTACGCCATGACTAGTTCGGGCGGAAGGCAAGAACCGCAGAGGGGAACGTTTCCTAAATGTGGGAAATGTGGTTACCACCATGGTGGCGCGTGCAAAGAGGTGGTGTGCCACCGGTGTGGCAGGTTTGGGCACTACGCACCCAGTTGTAGGACAAACTTGAACAACCTGAACCGTCAACCGCAACCTATCCGTGCGCAATCATTTAGGAACCAACCAACCCAACAACAAAACCCCCAAGGAAACCAATTGGTGACCACCAGCCGTGCTTGCTACGAATGCGGTAGCACAGATCACTTCAAGAAAAACTGTCCGAAGCTGAATCAAGGAAGAATTGGGCGGCAACCCGCGGGTCAGGCATCGTCGTCCAACCCGGCGAGAAGCCGAGCTTTCGTGATAGGGGCGAGCGAAGCACGTCAGGACCCCAGCGTAGTGACAGGTACATTCCTTGTTTCTGACCATTACGCTTCTGTATTATTTGATACGGGTGCTGATAGAAGTTTCGTCTCCGTTAAATTCCTGTCATTAGCAAACATGCCGGTTAGTGAATCCATAGAACCCTATACCGTAGAAGTTGCTAACGGTAAGACCATGATAGTCAATCAAATTGTTCGGAATTGTCCTTTTATTCTAAACGAACAATCCTTCCTGATTGACTTGTTACCTGTAGAACTGGGTAGTTTTGATGTGATAGTGGGAATGGATTGGTTAGCACGCAACAAGGTAGAGATAAATTGTGAAAAGAAACTCGTCAAAATCCGGGTGTCGGATGACGAAGAAGTGTTAGTGCAGGGTGATAAATCGGGCAATATGATGCCATTTATATCTCACCTCAAGGCGCTAAAATTTATGCGTCAGGGATGTGTGGCGTATCTAGCGAGCCTGACGGCCACTGATTCTGAGGAAAAACGAGTGGACGATATTCCCGTGGTACGCAAATTTCCACAAGTTTTCCCAGAAGAACTTCCTGGATTACCGCCAACCCGTCAAGTCGAATTCAGAATCGACTTATTACCTCAAGCCGGCCCTGTTGCTAAGGCCCCTTACAGGCTTGCACCGTCCGAGATGCAAGAACTATCCAACCAGTTGCAGGAATTGTTGGATAAGGGGTTTATACGTCCCAGTTATTCCCCGTGGGGTGCACCTGTACTATTTGTGAAAAAGAAGGACGGAAGCCTTCGAATGTGCATTGACTACAGGGAATTGAACAAATTAACCATCAAAAATAGGTATCCTCTTCCCCGAATCGATGATTTGTTCGACCAACTACAAGGTGCGAGCTATTTCTCAAAAATTGATCTTAGATCGGGATACCACCAAGTTAGAATTCAAGAGGAGGATATCCCGAAAACCGCGTTTCGGACTCGCTACGGCCACTACGAATTTTTAGTTATGCCTTTTGGGCTAACAAATGCGCCAGTGGTGTTCATGGATCTCATGAACCGAGTCTGTAAACCCTACCTCGACAAATTCGTCATTGTATTTATTGACGATATTTTGATATATTCAAAAAGCAAAGAAGAACATGAGCGACATTTGAGGTTAATTTTGGAACTTTTGGATCAGGAGAAGTTGTATGCAAAATTCTCCAAGTGTAACTTCTGGTTACAAGAGGTGCAATTCCTCGGTCACGTTATAAACCACCAAGGAATACACGTTGATCCGAGTAAAGTTGAAGCAATTAAGGATTGGCAAGCGCCTAAATCTCCGAAGGAAATCCGCCAATTCTTAGGCTTAGCTGGATACTATCGTCGATTTATAGAGAACTTTTCCAGCATCGCCCAACCTTTAACCCTCCTGACTCAAAAGGATCGGAAATATGAATGGGGTGAAGAGCAGGAAGCGGCGTTTCAAACGCTAAAGCAAAGATTGTGCCAAGCGCCAATCTTAAGTCTCCCCGACGGAGACGATGGATTTGTTGTATATTGTGACGCATCCCGTAAAGGGTTAGGATGCGTGTTGATGCAAGATAAAAAGGTCATAGCCTATGCGTCTCGACAGTTGAAAGTTCATGAGAAAAACTACACTACTCATGACTTGGAACTGGGAGCAGTCATCTTTGCACTTAAAATCTGGAGACACTATCTCTACGGTACAAAGTGCACCATATTCACTGATCATAAAAGTTTGCAACACATATTCGATCAGAAAGAACTGAATATGAGGCAACGAAGATGGGTCGAGTTGCTGAGTGACTATGACTGTGACATACGGTATCACCCCGGCAAGGCTAACGTCGTAGCCGATGCCTTGAGTAGGAAGGATCGGGTTAAACCATTACGAGTGCGGGCGTTGGGGATGATAGTCCAGTCAAACCTTTCGGATTTGATTCGAGTCGCTCAACGCGAGGCGTTGAAAGAGGACCAATTGGATAAAGAAGGACTTTACGGGAATGAGAAGAACTTCGAACGGCGTGTAGACGAAATTCTCTATTTCAAAAGTCGGATTTGGATTCCGACCCTCCATGACCTTCGTGAATTAATCATGGACGAAGCGCATAAATCGAAATATTCCATACTTCCGGGATCGGATAAAATGTAACAGGATGTGAAAGAATTTTACTGGTGGCCAGGTATGAAAAAGGATATAGCCACATACGTCGGCAAGTGTACGACGTGTGCGAGGGTTAAGGCGGAGCACCAGAAACCTTCGGGAATGTTACAACAACCGGAGATTCCCGAATGGAAATGGGAGCAAATCACAATGGATTTCGTGACACACCTCCCTAAGACATCCTGGGGAAATGATGCAATTTGGGTAATCGTGGATAGATTAACCAAATCGGCACATTTTATTCCGATTAGAAACAATTATAACACCGAGAGACTTGCGCAAATTTATATAAATGAAATAGTGTCTCGTCATGGCATCCCCATCTCGATCATCTCCGATAGGGATAGCCATTTCACCTCCAAACTTTGGCAAGCTGTCCAAGAAGCGTTGGGAACACGTATTGACCTAAGCACAGCTTACCACCCTCAGACCGATGGTCAGTCTGAGAGGACCATTCAAACTTTGGAGGATTTGCTTCGTGCCTGCGTACTGGACTTTAAGGGAAATTGGGATCAACATCTCCCACTCGTTGAATTTTCCTATAATAACAGTTACCATAGCAGTATAAAGGCAGCACCTTATGAAGCATTGTATGGGCGGAAGTGCCGATCACCACTTTGCTGGTCTGAAGTGGGAGACTCGCAGGTCATTAGATCGGATCTGGTCCAGGAGACGACCAGCAAGATTCTTGAAATTAAGAACAACCTAAAAGCCGCGCGGGACCGGCAGAAGAGTTATGCCGATACCCGTCGAAAACCGTTGTCATTTGAGAAGGGTGAAAAGGTATATTTGAAAGTATCACCGTGGAAGGGTGTGGTTAGATTTGGAAAGGCGGGGACGTTAGCCCCGAGATACATTGGACCATTTGTTATTATTGCAAAAATCGGTCCTGTAGCTTACCGATTAGAACTGCCTGATGAACTAAGTGCAGTTCATAATGTGTTTCATGTGTCAAATTTGAAAAGATGTCTGGCGGATGAGACATCGGTGTTACCCTTAGAGGGTGTTCAAATAAGTGATAGGCTCAACATTGTAGAGGAGCCCATAGAAATAGTAGACGGGAAAATCAAGCAACTTAGACACAATAAGATCTCGTTGGTCAAGGTTAGATGGAATTCGCAACGAGGCCCAGAATTTACTTGGGAACGAAAGGACGAATTTCGGAAGAAATACCCCCACCTATTTCCTCAAAAGGAAGTAGTTGACGCGTAAAATTTCGAGGACGAAATTTTTATAACGGGGGGAGAATGTAACGATTCCGGCAAATCCAGGTATACCCTAGCCGGTATATACTATTTACGTGCTATTTAATATTGATTATATGAGTTATAGCACATTGATACGAATATATATGGTTCACAGTATGAATCATACTCAATTATATAGTGAATCGTATTGGAATTACAATTAATCAATGATCGGTTATTGAAACCCGAACGGATCGGGAATTACATTATAGACGACGTATATAATGTTTAGTGATATATACGAAGTATTAATGCTTCGGGATAGGTGAATTATAGCACAGAAAAAGGATTTCGATTTAATGGTACGTCGGTACGCTAAACGAAACCTTTAACACCAAACCAAGCAAGAGACGATCAATCAAACCGAAAAAGATGCACAAATACCGACAATATGATGTTTTAATGTTATGGTTGAGTTTTTTTAAAGTTTTTAAATCAGTTTTATGTAAATTTTATTTTTAACCCGAAAAACAATCATTTTATGCTCGTTGTAAGCCGAATTACGAGTTTAAACGAGAAACGAACTGAACCAGATTATCCACAACATTATCCGGATTACGGATATCCGAGTGTGTGGCTTAGAATGGACTTGTGGGTCCCACCCCCACCTCCACTAAGACCGATCGGTCTTTGTACCACACACACACACTTCATTTCTTTTTTTTAAAACACCAAAACACTCAAACTCTCTCAATCTTCAAACCTTCATCCAAGATTCATCCATTTTTCACCAAGATCTTCAAGGTATATACATGATTTGATGCTTGAATCTTGTTTTTAATTTCATAATTCTTGAGAAAGTGAGGTTTCAAGTGAAATATGGGTGAAAACCCGAGATGGAACCGATTCTCGTGTGATCAAGGGATGTATACAAGTTATACAAAGGATCTTGATCCAAGTGATGAGTTAAAAGTGTTTAGAACGAATTTTTACGGTTGAAATATTGTCAAATGAGTTTTCCATGTGAAAGACGGGTGAAAGCTCGAGATGAAACCGACTCTTGCATAATCAAGAGATGTATACATGTTATACAAAGGATCTTGGTCCAAGAAATGAGTAAAAGAGTCGAGAACGGATTTTTACGGTTAAAACCTTTGTTTTTACTTAAAAACCGACACTATGAAAGAAATGGTTTGATTGTTGGTATAGTTTGCTTGGTATAGTGTTATTGTGCTTGTAAATGTTGTATCTAGCGGCTAGCAAAGGCTAGAAACCAAGATCTTTGCGATCTAAAGCTAGAAAACACAAGATAGTTCGGTTTTCGTGTGTATATGAGATTTGGACAGATTTTCGTGTGCTTAGAGTCGGGTCACGAAATTTCACAGAGATGATCTACACATGAAAATATGAGATCTGTGAATTTTTGGTAATTTTTGGATAAAAGATGAATATTTGGTGAATTTAATGCTCGGTTTTGGCCAAAAATAGTGAAAAATAGCTAAACATGATGAAAAATTCTGGAAAATTTAAGATAAGCTTTTTATAACATATAAAAGTCACCCACAAAATTTGAGCTCAGTTGGAAAAGTCTAAGTAGGCTTTTCGGTGAAACGAGTTCTAGGGCTTTCTAGCTCGGTTTTGGGTGAAAATGGCTTGAAAAATAAGTTTTAAATTCTGGAAAAATTCCAGGAAGTTATGAGGATGACAGAGATCATCCCAGAAAAATTTGGGATTTTTCTAAAGTGTTTTGGTATTTTTGACATATTTAGTGTTTTAATAAGATTTAAAAATAGATAAATAAATGTAAATATAAGAAAATAAATCTGGAAAAATTTTGTAAAATTTTCTTTCTGTCAAAATAAGTTTTGTGCAAAATTTCAAGACCCGAGACTAAACGGGTAATTATTTGTGCTAAAATGAACATAAAAACAAATATTTAAAGCTTAAAACGTGTAAACCGGCAAAACTCGCATAAGCGAGCTGACTGGTATATAAAAACCTAAAAATGGACCATTTTCATAAAACTAAGTAAATTAAGTAAAAATAAATCATCCAAAAATAATTCGGATGATTTGGGTAATTTTACCCGATTTTACTGTTTCCGGCACCCAAATGACGGAAACGGGCCCCGCGGCCAAACGGGGTGTCCAAACCGAGCTCTAATTTCATCACTGTAACTAAAATAACAGTCAAACACCATTTTTGGGTCGGGTGTGACCAAACTCATTTTTGAAACTAAAGACGGATAACCGTGCTAGGCACGCAAATCAAGGAAATCATAAAAATGATAATCTTGACCGTCAGACTCTAAGCAATGTCACAATCTGAGCCCTTAGGAGTGTCACGGGGTTAACATTGTCCCCGGATCGAGTACAGTACTGGGTTAACAATGTCCCCAGATGTACCGATTAATACGGATTTAGTTTATGGGAATTATATAGTAACGACTAGATATTATATTACAGATCCAGGCACGTAGCTGTTCATTGTATTACCCACAGACTCACAAAAAGGTGAGTTTTCACGAGCCCCTTTTAATGAACTGTTTTAAATATTTTCCCGGGGCGGAAAGCATGATTGTGTTAAATTATCTAAGTACATACCGATCGTATGGAAACACTTGTATATTTTTATATATATATATGGTATGATGCATTGAATAGATAATTTGTTTATCGGGTGGAATTGTTCTGGGGTAACTTAGTTCCCAGAGGGTTATTGGATATATTTCTGGGTTAACAGTGTTCCCAGAGGGTATTGGATATGTTTCTGGGTTAACAGTGTCCCCAGAGGTTATTGGATATGATTCTGGGTTAACAGTGTCCCCAGAGGGTATTTGATATGCTCTGGGTTAACAGTGTCCCCAGGGGTTGTTTGATATGTACTGGGTTAACAGTGTCCCCAGGGGTTATTTGATATGTACTGGGTTAACAGTGTCCCCAGGGGTTATTGGATATGTTCTGGGTTAAAAGTGTCCCCATGGGTCATTTAATGTGTTTTTGGGTTAATAGAGTTTTCATTAACGGGCTTAGCATAATTTCATCATTAACATATGATTTTTATACTGATCTATGGTTTATTTAAATTAGTGAAACTCACCAACTATTCGTAGTTGACCCGTTTTCTTTACATGCTTTCTAGGTATGCCCAGGTTGGAATGATTGATATGTGCTTAACTATCTGTGCTACCTGTTGGAAGCTTGCTGCTCTGTATTTTGTAATGAATATATATTAATGTCTTATTGGTAATATATGTGTGTAACACCTAGACAGTAACGCAACTCGCAACAATGTAATATGTTATAAATTAATGTAGTGGTATTTTCTTTATAAGCAATGCTGTTGATATCAGATGTGTCTGTTGCATCCCGTGTACGTTTCCGCTGCGGTTACGGGGTGTTACAATTTCTATTAAGTTCTTAAATACACCAATTTTAATATTAAACTTCCTTACGGTTATCTAATTAATTACGATAGAGTACCTCTATAGTGAAATCCTACCTTACAGCGCGGAAATCAAAGGTAATTTGACGAACTTAATTGACTCGCTAGACAATATTAATTAATCAAACCTAGACGGATTTCTTACAAAGAACTAAATCTAGCAATCTCAATCAACAAAGATCTAGCAATAACCTATCACCTTACAGCTTTCTAGGTTAGCAGTACACTTTTATTCATTTGACTAATAATATTATTCCTATGATCTTATTCGAATTCAATCATAAACTAGTCAAAAACACACAGTAGATGACCTAACAAAATCCTATAATATGAAACAATCACCAACAATTTTGTGGAATAATAAAACTAGAACAACCAAAACCAAGTACACATACGCATCAATCAAATAAACCAAATAATTTACTAAATCATAAAACCACAATGAAAAGCAAATTCCACATAAAATAAAACTTCAAACAATGGTTCATCATTAGCCTAGGCGGTCTAAGGGTTTAGCCAACAACCATACTCAAGAACAGACTAAATAAGTAAGGTTTAAAAACTGAATTCATAAAGAAGACAATAAATTCAAACCAATAATAATGATATTTGTATGAGTAGGTGTTTTACCCAAACGATCTTTGCTCGAACCAAGGTGCTTCGCTCTCTTTCTTTCTTTGGGCTGTGGGGTTTTTTTTTCCGTCTATATTTTGGTCGAACTCCAAGAACCACGAGAGCAGGGGATCTTCTCTTCTTTGTGTGTTCTTTCTTAATAATATATATATTGTATGTTGTGCTAAGACCAACTCCAGTCGCCTCCTCCACAAACCCTCGTTCTCTTTTTTTTTTCTTATTTGTATTCTCATCTCTTCTTGGGCCCACAAAATTCACATGGACTTAAGAAGGGTCACCAAATTAACTCCATCTTTCAATTATGTAAATTTTGTTATTGCAAAACTCCAAATCCAATAATTGGTTTAAAATTCCTTTTATTTTCTTTTGAGTCCAAGTAAAACATATGGCAACCGATTATTTATTTGAAACACTTGAACTGAAGTCTTGAACGTTCATGTAGATATTTGCCAGATGCCATCATTTTTATTTATAATGCTAAACATCGATTTGTAAAAACATCCTAGCATCACCATCCGATTTTAAATCATCCTTTAGACTTTGTTTCAAACTTTTTTCTTGCTCTTTTAAACACTTTTTATGTCCCGAAACCTATAAAACAAAACTAAGTTAGTAATATACAAATTCAAAATAAAATCGAACGAAAACTAATAAAATAGTATACAAACTATACAAGGGAAAACATGTGTATTTAACATTATATCAAATATCCACACACTTACTCTTTTTTCGTCCCTGAAAAATTCTAATGCAATGGAATCAGAATCGGAAAATACGGTCTTAAAAACATATAGGTTATATTAAAGCACAGAAAAACGCAAAAACCGCGATCACCGACATTGTTGCCCACTGAAACCCATGCCTTAATCTTTACCGGGACAAATAAGATCCGACAATAATATTACTCAGTGGTTTACACAATTAAGACCCGCTTATTTTCAGCTTTTACCAGACCAGACCACCCCAACTTGACTTAAACCTCAAAATTAGAAGATTTATAACTTATGTTGCTCTTTTTTTTCATGAAGAGTTAAGACGATCAAGGGTATTGTTTATCCACCTAAGCTTAAGCATCAAAGTCTACCAAGCAGCCATTAGATACGATTAAGATACAATTAATTAATAGCTAGTGTTCCCCACAACATGACATACCCCCGTTATCAAGCAATACCCCAAACCATCACCATAGGTGAGCATGCAAAATTTCATCTGTAGGGCTTACATGTAGCGTGTCCCTTGTGGTCCGTTTCTTAATGGTAATGAGACGCGATCAAGGGGACCCACATGGCTAACAGCGTGGATGATCAAGTCTGTAGTGTATTTGATTTCAGGGTACACTTTGTGCTAGGAAAGTGCTTCCGGGTACAATTTGTGGTAGTGTTAAAATTGAAAAAATCACAAGTACTCCCGAGCACACTTTTGCTTCCGAGCATGCTTGGTGTTAAGTGAAAAATTGAAAAATCACAAGTGTTTTGCTTCCGAGTACACTTTGCTTCAGAGTACGCATTGCTTCCGAGTACAGTTTGCTTCCGAGTACACTTTGCTTCCTAGCACACTTTGTTTTTTGAGTACACTTTGTGCTAGGAAAGTGCTTCCGAGTACACTTTGTGCTTGGAAATTGAATCAGAGTATGCTTTGTGCTAGGAAACAGAGTTTGTGAAACATTTCAAAGTTTTGAAGAAACTTTTGAGATTTTTGGTGCCGTTGACCGTTTGACCAAGTTGTTCTCTACGGAAGATATATACCAGGGGTATTTTGGTAATTTTTCTCCAATCATCAACAAGCTTATGGAATTCAAACCTCGTCCAATTTCACGACTTCATCAAAAGCTTTACAAGAACAAGTGTTGACCAAGCTTAAGGATTTAATCACTTTTAGTGTCAACCAACTTTTGAATATGTTTATCAGAGATTTTTACAATTTTGATGAGGATGATCAAGATTGTTTCACCCACACTTGATTTGAAGACACATTTATTAAAGACAATTGCAACGAAATTGGGGGAGTAAAAATCTTTGAATTTCATTGCAAATGGCATGCTTCAAATCAAGTAAAAGACTCAAGTTAAGGAAAAGTTGATCAAGATCAATAAGCCAAGGTTTTTCAAAGACGTTTCATCATTTGTAAGTTTTCAGATTTCCTAGTACGGATGAGAAGATGGAGTCATCACGAGCAACAATGTTGAAAGGATGATCAGTAGAGTCTAACCTCCTATGAAATAGTCACTTGAACAGTCAAGAACGGGTTATGGTTGACTTGAATGCTATCTTAATTCAGGGAATCGTTTTAAGATGTTTTACATGGGAAGAAACAGTTTTAAAGAATTGAAGATTATTTGATGTCACAATGAGTTTATTTCTTTTTGTGATAACTTTGTTACTTGAAGTTGATCTTTGAAGTCCAAAGCCTCGTTCATATGCCCATACAACTATATCCAAAAGTGATATAAGAGTGATGATTCGAAATGAAAAATGGGAGAAGCTTAACGTGAGGGGGAGAATTTCAATGAAAGACAACGTGTTATGAAGTGATCAAGGAAGAAATTCGATGGCATCGGTCTAAGGGGGAGATTGTTGGGACTTATATTTTAAACCAACGCATCGAATTAATCTTTGGGTGAAAAATATGTTATTCTGGACTCAACCAAGGGTGGATGGCTTGAAGACCAAGTCATGTTAGGCTAGTATAAATAGATGTTTTTATTCATTTGTCTAGTATGAGTGACTGTATTGTGTATATGTGAGATTTAGGGTTTTATCCCTTTGAGAGAGTCTCTGCCTCCAGGATGAGTTCTCCTGGTGGTGGCTGAGATATTTCTTAATTGATTGTACGTATGAATGTATGTATGAGTGTTTCATCTTAATGAGAATCATTCGGCTAATATTTCATACTACCTTTTCTATCTTGTTTGTGTTTTGATTACAATTGTTCATCCTACTTTATTGTTGATTGTTAATCAAATCAGACTCTCTCCCAATACACCTCATCCGTCCAACTAACATCATTCAAGAGTGAATACGAGTTAGATTCGATCCTAACCCTAGATCCGAGCTCCACACCGTTGATTAGTATTGACTATTATTCACGCTTCCGCACCGGGGCTCGGTTCTGACACTGAAATATAAAACGAAGATGGAAGGGCAATTTGGTCAATATGATTTTCTGCTTAAACTCACCAAAAATAGAAAAATATGTATTGCTTTCGAAAAACATACAAAAACACAAAAATATTTTATGTTTTGTGATCGGATTTGAATGTAAATATTTTGATTTGAAAAGGAAAATCATCAAAAAGATTTTATTTTTCCTTTTACATGTTATCTAACCATTTTTTTTAGTTATGTGTTTTGAGCGTAAAACACGTTAAGGTATTTCATTTTATCATGATGGGTAAAAATTTTTAAGGTATAAGTTCTTCGAAATACGGGATTACGTTGATTTATTTATTGATTTAAATATTTTCTTATTATTTTAAATAATAAATTTAATTTAAAATTAAATAAAATTGTGTTTCGTTATTCATGGATAACGAACTAGGTTTGATGTGCTAAAAGTAGTCTAATAATTATTAACTATCTATAAGCTAATCTAAACACTAAGTAATAATTCTAGACTCTTAACTTAACTAAAACCACTAACTGGCAAGTGAACCGGTCGACTCTAGTACAGCTAAGTAAGTCCGTATATCGAACCCACGAGACTCTTTAAATTACGTTAACTAACTAAATTAGACTCAACTATAGACAAGACTATTTATTTATTATTATTAGGGGGGTTTACTAAAAACTAATATTAAACTAATGATGAAACTAATTAATAAAACATACGACGACTTAAATCTAGACTTAAATCAGATGATGACGAACAGTCACCTAGGCTAGAATCCCCAGAGTTGCAGTTATCAATTAATCAGAAAATGCTTGCTATGGAACCAGGATCATAAAATAGTCGCTTAAAAGAAAACCCGAACAGGACCCCTGACCCTTCTCAAGAAGATACCTATGGATTTCTATTAAGTTCTTAAATACACCAATTTTAATAATAAACTTCCTTACGGTTATCTAATTAGTTATGATAGAGTACCTCTATAGTGAAATCCTACCATACAACGCGGAAATCAAAGGTAATTTGACGAACTTAATTGACTCGCTAGACAATATTAATTAATCAAACCTAGACGGACTCCTTACGAAGAACTAAATCTAGCAATCTCAATCAACAAAGATCTAGCAATAACCTATCACCTTACAGCTTTCTAGGTTAGCAGTACACTTTTATTCATTTGACTTATAATATTATTCCTATGATCTTATTCGAATTCAATCATAAACTATTCAAAAACACACAGTAGATGACCTAACAAAATCCTATAATATGAAACAATCACCAACAATTTTGTGGAATAATAAAACCAGAACAACCAAAACCAAGTACACATACGCATCAATCAAATAAACCAAAAAAATTACTAAATCATAAAACCATAACGAAAAACAAATTCCACATAAATAAAACTTCAAACAATGGTTCATCATTAGCCTAGGCGGTCTAAGGGTTTAGCCAACAACCATACTCAAGAACAGACTAAATAAGTAAGGTTCAAAAACTGAATTCATAAAGAAGACAATAAATTCAAACCAAAAATAATGATATTTGTATGAGTAGGTGTCGAACCCAAACGATCTTTGCTCGAACCAAGGTGCTTCGCTCTCTTTCTTTCTTTTGGATGTGGGGTTTTTTTTTCGTCTATAATTTGGTCGAACTCCAAGAACCACGAGAGCAGGGGATCTTCTCTTCTTTGTGTGTTCTTTCTTAATAATATATATATATATTGTATGCTGTGCTAAGACCAACTCCAGTTGCCTCCTCCACAAACCCTCGTTCTCTGTTTTTTTTTCTTATTTGTATTCTCATCTCTTCTTGGGCCCACAAAATTCACATGCACTTAAGAAGGGTCACCATATTAACTCCATCTTTCAATTACGTAAATTTTGTTATTGCAAAACTCCTAATCCAATAATTGGTTTAAAATTCCTTTTATTTTCTTTTGAGTCCAAGTAAAACATATGGCAACCGATTATTTATTTGAAACACTTGAACTGAAGTCTTGAACGTTCATGTAGATATTTGCCAGATGCCATCATTTTTATTTATAATGCTAAACATCGATTTGTAAAAACATCCTAGCATCACCAACCAATTTTAAATCATCCTTTAGACTTTGTTTCAAACTTTTTTCTTGCTCTTTTAAACACTTTTTATGTCCCGAAACCTATAAAACAAAACTAAGTTAGTAATATACAAATTCAAAATAAAATCGAACGAAAACTAATAAAATAGTATACAAACTATACAAGGGAAAACATGTGTATTTAACATTATATCAAATATCCACACACTTACTCTTTTTTCGTCCCTGAAAAATTCTAATGCAATGGAATCAGAATCGGAAAATACGGTCTTAAAAACATATAGGTTATATTAAAGCACAGAAAAACGCAAAAACCGCGATCACCGACATTGTTGCCCACTGAAACCCATGCCTTAATCTTTACCGGGACAAATAAGATCCGACAATAATATTACTCAGTGGTTTACACAATTAAGACCCGCTTATTTTCAGCTTTTACCAGACCAGACCACCCCAACTTGACTTAAACCTCAAAATTAGAAGATTTAAAACTTATGTTGCTCTTTTTTTTCATGAAGAGTTAAGACGATCAAGGGTATTGTTTATCCACCTAAGCTTAAGCATCAAAGTCTACCAAGCAGCAATTAGATACGATTAAGATACAATTAATTAATAGCTAGTGTTCCCCACAACATGACATACCCCCGTTATCAAGAAATACCTCAAACCATTACCATAGGTGAGCATGCAAAATTTCATCTGTAGGGCTTACATGTAGCGTGTCCCTTGTGGTCCGTTTCTTAATGGTAATGAGACGCGATCAAGGGGACCCCACATGGCTAACAGCGTGGATGATCAAGTCTGTAGTGTATTTGTAATTTTGTACTTTTGTGATCATGATTAAAGACTTATGTGGCCGAAATCTGCGGGTTTGCTCTTTTTTAGCTTTATTTTAAATATTCACAACCCCACTTAGGAATTGTGAATACCCAGATGAATAGACTGCATACAGACCCATGGTCTTCGGACCCGGGGCATCCCATCAATACAAGATTTAAGGTTATAAAACTATACGCCAATGAGGTGCAAAACACTAAACTAGCAGTTTAAGATTTATATCACAGGCTACACGGCATACTCTAACGTTAAACCTACCCAAGCATCCTATGATAACGTATTCAAATTTTTAAAATTTTATAATATTTCCACTTTTTCATACCAATAATTGAGGGCCTTTCATTACTTATCTTCCACGGACAAAACGCTTTACCCACAAAAGATATCCGTTTTAACCATTTTATCAAGTTGCCCTTTCATTCTCAAGGCTAAGCCTACCGAAACATCCCAAGTTAAGTGTGTTTTCTTTTATTTATCTCATATTATTAGTAGTTTGAAAAACCAATTTCCGATTTACTATCATTTTCCATTATTCTGCAAAAATTAAATTTAAAATTTTGTGGCGTTTTTTTCAATTTTTATGCCCTTTTTTTCAACCTTTTTTAAACTTTTTTTTTCCAAAATTTTTTATTTTGGCCGAAAAGATTAATTTCCCCAAAAACTTGATGTGGTGGAAACAGTCATTTAAATATTAACTAAACTAAACAAGTAATAAAAACTAGACTTAAGACTCAACTACACAAAACACCGGCAAGTGAACCGGTCAATTTTACTAAAGCTAAGTAAGTCCGGAACACCGAACCCACAGGACTCTATAAATTACGTTAATTAACTAATTAGACTCGACTTACGACACGACTATTTATTATTAATGTTTAAAGGGGGTTTTAAACTAATATTAAACTAAAAAAATAAATAAGAAAGCAAACGAGAAATAAGCAACTAAACACAAGATCAAAACCAATCAGAGAAGGAATCTACCTAGGTAAGAATCCCATGCATCAACAATCATCAAGCCTAGGTAGACATGAAGTCTAGCCTAGCATAATCATAATCAAATAACTAAACCAAAGAACAAAAGGAAACATCATGAAAGATAATGAACAAGAACAAAGATAAAGAACGAGAGAACCCGTCTTAATCGACCCTTGAACACTTGGATGAAAGCTTAATGATCCTCCTTGATTCCTAGCTTCAAATAACCTTCAAACCCTTGGAAACCCTCTCAATTTCAGCTGCAATCCCTATTCGGATCGGCTAGGTTTGCAATCCTTTATATAAAACAAGAAACGGACTTGGGCTTTGCAATTTTTGGCTGACCAGAAGGCCTAGGCGCCGCCCGGCCCCTTCCTTCGCGTGCGGCGGCGCCCTAAAGAGGGAATTTTCATTTTTTGCTTTTTATTTATTATTTAATCATGTTAGATCCCTTTCTTGAAATCCAAGTAACGTTTAGAACCTTCTAGACCTTCTTTTTCTTGACTTACAAATCACCATCTACATGAAAACAAATCGAAACGCTTAGTGGAACAATCATGTAATCATTAACGAGCAAAACGTACTTAAATTTCGCATGAAAAGATAGATAGAATTAAGTAAAGCATGCAAGACACCAAAAGAGTTAAAACACGATAAATATATTAAACTTGACTCAAAACCTTAAATAATAAAAGATAAACGAAACTCGAACTAAAACGAACTCAAAACATTAAATAGACATAATTTTACAAGGGAATCGAGATGTATTAATAGATGTATATCAAATATCCCCACACTCACTCTTTTTTCGTCCCTGAAAATGTCTAATGCAGTTGGATCAGAATCGGAAAATATAGTTTAACAAACATATAGGTTAATTTTTAAAGCTTAGAAAAATGCAAAAACTGTGATCACCGATATTGTTGTCCACTTAAACCCATGACCTAATCTTTACCGAGACAAATAAGATCCGACAATTTTTTACTCAGTGGCTTACACAATTAAGACCCGCTTATTTTCAGCTTTTACCGGACCCGACCACCCCAACTTGACTTAAACCTCAAAATTAGCAGAATTAAAAGGAAATTTCCCATCCCTACACTTGCCGAAAAGATTAATTTCCCATCCCCACACTTAAATTTCACATTGTCCTCAATGTGAGAAAAAGGAAATTACAAATAAAATTATGCAAAATATAAAAATAGATTAATGAATTAGAACAGACTCCCCTGGTAAATAGACGATATGCCTCGTGAGTCATGTTCTACGCCCTCCAAGTCCAAGGTGATCAACAAACTATCTTCAAATAACGTCATCTTTCACGAATAAAAGCAGCAATCCTGAAACAAGTGGCATCCCCACACTTGTTTAAAACCATAGATCACCAACCATCTCATAAGCAACCCTAGAACAACCTGCAAGTAAGAGAAGAAACACCCGACAAAGCAAAGAAATAAAAATAGAAGAAAAAGATAGTACCCGGGTTGCCTCTCGGAAAGTGCTAAGTTTACTAAAAGTCTTCAGCCAGACTTACTCCCGAAACCTCAATCAGGAGGCTTCTCCTTGATCCTCTTCCCATCGGTGCTCCTCAACACTCTCCTCTTAAAATCAGTTGGGAAGAAACTAATTTCCAAACTCATGTAGGCCCAAAAATACGCATTCGGCTCGATCCACCCATTATTAAAATTATGAATATACGACCAATTCGGCACACTTTGATTCCTGAGCCCGAATATCTTCCTTCTTGGGGTTCTTGATTTACGTGGCGATCCACGAACAACTATTTCTAAAAAAATATCCGCTTTACCGTGCAGACGTGGATGTTCTTTCACAACGAGATGCAATTATTTACTCTTCAATTCTTCATATATCACTTGTGATTCCTCTTTGACATTTTGTTTCTCAACGGGCATCCCGAATAACAAAACTTCAAGCTCCTCATGATCTCTTTCTGGGTTAAAATCACTCTCATCCACATCGGCTGAACCCACCAAATCTTCACCAAATTCATCCCTAAACTCATCTTCCCAAGAGGGAATACGATCCTCTGTCTTATCCTGCAACCCAACATTCTAAAACTTGATCACCGGCTCATAAAATTGTATTTGATACTTTAAGCCTCGCCGAAAATTATCCATTATATCTGAAAGTGGTGCTATTAGATTAATGTTATGGGTGACACGTAAAACATCGTATAATATCCCTTCTGGATGTGGTATGTGATCCATCATTGCGCCAGATGAGTCTTTACAACCGATAATATTCCCCATCTTATCATACACCACACAGAATATAGGTTGATAGCTGTTTTTATCTAGGTGGTCCATAATTGCCTATATTTCTGACTTCCATATAGTTAAACCTCTTTGATTTTTATGAGGATTTCTTTCAACTCTGGCCCTGTAGTAACAATCCATGAAGATCACTGCAAAGATAAACTTAAACAGAAAAGGATCACGAGCACCAAATAGTAGTAAAATAAAATATAAATATATTAAAGAAAACTAAACTAATTAAAAGAAATTAAACTAAACTATATTAACCTAACTTCTACGACTCAAAACAAACTATAAAAAAAACTACTTAGACTCCTACGACTTAAACGAAAATAAAACAAATAGCACGTATGTATCAAATAAGTCCAATTAACGCTAAAAACGCAATCGCCAAGAGTCCCCGGCAACGGCGCCAAAAACTTGATGTGCTAAAAGTAGTCTAATATTTATTAACTATAAATGAGCTAATCTAGACACTAAGTAATAATTCTAGACTCTTAACTTAAATAAAACTACTAACCGGCAAGTGAACCGGTCGACTCTAGTACAGCTAAGTAAGTCCGTATATCCACGAGACTCTTTAAATTACGTTAACTAACTAAATTAGACTCAACTACAGACACGACTATTTATTTATTATTATTAGGAGGTTTTACTAAAAACTAATATTAAACTAATGATAAAACTAATTAATAAAACTTACGACGACTTAAATCTAGACTTAAATCAAATGATGACGAACAACCACCTAGGCTAGAATCCCCAAAGTTTCAGTTATCAATTAATCAGAAAATGCTTGCTATGGAACCGGATCATAAAATAGTCGCTTAAAAGAAAACCCGAACACGACCCCTGACCCTTCTCAAGAAGGCACCTATGGATTTCTATTAAGTTCTTAAAAACACCAATTTTAATATTAAACTTCCTTACGATTATCTAATTAATTATGATAGAGTACCTTTATAGTGAAATCCTACCTTACAGCGCGGAAATCAAAGGTAATTTGACAAAATTAATTGACTCGCTAGACAAAATTAATTAATCAAACCTGGACGGACTCCTTACGAAGAACTAAATCTAGCAATCTCAATCAACAAAGATCTAGCAATAACCTATCACCTTACAGCTTTCTAGGTTAGAAGTACACTTTTATTCATTTGACTAATAATATTATTCCTATGATCTTATTCGAATTCAATCATAAACTAGTCAAAAACATACAGTAGATGACCTAACAAAATCCTATCATATGAAACAATCACCAAGAATTTTGTGGAATAATAAAACTAGAATAACCAAAACCAAGTACACATACGAATCAATCAAATAAACCAAACAATTTACTGAATCATAAAACCATAACAAAAAGCAAATTCCACATAAAATAAAACTTCAAACAATGGTTCATCATTAGCCTAGGCGGTCTAAGGGTTTAGCCAACAACCATACTCAAGAACAGACTAAATAAGTAAGGTTCAAAAACTGAATTCATAAAGAAGACAATAAATTCAAACCAATAATAATGATATTTGGATGAGTAGGTGTCAAACCCAAACGATCTTTGCTCGAACCAAGGTGCTTCGCTCTCTTTCTTTCTTTGGGCTGCGGGGTTTTTTTTCGTCTCTAATTTGATCGAACTCCAAGAACCACAAAAGCAGGGGATCTTCTCTTTTTTGTGTTGTCTTTCTTAATAATATATATATTGTATGTTGTGCTAAGACCAACTCCAGTCGCCTCCTCACAAACCCTCGTTCTCTTTTTTTTTATTTGTATTCTCATCTCTTCTTGGGCCTACAAAATTCACATGGACTTAAGAAGGGTCACCAAATTAACTCCATCTTTCAATTACGTAAATTTTGTTATTGCAAAACTCCAAATCCAATAATTGGTTTAAAATTCCTTTTATTTTCTTTTGAGTCCAAGTAAAACATATGGCAACCGATTATTTATTTGAAACACTTGAACTGAAGTCTTGAACGTTCATGTAGATATTTGCCAGATGCCATCATTTTTATTTATAATGCTAAACATCGATTTGTAAAAACATCCTAGCATCACCATCCGATTTTAAATCATCCTTTAGACTTTGTTTCAAACTTGTTTCTTGCTCTTTTAAACACTTTTTATGTCCTGGAACCTAATAAACAAAACTAAGTTAGTAATATACAAATTCTAAACAAAATCGAACGAAAACTAATAAAATATTATATAAACTATACAAGGGAAAACATGTGTATTTAACATTATATCAAGGTTATTCTTAACGAATTACTTTAAATCGTTACTTTTCAATTCCTTCCGCCACTCTGTAACGAATGACCTATTTCATCATCCATCATATAACGAATCAGATTTGTTTTCAATTCGTTATTGATTTGTATTATGTTTTAACGAATCACTCATTCGTTAGCCACGTGTAATGATTTTGTTGCAACTTGTAACGAATTGGATAACGAATCAACTGATTCTTTATTTCAAATTTAAATGAATATGATAATTCGTTTCCTTGGAAACCGTGCTGACTCGCTTCTTATAGGGAAGTGTGAAGGCGATTCGTCTTCATTCACTATTCATTTTCTTCACCCTTAAGCAAGGTTACTCTGTCTAATTTTTCCAGAAAATCCAACCTTAACGAAACCCTACTTTGATCATTATTTCTGAATCGCAAGGTAATGGGAATCATTGCGTAATGATTTTCGTCAGATTAGATGAACATTTAAGGGAATTTTTTGTCTGGTTTTAACTTATACATATGAACTGATATTTACCTTATTTAGACCTTTATTTAGCCTAAATTGACATCACGAATCATGTATCGATGTGTTTCCGAGATCATTAGGATCGTTTGTTCGGTTTTACATCGTATATTATGTGTGAATTGATTCCAGATTTGAAATTTGATTTTTTGAGTTCATGTTAATTTTGACTTGGACTCTATTTAGTCAAACATTAAGCCTTATAGTTGGTCATTTGTTATAGGGTAACGAATTGAATCTTCTTCGTGTTCAAATCGTTACTAAGGTTTAACGATTCACTTGATTCGTGAAAAATCTTAACGAATTACTACTCATTCGTTCTCTAATTCGTTACTCTTTCACCTTTGATTCGTTATATCTAGTTTTTATAATTTACATGATAACAAATTAGTCAATTCGTTATAACGAATCACCAGTTCGTTATAACAAATCAGATAAATTAACGAATGACATTTAAAATTATTATAAAATAAAGTTAAATTAATTTAATATTATTTAATCAGAAAAAATCATTAAATATTATTCTTAAATTATTTAAATATTATTTTATTTATACTAAATCTCAGGTTTTTCTATTTTCAGTTATGGCTGACAAACATATTCAGGATCCTCCTGCTTCTGAGCAAACAACAAGTACCGGATCTTCCATTGCTACCGTTTGACAAAAGGCATAAGTTCTGTGCTTTTGTCGAAACGAACTTTCCCGATGAGTATCTGTTTGGAGATATGCTGGCCTTCTTGAGGCGTTATCATATTCATTATGCTATAGCTGCGAGACCAGCTGTTCATTTCAGCATACTGCACGTTACATAGAGTCCGAGAACCACATTGTAGCTGAAGTCAAAGGGCAACCTATCAGTATTACTCATGGAGTGATTCGACGAATGCGACAATTTGGAGACAACATGGATAACCCTTGATAAGGGGTTGATAAAGGGTTTATTTATTAGAGTATTCTACGTTGGCGATCTCAAAATGTCCATGTACAACAAGGCGCACTTGTGTCCAATATACAAGTACTTATTACATGTCCTAATACATTGCCTTGGTGGACGAAAAGGTGGTTTTGACGAGTGTCGTATCATGCTCCAATCGAAATTTGTCGCGCTGGTCTTGAACAAGCCGTTTAACTTCTCAGAGATGATGTTCTATCATCTCAAGGAAAATTGTCAGGTCGTGAATTGACGTGGGAAATTTTTGATGTATCCACGCTTTATGCAATTGATTGTTCAAGACTTGATTCCTAATTTGGAGATTTATCGGACGTTAGTGGGTGATGTATATAAGCTGGACCATATGAAAGCTGATACCATAAGGAGAATGAAGCAGTTGCGTCAAGATCCTCAACCAAGGTTCAAGCGATTGTTTGGTCATCTAGCTGATCCAGATTATGTATGTCCTTTTGATGATTGTTGGATCCACGATGATTCGGATTCCGAGCGTGAAGAAGTTCCATGTGGGAACAACGGTGATGATGGTGACGATGGTGATGAAGGTGGAAATAATCTCCAACGTCGTGCTGAAGTTGAGGCAGCTGCTGCTCAAGCTGCTCAACAAAAGTGTAAAGGTAAAGAGATGGCTAGTGGAGAGCCATCTAAACGACGAGTGACTGAAGGTGCTGGTATATCATTTGAAGTTCAACCTCCAAGGTCGTCTGTTACTCAAAGACTGGCGGTGCCTCTTACTACTAGCACTCCTGATTAGACATTGACCACCACACTCACATCGGATCTTAGGCTTGGTATGATTCCAAAATCTATCTTATCTACTTTACCAAGACCTACTGCTGCTACATCGGTTATTTCACCTACACCAACAATGATGCCGACAAAGCCTATGGACATGTCTTTCATGAGGCTTAATTGTCCTCAAGGTCTAGTACAGCCAATCCCTCCATCCTTTAATGCGATGCCACATGAAAATCAGATGAGCATGCTCTTGAGTTTGATTCATCTGTATGAAAATCAAATGGCGGCCGATCGCCAAGCTCAAGATCAGATGCTACTTAATCAAAGGTGATTGATGAGTTATGTTTCGTTTTGTCAAAAAGAGACCAAATCCCTCCGTGAGATTGTTACTGCTCTGGGGTGTAGATGTAGGAAAAAGAGGATCTTATTCTATAGCTCACGTGTAAAGCAGATGTTTTGAAAAAGCTGAAGAATGATGACGAGGATCCAGATGTCTCGGGTGCTGGAGGCAGTGAGCAGAAACAAGCTCACGACTCATCCCCCGGTACTGGAACGAGTGGTGTTGGTAATGTGGACAAACAGGTGGTTGTTTATCATGACTCGACGAATGTACAACCTATCGAGTCGATAAAAGCTAGTACTGTTTTATTTATAGATAGTACGGGGGTGATTCGAAGCATTGTGAATGCAGATGAGATAGAAGTGGGACAATTTGTCGATCGGTCCTTGACACGAGAGCAGATTTCTATTATGCTGGGTCTGAATGATGAAGAGCTTGATTTGTTAGAGGCCGAGGGTATGTTGAGTTTGAGAATGACGAGGAAATCTTAAATGAAACGACGATTCCCCTGGTATTATTACAATCGAACTGGCGAGGCCGTTATTGCTCTAGGTAAGGGCTAAAAGACTGAGCTAATTAAGATTATCGATTCGATGTGGCTCGTATAATTGACAGAAACCGACAATGACGTGTTTTTCAAGAATAAGATATTAATAGAGCGTCGTGAAGACTATGACCGTGCAATTCAATTTCAACGCATTGTTCGTGTGTGTCTTGAACATGGGATTCACAGCTGTAGAGACTGGAATACCAAGCGCTTCAAATAACTTAAAGACAAAGAGCTTAAGACGAGGGGGTGTCTGTTTGTGCACGGTTTTACGTCTCGAGTCTTCGTATTTACGTTTTGTATTTATTAATGAAAGAATTATTATTATATAAGCTAGTTCGTTAAGAAGTCTCTAGTTCGTTAAGGATGTTTAACGAACTAGATGTTAAGTTAAGTTAAGTTTGTAGGTTCCCAGCCGGATCTACACGGAAGTATCTCGTACTACGTAGGTGCGGAATCCCTACGTAAGATGATACGAGTGTTCGATGCGATATACGTTAAAACCAAGCACAAATACACGTTACAATACTCAAAAGACACGTTGTATTGCAACTCCTTAACACGTGATATGCAAATCACAATTACACGTTCTCAAAAACTTCTACTAAACAAGCCGTAACATATGTTTAAATATACTTCGACAACTTCGCCTAACAGACTAGGCGAAGTTGTCAATAACTTCGCTTGTCCCACAAGTTCACTTATAACAGGAGAACTTGTGAGACAACTTAACTAAAACATCAAAACAAATCACCCTAACACGATTACAGACACTAGATACTGAACTACTGAAATCATGCACCAACAGACTCCCCCTTGGCAGTAGCTTCATATCTCTAACTTCAATCACGTGTCTGGTAATCCCAAAACTCGAGTCACTCCTGTCTTCAAGCGTGAACTCCCTGTCTTACACAGACAGAGGCAACTCTCTGATATTTCTTGGCTTATTCTTTCCATGCAGGAATATAGAATATCTTCTTCTCATTCAGCACCTGCAAGTCAGCTTGAGACAAATTCACCAAGTGCATAGGATCATACACTCTCAGCACCTCTTGTTCATCTTCATCCTCCATCACCGCTTCAGCTGTTTCACTATCGACATACCACCATTTCAGATTCTTTAAGACATCCTTGGGCATTTGTTTCATCGGCACTTCTTTTAAACACCGGATAGCCTTATACTTCATTATCATCCAAGGTTTGCCATCAACTCTCATACCTCTGTCTTTGTCTTCAACGAGCTTCCCTTTCTGCGGCTTTAACAACTCGAACATTTTCTCTTTTATACTTTCTTTCCACACGATCTTTCCAATAATCCTAGCCATATTATCATCACTCCTGTTTATCAACCCCAACTTGGCTAAATCCTTCACCTCACACTCCGACAAGGTATTCAACAATCTCAACAGCCTCTTGAAGTACTGAACTCCGTCAAAACGTTTAGTTACATATAATTTCAGTTGCTCATCATATAACCAGCATATAATCCCCTTCTTCGATTCAACATACCCTTTGATGTTGTAACTCTTCTTGAACATAGTAGGAACCGCCGGTTTCTTTGTCTTTACGAACCATTGAGCGTATTCTTCTTTCCATTTCGGCTGCTCTTCCCATTCAGTCTCATCACTTCCCATATCATGACCAACATTTGTCTTATCAACTTCCGGAATCTCATGCTCAACATTTTCCTCCACAATCTCTCCCTCTTCAATCTCACAATCAATTACAACGTCAGCTCCTATCTTTTCAATCTCTTCAGCCGGTAACACATCGTCGTCACCTACAATATCATCATCCAACACCTCATCATCCACTACCACCACATCATCACCCCCTGATCCACCAGTTGCACCCGTTGACTCCCCCTGAGATGTGGAAGTCCCAAGAGCTTGTTCAGTTCATGGAAACTCACCACCTGCACCTTTCGATGAATTGGAATCATCTTCTCTATCATTACTCTTCTTAGTCCGCAACTCATCGCCCCTGCAGCTCGTCTCCCCCTGAGATGCTAAGAACTGTTTTAAAGCATCAAAAAGTTTACCGTGTTCAATCAGGAGGGACGACTGAATCTGATTCTCTGCAACAAGGCGCTGAATAGCGTGGCTCTGGATCAGGTTGATTCTTGACTGTTCTGCCACGACCCTCTCAAGAGCTGCTATCCTGTCTGAGTCAGATAAAGTTGCATCAAAATCAAACCTCATATGAGAAGTGTCTTGAGCATACGGAGGAGGGATTCCCAAGGTAGCCGGAACATCAGAAACAGGTTGAAAAGTAACCGCAGGTGGTATTGTAACAGATAACCCTGCAGTGGCAACCAGTGTCGACTCAACAAATCTTGCAACAACCTCCGATGGAGTAAGTGTAGGAGGTGGCAAGGAAACAATTTCTGGAGCCGAAAGCTGAAATGTGGTAGGTGGAATGCCAAAAGAAGATGATGTTGTCAACACGGGGGCACCTGAGGTGATCGGTCCTGTCACAGACAACGATGCAGGAACCATAGTCATACCAGATAAGGCAGGTGGAGAGAAACGAACCACCCTCGAGCTTTCACCAGCTCCCGATCCTTCACCAGTTCTAACCCTTTTAGATCGACGAATCAACCGATCTAACTCCTCCTCAAAATCAGATTCACTGTCATCTGTATCTTTCTTTCTTTTTCCATGAATCCTTTCTTGGGCGACCAGTATCTGTCTTGCTTCAGCAACATCATCAGCTGAGGAGTCAGAATCGGTTCTTTCAGATTCAGCTACAGACGTAGCTACCATCGACACATCAATACCAGTAACCTCTACTACTGAGACCTGAATCTCTGCCTCAGGATCAACTCGTTCCATATCGAAAAATCCTTGGCCACCAAAAGCAGCTTCAAGGTCTACTTGTTCCTCCGGTGCCATAACAGGAGCAGCAGGCAATGCTTGTTGTACCATAGGTGGTGGTTGGGAACCAACAGCCTGTTGCGGTGCCGGATCCCGAAACTCGTCCCCACGAGGAGCAACATATGCCGGGTTGATCAAATAACCAAAAAGCAGAGTATGTCGTGGACGAAGCTCTGGTTTACTTTGAGCACTCGACGCTCTGTACTGTGCGAATATCCTCTTGTTAACGCTCTCTACATAGCGAATTGGACGGCGCTGAGGTAGCGTAGGAGCCACATGATTCAAGATCATTTGGAAAAGCCTTGGATACATCAAGAATCTTTCACGAGCCACCGCACGTCGCTGACGGTCTATTTCATAAAACACCATCTGACTGAAGCTGTAAGGCTTGGTGTAAGTCAGTGCTGTCATTGCCGACTGCATCGTGGCACCCACACCGTCCGTTCTAGCCTTACGACCCGACATGCATACGATCATCACGTGCATGAGAAAACGCCATTGATCCAACAAGAATCCTTTACGTCTCTCAGTGTCACCCAATGGACCAGAATAGCCCATTCTTAAAAATGCACCATCTCTGAATGGAGCAACAAAGTCTGTAGGATTATCTCTCGTTTCATTCCCAAACTGCAAGGCGACCCTTATCTGTTCCGATGAGAACTGCACCTCTTGATTGTTAACTGTGGCGCGCATGACTGGGGGCTCGACTTTACAATCGTATTCAACCGTCTGCCAGAAGTCTTCTATGTTCGGCAAAGAAATGGGCAGGGTTGTAGTAATAACATGGAAGATACGCGAGCGAATAAGAAAAGTGATGATCTCGCGATAATCATCAACACCGCTAGCATCCGGGTCCAGTGTGATGTACATGTTGTGTCCCGGAAAGAAGTGACGGTGGTTATCACCACCTTCGTCACCACCAGCACCACCGGCTCCTGCTACAGCTGCCATATCTGCATAACAAACGGTCTAAGTTAGAAAATCGTCAAAGCAAATCATAACTTCGCCTATTACCATGAGCGAAGTTAATTGTGGTTAAACCTTTAGAGTACAGGCGAAGTTAGATATAGGGCGAAGTTGAGTACAACTTCGCCTATACAATAACTTCGCCTGATTACAGATTAAAATGTTAAATAATATAAAGCACTAGGCGAAGTTAGGTATAAGGCGAAGTTGAGGATAACTTCGCCTAACCATAACTTCGCCCCTTGAACAAATTCGCCCCCGATTAGTTAAACAATTAAAGAAGCAGGCGAAGTTAGGGCTAAGGCGAAGTTGAGAACAACTTCGCCTAATCCTAACTTCGCCTAAACTGAAACGGCGACTGTTCTTAGGCCAGACGATCTGTTTGTTGAAATTGATGATTGTGGACATTAAAAAACATGTTATTAACGAGATCTAGACGATCAAGTTGGTTATGAACACGTTAAAACGAGCTTGAAAAGTGGGTATTTAAAGGTTAGCATGAACGATGTCACAACCCGAACCAAAACGGCATCTGATTAAAGACATTAACACAATTATAAGTCTCTCGACCCTACACACCTTTAACACGGATTAAAACGGAGATAAACAACGAGTTTTGATTCGAGATATAACTTCGCCGAGGGTTTATGTGATAAGTTCGCTTAGGTTTTGTGAAAAGTATAAAACATTTGACTAAGTTGACCTTTATATAGATCTGAATATGCCCAGGCGAAGTTATGGTTAACTTCGCCCCTACACAACTTCGCTTAATATTAAACTTACAAAACAGTCCCTTAAAAATTGAACATTATGCAATTAGCTTTTAAAACTTCCTTTAAAGAGTTAAATGTTACGATCAAAGACCAAGTAACCAGGTATTAAACCATAAAACGACATGTAAAATAAAATTTAGAAATAAAATACACGGGATCAAATTTCAGTCTTGACAGGAACTAGCATGTTCTAGAAAAGATCCGAACAGGAATCATACTAATTAAGCGACTGTCACATAGATCCATGTTCAGCGGTATTATGACATAAATAAACAGGTTGTAAGAAGGTATACGACTTAGTATGGTTTTCATCGCTTCTGTGATACGGATTAGGTTCAATTAAGCTCAAAATTTAAACGGACAACACATCAGAGATTGTGATGCCTCCCATCTATTCTCAAAGCTTATTTGACTTTCCCCGAGTCACCCCGAGTTGACCTCGACCAGTAGTGTCTGATTAAATAGTAAGTACATCTTGATCTTTAGAGTCTTTTTCCCGTTCTCTTTCTTGCCTCTTGATTGATAAGTATAACATAATAGGCTTCAGAAGGCTTAACATCATTTTTTTTTTTAAATAATAAAGATTTACATAGCTTCAAACAGTAGACTACTGCAAGTCCCGAATCTGGATCACTGCAGGTACTTGACACACTATCTTCTTGGGAATCAGAACACTCACAGGCTCGTGTATGACTGGGTAGTCGCTTCTCTGTCTATCATTCGGAAAGATGTATATGGAGACATACACAACTCTTAATGAGTCTTCCCTTTAAATCGAGAAGATTTAGTTAGTATCACTTTACCTTTTACGCACCATAAAAAGCTACCATAACATACAATGACTGTTCTAGAGTCTTTTAGGCCTAATAACTTCACTAGTTAAGCACACAGAAATAGTTTGTGTATCACTTTCCAAGGTTGGATCAATTTTCATTGAAACATTGTATAGAGACTTCTTTCGAAGTTGTAGACTTGAAAAATTAAATCATCTCCCTCATTCTGTTGTGCAGGCCTGTTCTGACTACATTCGACTCTCTCATTGGTACATTCCTTGGCAAAGTGACCATTTTGTTGACAGTTGTAGCATCTAACCTTTTGATTTGTCAAACCCTGGTCTTTCTCCAACGAACTTTCTGCCTGTTTTCTTCATGAATCTCTTAACCCTTCTTACTATCATAGCCATCTGCCATTGCAGGTCCATCTCTTCTAGATCATCAGCATCGATCTGATCATAGTCTTCATCTAAAGTTGCAGGGTCGACTATTTTACTTTTGATGTAGTTTTCGTAAGATGCAATGAAGGATGCAAAGAGAGCAAACTGCTGTTCAGCTGATTTAACACTCATGGGCATCTGCGAGTAGTTGTTAGTCCGAACATTTGAGGAAAAACTACCAGTTGTGGCTTGAGGTTTTGAAGAATTACTTCCTCCAGCTACAAAACATACATCACCATCCATGTTGAGAGTCACATGACCATCATGAGTTGAGTTTGAGCTTGAGTCTCCCTTTGAGTAGTAAGTAGATGATTCTGACCTTGAACTTGAACTTGAACTAACTTATGCACCGTACATTCCCGGATCCTGAACCTGATCAGTTGGTGTCTCTTTCCGAACCATGTTTAGTTCAAAAGTTCGTAATTTATTGACTGCTGTTTCCAAATCAATATCGGAAAACTCTTTATCTTCTCTCATCAAAACCGTGTACATTTTCCATTTCGGTGGAAGAGCATAAAGAAGTTTCTCTACTATCTCCTCTTCTTTGTATACAATGGAGTAATTGCTGAGTTCGGTCATCAGGTGATAATATCTTGTGATGATATCATCAAGTGATTCATTTTTCAAATATTTGAACACCGAGAATTGGGTTTTTAGTAGCTTAATTTTGGATGCATGTATCCCCACATTCCCTTCATATCGATTTTCTAGCGCTTCCCATAGCTCTCTAGCGGTTTTGTATTTCCTGAAGGTGTGAAGAATCTCTTGTGGAAGAGCCATGGTGATAGCCGCATGAGCTTTACTCTCTGCCTCATACATTTTCCACTCCTCCTCATCCATCTTACTGTACTTCTTTATTTGATCACGACCCTCAAACAAGGCCGGGTGGAATGTATCCATCTTGTATGCACACCCACATCTTAACATCTTGATATTTAACATACTGTTCAAACCGATCTTTCCAAGCAACGAAATCGGTACCCTTAAGCATTTTCGGAGCCTTAGTTGCTGAACCGGCCTCAACTTCCATTTTCACCAGTTCCGTAATGTTTATCGAAGTCATTGCTGAAAGTAACACAACTCAAAACACGAGGAAAGTATAAAATAATTTTTTATTATTTTGAACAGTGCCCACTAGGCGAAGTTATGCTTAACTTTGCTTAAGCTTAACTTCTCTGGTTTTCCACAACTTCGCTTACTCAGATGGCGAAGTTGTTCTCAACTTCGCTTGAGATTAACTTCGCTTCTTTCTTAACTTCGCCTGATGTTAACTTCGCTTAATTCAAGCGAACTTGGGAGACAAGCAAAGTTAATGATTACTTCGCTTAAACTAATATCTTCGCCTAAACCCTACAAACAGTGACGGCAACTTTGCCTGATGAACACAAGGATTTTGCAGGTTTTAATTTGTCGTATTGCGAGGTATGCAAAGGTGTAATGGGTTATATTTGATAGTGGTAGATGAGTAGGACACAAAAACTCGGTATTTCAACGTAAACTTGTCCCGCGAATAGTCGAACGGAACGATTTCTACACACGTGTGATAATCCCGAACCACACAATCACGAGCAAAAGCTCTGATACCAATTGTAGGTTCCCAGCCGGATCTACACGGAAGTGTCTCATACTACGTAGGTGCGGAATCCCTACGTAAGACGATACGAGTGTTCGATGCGATATACGTTAAAACCAAGCACAAATACACGTTACAATACTCAAAAGACACGTTGTATTGCAACTCCTTTAACACGTGATATGCAAATCACAATTACACGTTCTCAAAAACTTCTACTAAACAAGCCGTAACATATGTTTAAATATACTTCGACAACTTCGCCTAACAGACTAGGCGAAGTTGTCAATAACTTCGCTTGTCCCACAAGTTCGCTTATAACAGGCGAACTTGTGAGACAACTTAACTAAAACATCAAAACAAATCACCCTAACACGATTACAGACACTAGATACTGAACTACTGACATCATGCACCAACAAAGTTTCCTCCTGATTCGTTAAAGATGTTTAACGAATCAGGGGATAGTTCGTGAAGGTTTATTACTTGTTTGTAATATAATGAAGCATGTGTCTAGTTCATTACGGAATGTGTAACGAACTAGATCTGTCTTCTATATATAGTTGTGTTTCTCCACTTTTAATTTAAGTTTAGAGATTAATTATCGAACCTCTGTAAAATTGTTCTCTCGTTCAAAGCTTCAACCTATTAACGTATTACAATAATATATACACATATATGCAACTAATATAACATAATAGTTAACAGTAATCAGGAACTAGATCCTCACATAATTAGATCTAGGTGTTAATCGTTATTAGATCTGAGTTAGATCCGTGTATTCACAAGTGGTATCAGAGCTTTCGGGGATTCGATTGCTCTTTATTCTGTTAATTGAAGTATAATAAGTATTAGTTTGGTGTTATTTAGTTTTAGATTGAACTTTTTTGAATTCACGTTTGAATTGATTGGATATGGATTGAATTTGGTTGGATAGTTGTTCGGTAAGGTATTGGTAAGGTCTGGTTGATTGGATTTTAGTATTGGATTGGGTTTGTATTGGTTTGATTTGGATCTGAGTGTGTCGAAACAGGGGTGTAAATTTGGTCGAACTGGATTACTGTTTGAGTGAATTGGTTTACGAGATGGTACGACTTGGATTCGCGATGGGTTGCCGAGTAATTTAAGCTGTTATATGTGTGATTTGGTGTAGTAACAAGGTTGTATTACGGATTTGATATTTTCCTTGGTGTTCTTAGTTTTCCGGAAATTTGGAAAAAGATGATGAAGATTTGAAGATCTTCATCATCTGGTTAAGATTCCTCTTCGATTAATCTAATTCGTTACTGTGATTTGTTATCTTTTAATCAATTCGTTACACAATTCGTTACTCAGTTCATCATCAGTCTGATTCGTGTCATTTAATTCTTCAGACACGTGGTCTGATTCTTTAACGTGAAATCTAACAAACTTTTGCCACGTGCAAAAGTTGTCAAATTTTGTTATATCCGTTTTAACAAACTGATTCGTTATAGTTGATTCGTTATCAACTGTAGCAAGTTCGTTATCTTAATTCATTATCTTGAATCAAAGATTCGTTACTTTGATTTGTTAAGTTGACATTGTGATTCGTTAAGATTTCACTTAGTGATTCGTTACTTGATTCGTTAAGTGAAATCAGAGATTCGTTACCTTGGTTCGTTATATTGAATTCAGATTCGTTAATCTAATTCGTAAACCTATTTCGTTAAACTAATTTTTCAATTTGATCTGATTCATTGAATGAGTTCGTGTGATATTGTTCTTGGTTCGTTACACAGATAACTTTCAATTCGTTATAATTGATTCGTTATTTTAGTTTGTTAAAACACTGTTCACAGTTCGTTATTTACTGTTCCAAGTTCGTTAAACATATTTTAAAGTTTAGTCCTTGAAGATGGCTAGTATGTACGCATTAGCTTCCCAAAATGCACTTATGCAGCAAATGTTACAATTAGACACGGAAATTGGATCTTATTCCAAATGTCCACGTTTAATGAAATTTAGTGACTTTGCTAAGACGGAACCTCTTTTCCGTGCCCATCTAGGATCGGTTCACCCTGATTGTTCTTACTGTTTGGATGAAGTGTATACTGGATATGAAACTATTGGATTCACCCCTAAAGCCACCTCACAATACTCTCAAGAAGAAAAGAAGGCTTTGGAGATTGAAACGAAAGCGTACTCAACTCTTACAATGGAGTTACCTGAAAACATATTTCATCAAGTTGGTAGCATCAAGATTTGTGCTTCGTTGTTTCAACACATTCGTATGAGGATTATGGGTAACACTGCTAAAAGCAAGAAGGTGATGTTAAAGTTTCAATTTAGAAACTTTTAACTTACTTAAAGGTGACACTTTCGAAGAGATGACAATACGTTTTAATCATCTGATAGCCGAAATGGACAAGATGAAGATAGAACCTTCTGATAGTGATAAGTTGGATACAATAAAGAGTGCTTTACCGAGTTCTTATTCGACTTTCTTAATGGTTTTGAAAGAAAATAACTACTTTAGTAATGAACATTTGACAGCAACTGAGTTCATACAAAAGATCGAAGCTCGTGAATATGATCTTAGGTGTCAAAAGTATTCTAAGGAAAGTTAAGATCCAGCTTTTTATGATGGAAGTATTCCTCTGAGTTAAACAGTTTCTCCGATCATTGCATTTCTCACACAAAACGTAAATGAGAATGCTACAACTATCTATAGTGATCCACGTGCATGTTTTTACACTTCTGGAAGTTCTGGGTCACATGGTGCTTTTGGTTCTTCTGGAGGATCTGGAAATACATCTACTGCAACTCAATTCTCATCTCCACCATATGTAAACATGAAGGAGGCTGAACAAAACTTTGCCTTACGCCTTTATGACCTCATATGAGAATCTGGTGAGTAGAAAGATAACAACGAGTGATTTGACTGATGAAGACTACGATCAAATTGATCCTGATGAGTTAGAGCTCATGGATTTGAAATGGAACATGGCGATGATTGTTAGAAAGGTGAAAAGGTTTATGCAAATGACTGGTAAAGATCTTCCTGCTTTAAACAAGAAGATTGGGTTCGATAAACTGAAGGTTAAATGTTATAACTGACAAGAGTTCAGACATTTTGCAAAGGAGTGTGACAAACCGAAGAAGGAGTATACTGGTCCTAGAAATCATGATCAAAGTTCTTTAGCAAAATGAGGCAATGATGCTGATAAGAAACCATCTGCTTCTGGGTCACAAGCTATGTTAGCTGATGGAACTGATTGGTCCCAAAGGCTGTTGTGCGGCGACAATCAAGCTAATCTGGTTATGTTCAAGTCAAATGATAATTTCCAAGATGCAAGTAGGAGTCATCTATCTTCTGACAATGATACTGAATCAGATTCTGATGATACATGTGACAAGCGTCCAATCACTTTTTCTTGCATGCCTAAAATTAATGAGGTTAGTTCTTCTGTTATTGTCTCTACTAAATTGTCTGTTAATGTGACTTGTGTTGAATGTGAGAAAAACAAGCCTAAGTTAGAGTTATTGAAAAATCATAATTATTGCTTAGTTAGAGAAATTGTTTCACTTAAGGATACTTATAGACAATCTTTGGAATCTCAAATGATATCTAGGGAATAAATAGAAGCATTGTGTGTAAGTAATCATGACCTTAAAGTTGAGTTGTCTGTCAAAATGACAATCAACGATCAAAAATTTCAAGAAATCTTGAAACATCGTTCTAAGATAATTGAGCTTGAAAATGAAGTTCTTAAGTTGAAAATTAAGTTGGGAAAGTTTAGAAACTCATCATTTTTTCTAAATGAGATAATTGAAGTATCTGGTAAACAAAAAGATTCTAAAAAAGGTATTGGTTTTGTTGAAGTTCCACCACCATTTCCCAATGATTATACAGCAAATCCTTTTTCTAGAAAAGAAGAAGAAGTGCTTGTGAAAGAACCTATTATTTATGAAAAACCTAAACCAGTAAAATCTGAAATTGTTAAAACCCAACCACCAACTCAAAAACATCATGTTGAAAGAAATAAAGTTTTTGTAGAAAATGTTGAGAATGTGATCATTGAGGATGTGTTTGAACCGGAAGTGAGACACAAAAACAAGAACATTCCAAGTTCTAATCACATTTTATGTGAACCTCAAGAATTTGAGGAAGCCGTGTATGGTTTACACACAACTCAAGTGAAAAAAGAAGAACAAGTTAAGGTTAAATCGGTGAAGGCTAATAATTCAGAAAAACCCAAAATTTGTGATAAGGATTTGATGTGTTTTATCAATCCTACTGTTTCCAAGACATCAACTGGTAGTGTGTTTAAGTTGAAAGGAATAGACATAATGTTCACTGAGAAAGACATTCTAATTAGCATTATCATCGAAAGTGTTTTTCACAATGAAACTTCCAAGATACAATATCTTGAATGTCAATATGCTTGTGCCAAAACATCAAACACATCAGACCCATTTATTAAAGCTAAACAAATGTTAAAAAATGCTAAAAAGGTTTCCGCTGATCTGAAAGCTTCTCAACCTTCTCCAATGGTGTCATCGGCGATGGTTGCGACGGCTAAAATTCTAAGTCTTGGTAACAATAAACCGGTCTAGGCTAGGCATTTTCAGGAAAATCGGTCTAGGCTAGGCGTTTTCAGAAATTTAATCGGTGATGGCTCCGGTGAACACACCACACACCAAACATTAACACAATCATTTAATTTTACTGATTTATTAGAAATTTAAAAATACCCTAGTTTCTAGAGTTTCGACATGTTTCCGTTTGGGGTTTATTGTATTTTTTTTATTGTAACAGAAGCACATCGGTGTGTTTTTTCAGTTTTTGTTGTTAAAAGAAGTTGTGTGATATCTTAAGGGTTTGTGTGTTATTTGTTCCTATGGTGTGTTTTGCAATATTTATGTTGGTGATATTGATGTCGTTATGTTTTAATAGATTATATCAATGATTGTGTCAATGTTTAGGGTGTTATGTCAAAGGTTGGTGTGTTTCTTTTGCAATGGTAATTGTGCTAGTCCTTATGATGGCGATGTAGGCTGTGTGGTTCAATTTTTGGAGATGTGTTTTAATGCTATGTACAGAGAGGTTGGAGAAACACGGTATTGCGGCGTGGTGGTGGTAATTGGCGGGTGAACGATGGTGGGGCGACATGTGAATCGTGGTTTTTATATTGATAGGGAAAGAGAGATAATTTATAATAACTAAAATGATTCAAAAAATTACATAAATACATTCTAAAAATAACAAAAGTTTTATGGACCATCCTACCCTCATGTGTTTTAGTTATATATATATATATATATGTGTGTGTGTGTGTGTGTGTTACTTTCAATAAAGAGAACTCACCAACATTCGTGTTGACATTTATTTTAATATGTTTTTCAGGTAAGTGATGGTTTCGAGGAGACGAGGAAAAAAAGAGCGGTAGTGTGTTTGAATAATGTGTAAACCTGGATTTTAATAAACCGTGCGGTAGCACGTGTACAACTCTGATATTGTAATGAATATTATATTAAATAAAAGTTAATCTTTTAATATTAAATATTCTTGTTTTATTATTATTGGCTATCGGTATCTATCATGACCCGAACGACTTGAGTTAAAGTCTCCCGCTGTCTTAATTAAGATTTTCAGAGTGTGACATCATCCGCCTTCTCTATTTCAGACAATAAACGTATACCCAACTTCTCTTCAAGAATAACAAAGTATTTCATATGTTGGTTGAGTAGATCTACTTATAAGGAGTGTTTCCTTTCACTTTCAGCCAATCTTGCTTTTATCTCAATATTATCTTTCCTCAATCTTTGATTTTCCTCAGATAAGTTCTCAATTCGTACATCTTGTTCTTCAAGACGACTTTTCAATATATCAAATTCTTGTTTAGAAGGTCCATCAATGAACATATTGGCATCAATTTCAAGAAAACTACCAAAAGATTGGCCTTGATATGTGAATTTTGGTGTAGCTTTTGATGCTGGCTTCTTTGGTGTTGATTTCTTTGGTGTAGGTTTCTTTAGTGTAGGTTTTGCTTTAACTTCCGGAGTCTTCAAAATATTATCATTTCGACTCAAATTAACAGTCGGTTCCATATCAATATCTAATTCTTGTTCAAACTTTCCATTCACTACTTCAGGGTCAACAATCTCCCCCTCAAAATTTGTTTCGCCATATGTTTCTTACCCCGTGTCTTTCTCTTCTCTTTCACCACCTCAGGAACAAATGTTTTATCAGTTCCTTCTTCTGTTTTCTTTCGTTTTCGTTCCTTTCGTAAATCTGCCATTGCACATGGATATGCATAAACAATGTTCTTCAGTTCTGCGTCAGACTCAGTTTCTTCATCATCTTTACCCAATATAGCAGAATATACAGGTTGATCAGACATTAGAGTAACCTTGGGTGAAACTACTTCAAGCTTTACAACAACTTTCTTTCTTTTTCACTTACCCTTTTGTGAATCGTCCACCACCTCAACCTCTATTTTTACAAACCATTTACTTCCCCCAATAACCTTGAATTTATCCATGATCTTGTTTTCATTCTTCCAATCTAAGTCACTATTATCATTGCTCCAATTATTCTCTTCCTGAGCAACATACTCAGCATTTTTCAAATGACCAAACAAACCCCAAAATTTTGGAATATCATCTTCACCCTTGTTCTTATATGAAGCCAATATCGCACAATTATTTTTAGCCATGTGCGACAGATGAATCTTTTCTCCAATTTTCTTAACTTCTGGATATTGGTCTTCCACAATCATTTGAATAAATCGAGGATACATAAACCATTTTTCCTTTCCAAAGTAATGCTTCATATTTTCAAATATTACTTTAGAGAAGTTATACTTCAGGTTGAGACATAATGAAGCAATGATACACATCTGGTAGTCCAATATTTCCTCATATTCTCCCATCCTATGACCCAAAAACTGTACTACTACAAGTACCAGAAACTTGTGAGGACGTGGCAACCATATCTTCAAATAAGTTCCTCAATTAATATCATTCTGAAAATCCATTCGTATCAAGCATCCTTTGACCAAAAGTTCATCTAAAGTATCAGGATCACTTTCAGCATCCCAAAATTCCAAAATCTTTCTGATAATCCTCTCAGACACAACAATATCTTTGTCTCGCACTTTGGACTTGATTTATGATCCTCCATCTGTAGCATTTTTCCAAAACTCAACTACAGCATTCCGATAAGGCTCTCAACGCAAAGTTATAGCCTTATAGATCCTTGATCGCTATAAAAACGGAATGGTCGTCTTGAAGTGATGAGTCTTCTTAATCTCCAAGTCTATATAAGCACAAATATTATGCATAGGATTAGTGTTTTTTCCTTTATGAGACATCTGCATAAACAAATCAACAATCCTTGTTAAAATTTGAAAATGGTCAAATGGATAAGTATTTAGAAACGGCTATGATATGTCTCTGGATAAGCTTATCACAGTATGACCACAAATAACAAATAAAATGTTACAACTGATAAGATCAATTACATGTATAATCTATACTACGTATGAGTCAAAAATAACTTATCCGTTGTATAAGTAAATGGCATATATCCGTATAACTCAATGTTTGACTTATCCGGCGTATATGTTACTTACGTTTATACCCGTATATGTCAAGATGACATATCTAGCGTATAAATCTTATACACAGATCAGAAACATTTCAATCCAAAATTAGCTAAACTTAACCATCAATTTGTCAATTTATATGCAGATCTTATACTTATCTGGCGTATACGACTTATCTGGCGGATATGTAATATCCTACATATCCGCCGTATAAGTTCATATCTACTTAGGATATGACATATACGTTCATATTACATTTCAACCTATTACAAAATCCAAAATACAAGATCCCAACATTAGACATTATGCACTAACAACTTGCACTTAATCAACCCCGAATTGATTGAGAGTGTCTTTCATAATGAGACGCAAGCTTGAATAACTTTGAAAATGTTTTTGAAATTCCAAGTTGATAAATAAGAAAGTTTCTAAGTCTAATGTAAAAACTCAAGTGAAGTTTGTGGAACCTGTTAAATTTGTTAGTTCAAACGGAACAGATAACTAGAAAGTTTTTCAAATTGTTCCAATCTTGAATTTTACTAGAATAAACGTCCTAATCAATTGGATGATTCTAAAGTAACGGTTTTGACTCACCACACGCCTTCATGGATATGAAAACTTGTTTCTCATGTGTTGAACGTGGTCATGTTGCACGTCAATGTGGATCTTGGGTTAAAAAGACTGAAAAAAGCCTTTAACCAAGGAGCAATCACGTAATCTGTGGTTAAACAAATTTTGAAAAGACAACCACCTCAAGTCAAGTTTGATGATACTAATATCATGTTTCATAATGTGAATCCACATAAGGTTCCTTAATGTAAAGAACAAATTATTTGACCCTGTTCAACCAACTTGTCATAATAAGGATTCAAATGTGATTAAAGATGCCTATCTTAGATGACAGTCAAGGAAACCAATGACTTATACTCAAGTGCATCAATCAAAAGTGAAGCCTAAGATTATTGAGTATGAAAAGGAAACAAAAGAGGTTCCCAAGACTGAGGCATGGGCAGCCTTTTTAAACTAATCATTTACCTTATTGTGCAAAGTTCATCCTAGACTATTTCTGATGATAAATGGATAATGGATAGCGGATGTTAAAGACGTTAGAGAAGGGTATGTAGCGTTTGCTTGTAATCAAGGTAGAATGATTAGAAAGGAGGGTGAAATCTTAAATGATTGTATTACGTTTGATAAAGGGGATCATAATCTGTTGAGCGTGTCACAGATTTGTGATATGCAATTTACCACTTTATTCACTAACAAGGAATGTGTAATCCTTAAACCGGGTTTCGTTATTCATGTTGTTAGGATGAGAAAAGACTTAAGGAAGATAGAAATCTTCTCAACCTCCTTGGAAAACAGATAAGTATGGAAACCGAGCAAACTTAGGCCTCACAGCAAGCTTATACTTGATCAAGGAAGGTATTTTGCTCTTCGAGCAAGGTTTTTTTTTAGGATTCTTCTTAAGTATTAGTTTGAGCAAACTACACATCATAAAGCAAGGTTGTTCTTCAATTCAAGCAAGGTTTGTTTCAGAGCAAACTCTTGACTAAACCAAGCTAAAACCAAGTATATTGGTGGACCGAGCAAGGTTTACTCATAATAACAGTGGTCCCAGCAAGCTTGAAGGAAGTTGATAAAGAAATTACTTAAGGATTTCTAACGAGCAAGGTTCAACCCAGAGCATGCTACAGTGTCACCAGCACACTAGGGTTTGTTCAAATAAGTTAATGCAACAAAAGGTTGAAGGGATCTCTGAAGAACAAGTTTGCTCGTAGGATTTATACCGAGCAAAGTTTGGTATTATTAGGAAGTTTGAAGCCTGATTGATGAGTATTTTCTAAGAAAAATATTCTACGTAAAGCTTACTCGAAGAATTGTTCCCCAACACAATTAATGGTTACCAGGTCTGCTCGCTAAAAGACAAAAGATGCAAAGCTTGCTCGAAGACCTGTTTACACTTCGAATCTTTTGTAATAAGTTTGAATATGTTTTGTATCAATGATTAGGGTTTCTAAAAAGTAATGTCAGGTGTCAGGGTAGGCCTATAAAAAGAATTTTTAAGGGCACGCCTATGACAAAAACAGACATAGAGCGAATATTGTGATTTGACGGCTTCTTCTTCCTGTACGGAAAAGTTGCGAATATTGATTTTCATTGTATCCTTCACAATATATATATATGAAAATCTTTTGAGTTACTTTGTGTGTTTGTTACTTTCATGTCCGTTAAGCAACATTAAGAGTATTATTAATTCAGCCTTTAATATTCTTTGGTTTTCACAAAAATAGTAAGTCGTAACCTTCTTGTCGACACTTATGTGAGGGTTACGACAGTGAGTGATTGAGCTATTGAGTGAGCTATACATGACCAATAATTGGTATCTAAGCTGTTTTTGCTATTTTTGTGAAAAACTGTTGCTGATTATTGTTGATTTTGAAGATGAAGAGTGACGTCAGCTGACAACTGTTACATTGGTTTCTGAGGTCAGCTGTCCTGTTTTTCATTTTTCACAGATCTACAACATTATTGAGGTTTAAATGTGTTTACTTACTCAGATCTATATTAAATTTATTTTCTTCATTATAGATCTTGCTCTAATCTATCCAGATATATCAGATCTGAGGACTTTGTCCACAGATCTGAATATTTTTCAAAGAGTGTTTAAGTTTTTGTTTAAATTTGTTAAGTTTCTTTATTCAAAAATATTTTAAAATACCAAAAAGATGTCTGGATCAATGGATGAGCAAGAGGTTTCTACTAAAAAGATTCCTAGGCTGTATTGACAGGAAAATTACATCAAATGGAAAGTGTTGTTTGAGGCTATATTTTGTTACAACGATGTTGATATGTGGAACTCGATAAAGAATGGTCCTTATGTTCCTGATAGCACAACAAACAATCAAACTATTGAAAGAACCATGAAAAGAAGGATGACAGAGCCTTAGCTATGTTGAAGCTGGGTTTATCATGGGAAATCTTGACAAGTATTGCTCATAATACTACAACAAAAGCAATGTATGATGCTATAGTGGAGATGATTGAAGGAAACACAAAGCTGAAGGATATAAAGAAGGACAAGCTCAAGCAAAAACTTGACCGTTTCAAGTTTAGAGAGGGTGATAGATTGAAGTCAGTGTTGGAGAGGTTCATGGCTATTGTGATTGAGATAAATAAAACTGATCTTTCTATCACATATTTCTATCTGAACAAGAAATTGTTGTCATCCTTATCTAGAGATTGGTACGCAACCAACAAATTCATTAAGCAGAAACCAAACTTTTCTGTTCTTAAGATTGATGATGTTATATACTTTTTGCAAGCAGCAGAACATGAGATGATAGAAAACAACATGATCAAAGAAGATAGGCCAAGTTTTCAAGTGGCCAATGCTCTCATTGCACCAATGGGAAACATGTCTATAAAGAATCAACAGTAGATTCCAATCATAGAAGAGCCAACTGAATATGGTGGTGAGACACTGTTGAACACCAGAATTATCAGATTCAATCAATTCGAATTCATCGTTTATAGATTAGATCTAGGATCTAGTTATATGATATACTATATGTGTTAAGTTATAATCGCTAATATATGTTGAAGTATTGAGAGGATAATTGGATAGCGTAACGATATTATGTTAATCAACACTTAAATTAAACAAGGCATGAACAACCTTATATAGACGATGAGATGCCATTCGTTACACATCTCGTAAAGAATGGCCTCCATTCTTCTTCCTTTACATACATTATTCTATGTTATAGTGAATGACTCCTTCGCTATATCCCATTCGTTAACATTCCATGAAGAAGGGATCTAATATATAACGACTGAGGTCCATTCATTAAACATCCTTAACGAATGGACATTTACATATAACTATTAAGGTTCATTCGTTAAACAAACTTAACGAATGACCTATATATATAAACACATGGGCTCATTCGTTAAACGTCCTTAACGAATTAGCCTTACATAGTGAATGGGTTCATAATTACATAAATACCCGTTAACATTAATATAATAATAAATTACAACCGGCTATTACCAAGACTCGAGATGACAAAACCGTGCACTAACAAACACCCCCTCGTCTTGAGCTCTTTGTCTTTAAATTACTTGAACGTTTTCGTCTTCCAATCTCGACAACTATGAATCCCGAACGCATGACACACACGCACAACGAGTTGGAATTACATAGCTCGATAATAGTCTTCCTGATGTTCAATGAAAATCTTGTTCTCAAATAATACGTCATTGTCAGTCTCAGATAAGTTAACAAGCCACATCGGATCGATGACTCGTATGAAGCTGGTCTTCAATCATTTTCCCAGCACAATGACCACCTCGCCCGTCTGATTATTGTAGTGCCATCGATTGAACGATAGGTGAAGAATCTGCGGAAAAGTCTTCACCGGTACACGTTCACGATCTTCGGAGGTTTAACTTTAAGGACAAGTTTCCTCCAACCCGTACGAGGGTCAATTTCATCAATGTACTTACGGGTTGGGACTAGTGTCTTAAAGAATTTAAATCCATGGTTGACCTCAAAGAGTAGATGATGGTAAAACCATTCTTCTAATCGATCTCCACCACGATTTATGAACGGTCGGTTGGCGAGTGTCCGCACATCCCACCTCGGCAGTGAGAGAAAGCCAGTGATATATTGGAAATACTGAACACCGTTCTCCCACTTGATTATACATACTTTCATATCAGTTTCGTAAAACCAAGAAACAATATCACCTTTAACTGTTTGCACGACTTTAAATGTAGTCTTTTGATTTGCTTTGGCTCATGCAAAAGCATCCAGTTGTTGTTCTCGATCGATGTACCTGTAAGCTTCAATAATCTTACAGGCTCGTTTTCTGCGGTTCTCAAACTAGCCTAAGATGTCAGCTTCAGTTGGATCGGACTCTCTTTCAGGCATCTTCTCTTTCTTCTTTGTAGTCTTCTCCCGATGGTCTTCAGCAGCTTTAACATAATATTCAGTAAAATTGGGTACGCCCTGATCTACGTATGAACGATGATACAATTCATGATATTCCTTTGCTGTGACATCTTCCATCTCGATCTCCTCATCATCATAGATAAAGGACGTATAACCATGTGGAATACACGAATCAAGTAACACTTCCTCATCGTTAACAACCTCCACATCCTCCTCAGCCTCCAACGCGTCTAACTTTTCATCGTTCAGCCCTAATAATAGTGAAATATGTTCGCGAGTCAGGGCATAATCGACGAACTATCCTTCGTTAATCTCGCCGCGTTGGCAGTGCTCATCACTACCCTTTTTTCAAAATCCATAAATAGGATAGTGTTGGCTTTGATCGACTCGATTGGTTGGACATTTTTCGTGTCCTGATATACAACTATCTGTCGATCATTGCCTTCACCACCACCCCCACTAGTACCAGCCCCAAAATATGCGCCGTGAGCTTGTTTCGGCTCACTTCCACTAGTAACCAGAGCGTCAGAATCTTTGTCATCATCATCATTCTTCAGCTTCTTCAAAGCATCATCCTTACATGTTAGCTGAAGAATGAGATCTTCCTGCTCCTTAATCTTCACCCCCTGAGCCGTTACAATCTCACGTAACTCTTTAGTCTCCTTCAGACAAAACGAGACGTACCCCATAAGACGACTTTGGTTCATCATTTGTTCATGATCTTGATGATCAGCCGCCATTTGATTGTCGTATAATTGAATCAAGCTCAAGAGCATGTTAATCTGGTGGGTTGGGGCAAAGCATGAAATGTAGCAGTTACGGGCTGCACAGGACCCTAAGGATGGCTGATTCTCATAAAAGAGACGTCCAAAGGTTGTGTAGCCATCATCGTCGGTGTTGGAGGAACCACCGTTGAAGCAACAGAAGGCCTTGGCATCGGAGAGAGCACAGAATGAGGAATTTCGCCAAGCCTTGGATCTGAAGTGATCGTAGTCGTCAATGTGAGTGCCGGGGTGCTAGTAGTAAGCGACACCACCTGACTTTGTGAAACAGACGACATAGGCACATGTTGACCGATTTCCACACCATATCCATGCCTATCACGACGCTTGAGCGGTTGATCTTTAGCTATCTCCTTTACCTTTCGCTTTCGTTGAGCAGACTGAGAGCTTGCTGCTGCAACGTCAGCACGTCGTTGATCACCCCCGTGGCCACCATCACCACCATCTCCACCATTATCACCACCATTATTACCACCTGGTCCTTCTTCACGTTCAGAATCTGAGTCGTCATGAATCCAACGATCATCAGAAGGACATACATATGCTGGATTCGACAAGTGACCAATTAAACGCTTGGTCCTTGCAATATCCTCCTGTTCTTTACTCATGTAGGTCTTCATTCTCTTCATTGTATCTGCATTCGTGTGTTCCAACTTCAACACATCATCTTGAAATGTCCGATCAATCTCCAAGTCAGGCATTAAATCCTGAATGATCAGCTAGATAAAACATGGATATTGTTGGGTTTTAACAAGATTATCAAAGTCATATAAACCCATTTATCTGAAAAACGCAGTGGATAGTTTAGTTTTAAATTGTTTTAACTTGATTAATATAAAACCCTATTTATTATAAAATGCCCGGATCCATATATGATAATACATGCTATCAAAACCACCATAGGGTGTTTGAGTATACTACCTTCAAGTTTCCAGAAAATAGAAGGGAATGATGTTGAGAATGACGAGTCTTCAATGGAGAAGAACATGAAGTTTGTATACCCTTCCAAGCCTTCAACAAATACCTAGTTGCTAGGATTTGACACTTGAAACTCCTTCTTGATCTTCCTTGTTATTGGCCGAAATTATTAAGAAGAAAGATGGAGTTTACTTGCAATTTTGGTGTGTGAGAGAAAGAAAAGTTACAACCCTTGCACAGTTTTCTTAGCCAACCAACTCACATGCATTCTCTTGAAAGAGTATATTAGTAAATAAATGAGAGAGAAAAATATTCCCTCCTAAATATTTAAACCCTTTCAAATTAATTACTTATGTTATATTTGTTACATAATAAAATGTAACATAATATAATGCAAGTAACATGCATCATGTTATTTAACTAACTTAAATAACATTATAAAATATCTCTCTCAAAATATAAATTATCCATATAATTTTTTTACCACACAAGTGCAATTATTTAAAAAACCAATTTTCTAAATGTCGTAAGTGTTGATATTAATTTATTAGATCATATCTTAAAACAAATACCGTGGGTGTTTGTCTAGCTTTTTATTGGGTATGACCCAACTTGGATCATAACGTACTAGCCACATCAACTCTAATATGTGTATAGGGCAGACCGATTCCAACAGATACATCAAGAATTTACAGCGTCGATTCTTGATCAAACAGTTCTCCTTGAGATGATAGAAGATTAGCTCTGAGAAGTTGAACGACTTGTTTAAAATAAGAGCTAAGAATGCCAATTGTAGCATAATCTGGCACTCGTCGTATCCACCCTTGCGTCTCCCAAGGAAATGTATAAGAACATGTAATAGATACTTGTACGGAGGGCACAAGTACGCCATGTTGTACTGAGAACGTTCAAGGTCTCCTGAAAAATACACGTCGAAATAACCCACGGATCAATCTCCTGTCAAACTCACATGGATTATCCATGTTATCCACAAATCTAACACCCGTCTGATAATTCTAGGAGATATGGCGATCGGCTTGTTGATGACTTATGCTACGATACGATTCTCCAACTCTACGTAACGAGCCGAATTCCAGTGTTGAGTCAAGCAATTGACCTAAGGGGGAGATTGTTATGTCAAAGACTTGTTCTATGGAACATATGGAAGATTGGAATCTCTCAACCTCATCAGAATTCACAAAGTATGGAACCAGACACACCTCAGTCTTCCGAGCAAGCTTTTACTTAGTCGGGTACGATATCTTGTCTTTCGGACAGGATTATCTTCTTGAAGTCTTCTTTAGTGGAAATCCGGGCAAGGTTTGCAAATTAGTGTATTATCGGGTAAGGTTCACTAGTTTATGCAAGTCCGGGAATGGTGCACTTTATCAAGCAGGTTTGTTCTTCATAGCCAAGTAAAGCGCACTCCCGAGTAAGCTTTTGGCTAACCAAGCTCATGAAGCCAAGTGATTGGAAGACCGGGCAAGGTATTTATTAATAAGTATGGTCCAAGTATGCTTGATGTCTTAATGGAATATCTTAAGAATCATCGAGCAAGGTTCAACTCAAGCAAAGAAACAGTACTACCAAGCATACTTTGCTAATAAGCTATTCACTAGCAAAGGGTTGAAGGGACCATTGAAGAACAAGGTTGCTCGTAAGGGTTTGTCGGGTAAAGTCTGGCAAAGTCAAGAAGATTGAAGTCTACCCGGTGGATATTTTACTTCGTAAAATACCCTTCAAGTAAAGTGTACCTGAAAACTGATCCCGGACACACTTCTATGTTACCAAGTTATGAAGGATGGCAGAGCATACTCGGAAAGTCAAAATTGATGCAGAGCCAACCCGGAAGACTTGTTTTACACTTAGGATTATTTCTGAATATGTAATTTGAATATGTTTTAACATTTAGGGTTTCTAGAATGAATGACAGTTGTTAAGGAGGTGTCATGCCTATAAAAGGATTAATTTAGGGCCGCCTCCTAAGGTTGATAGTCTCATTTAATTCAGAGAGAACATTTTGAGTGTGACGGCTATCTAAGAATAGTATGGACATAACCTTCCTCCAAGAAACCCTAAATTGATTATCCTTTTGTATGATGATCTTCGTATAAATGGAAATCTTTTGAGTGAATCTTGTGTGTGTAATCTACATATGAATATTGATAGCAACTACCTTGTTTATTATTGATTCCACCTTTAATAAACAGTAATCTTTCTAAATATAGCAACCCGTCATTAACTCCCTTGTCGACACATTTATTTGTGTGAGTTATGACATGATTTGAGTAAGATCCAGCTGAAATCGGGGACATAACATCCAGAAAGGACGAATCACACTGAAGTGAACCGGTACGTCAGCAGTAATGGCATAATATATCCGAGATCATCATAAGAAAGCTATAATATTTCCGAATAATTCCTGATTGGCAAAGTTCTCTCGAACAAAAGCACAAATGTTATGCTTTTTGTCAAATGGAAGGAGCGGGATCTTAGGATCTTGTTGTTGTATTTGCTGTGGATCAGCAACTGGAGCCTCCTGTACTATATCATCTGCATTTCTGAAAATACATAAACCCGAGAACTAGTAAGAACGAACATTACTGAATAAATTATTTAATAATTAAAAATTTAATTTCTTTAAAATAATTAATAATTGTTATTCATTATTATTCAAGTATTAGTTCATTCGTTCATTATGACGAATGAGGTTATTTGTTATAACGAATGACATGATTCGTTATGACTGCGATAGCGAATGATTGATAATGAATCAATCATGATTGAATAACGAATCAACAATAACAAATCAACCATAACGAATGTGAGTTCATTCGTTATCTGAACACAAGAATGAACCAATTCGTTATTTAATATTAACGAATGGATCCTGAATGGATCTCGAACACGAATGAATGTCCATTCGTTGAATGTAATGTAAGGCCCTGTTCCTAGTGCCCTACATTTTATGTCGAATTTACTCATAAAGGCAGTTCTACAAATCAGAGTTAATTAAAAGTTTCGCGGAAATGTTTACTTCAAATATTATTTACAAAAACATTCAAGCTTGTCTTCAAAACATATCATAAAACATCATATTTAAAACATTATTTCTTCTATCTTCATATGCCAGTCGTTCAATCCATGCCATGTACCATCCTCATGCTAGCTCACTAAACATATTTACTTTCGTTCATACTAAGTCAGCTACGCTACAATGATGTAGATATGTGGAACTCCATCTAGAATGGTCCACAAGACAACAATGAAGGTGCTAATGCAAATGCATCTCCTGTAAGAGAAAGACTGAGAAAGGTGGATGACATGGCCTTAGCTATGATTAAGCTAGGACTGTCTTGGGAGATTTTAACCAAGGTGGCACATCATACAACTGCCAAACAAATGTATGATGCCATACTTGCGATGTATGAGGGGAATACTGAGCTGAAGAACATAAAGAAGCAAAGATTGAAGCAGCAGTTGGAAAGGTTCAAGTATAAGGAGGGAGAAAGATTGAAATCAATACTAGAACGTTTTCTAGCTATTGTGAATGAGTTAAGGACAACTGATTATGTCATGACTGATCTTGATCTGAATACCAAGTTGCTCAATTCAACTGATAATGGTACACTGCCTGCAAGTTCATCCTTCAAAAGCCCAATTTCAATGAGTTGAAGGTGGATGATGTAGTATGCTTCCTTCAAGCTGCAGAAATAGAAATGATTGAGAATTAAATGATCAAAGAAGATAAGCCATTTTTTCAAGTAGCCAATGCTCTCATTGCACCTATGGGTAACTTGTCAACCAAAAACCAGAAACAGATTCCCATCATTGAAGAACCAAATGAGCATGGTGTTGATACACCTAAGGCTTTTGTTGGTAGTGGTTCAAGCAACTCACAAAATCAGCAGAGGTTTAATGTCCAACTCTTGGAAGAACATGATTCAGCCTCAATGGCTAGTGGACATACACCTTTTGTTGGTGTCAATGGAAGTCATGGTTCAGACTATCATGGTTTATTCTCAATGTTCACTGAATCTTATAATGCTTTTGTTGCAAAGAACATGGTTCATACAAGCATTGTTCAAGATGATTTGGAGCAAATTGATGCAGATGATTTGGAGGACATGGATTTGAAATGGCAAGTTGCCATGTTGGCACTCAGAAGCAAGAGGCTGTATAACAGAACTGGTAGTTCACTTCTATCAGGGCCAAATGAAAGGATTGGGTTTGACAAGTCAAGGGCCATCTGTTACAACTGCCAATAGCCAGGTCATTTTGATAGAGAATGCAACATGCCAAGGAACTATCAAGTGAACCAATTTCAAAACCAACCAAGAAACCAGCATCATCAGTTTCAACAACAGACTCAGCCAATGAACAACTTCAATAACAACAACTCTAACAACTACAACCCCAACTTCAACTACTTCCAACAGCCTCCAATGAACAATAATCAACAAGTTGTGCCACAGAATGAAGGATTTCAAAGGAACAACTATCAGAATAATCAAACTGTTCCAAACAATTCAGTTCCATCCAACCAAAATCAACCCAGAAATCATGGGAATGTGGCTGTAACTTCACAGCATGAGGGTAATTTAGATTGGAGTAATCAGGAAGAAGACATTGCAGATGACATCAAGAAGGCAAATGTGGCTTTCATGGCCTTAATTGAAAAAGAAGTTGGTTCATCATCTCAGGTACACTCTGCTCCTACTGTTGATTTAAATGAAATTATCAATGAACTGAAAACAAAAGTAGGCAAGCTGGAAAGTGAGTGTTTTAGGAAACAAAGTATTATCAATGGGTATGAGTCTAGTGAACTAATCAGTGAAGAAAAGATTAAAAGTCTGGAAGATGACTGCATGATCAGTTACAGAACTCAAACCAGATATATCACTGAGATAGATGGACTAAAGAAGATGTTAGTTGAAGAAAAGGTGAAGAACACAAAACTGCAAGTTGAAGTTGAATTTTTGAAGAACTTGGACTCTACAGGAAACATCTGTGGTATTCTAAATCAAGTAAGTGAAAAAGACATATATAAAGCTGTTCCACCTCCTTCAACAACAACTTTATGCCCAAAGTTGATAAAGAGAAAAGAGATGCATACCTGCAATAGTACAGAGATGTCTTTCAAGATAAAGAAGAATTTGTTGATTTTTACAGAAATGTTGAAGTGAATGAAGAAGGTGAATTTGTTGTGAAAGAAGAAGTGAAAGAAGCTAAGTCAATTGGAGTTCAAGTCTCTGAGGATGACTTTGATTTTAATGATCTCAATCAAGATGATTTGAGTGATTTGAGTGATCAGATCACAGATGAACAGATCAAAGAAGCTGAAAGGGGGAGAAGATAAAAAAAAAACAGAATCTATTGACAAACTTCCTAAGTATCCACCTGTAACACCTAGAATGAAGAAACAGAATGAGAAGATAAGAAGAGAGCATGTGTCTTACGACAAGTATGAAAAGAGAAAGGTAAGCTACAATGCAGTCAAGCCACCAAGCAAGGCTGTGTTGGAAAGGATAAAACAAAACAAAAAGGAAAAAAGTAATTGAAGAAGTTGATGCAGAAAATTTTATCCCAGTTTATCCAATCTTTTCCAGTCATGAAGTGCTTGATGTTGGAGAAGTGGAAACTATGGAGGAATATGAGAAAAGGCAGTCAAGGCATACAGAGAACAGTGATGAGGAACCAATGATTATACAAGACATCAAAATTGAGGAGTTTGTTCCCTTCTCTATTGATTTTGATAATCTGAAGACTCAGAAGACTCTTGGAGTCAAGTCACCGAAACCAAGTGAAAGGTTCAAGAAACCAAAAGAGCATGAAGGATTCAAAGGAAAGGTTTGGTGCAAAAAGTTTGATGAATATGGTCACCACACAGATTCATGTAATTAAAGACTCAAATTCAAGCCTTTTCATGTCCCAGATGAAACAAAGTATGGACAAGACTTTGTTATGTACAAGCAAAAGTATGATGAATATTTGGGAAAGGGAAAAGTTTGTGAAAAGGAAGTTCTAAAGAAAGAAATCCAAAAGCCTCAAATAAAAGAAAAGAAACTTGTGGCTAAGCATGCTCAAAGGAGTAAATCTCCTGTGAAGTATGAGAGGAAGGTTAAACAGAACTCTCAATCCTTGAGAATCATTCCTGAAAAGGATACTCAATCTGTCAAATCTGATAGTTCTCAGGGATCATCAAGCAGTGAGTAGACAAAAAAAAGAGGTGCATTTCCTAGAAAGAAACCAACAGAACTCACTGGTGATGAAAAGTTTCTGATGAAACTTGGATTTGAACCTGAAGGATTCCTTTGGAAACCTAAGGTTGAAACCAAGGTTGAGACAGTTCCTGAAGTAAGAGACTATTCTAAAGAAAAGGAGTATGTTGTGCAAGAAGCTATAAAAACATATGATAAAGGCAAGAACACCACATCATTTGTGAAAACTCCAAGAGAGTTTGGATATGAAACAGATAACTCAGACAATATTGAGTTGACTCATGAAGATCCTGAACCAACAACACTCACTTCCCAAGCTGCACCTGAAACTGAATCTGCTGAGTTGCAAGTTGATACAGCTTGCACTTCATCACTCAACTAATAAAACTTTCTTTTTGTGCAGGAACAGTCCACTCTACTGAATGACATATGGTACATGGATAGTGGATATTCTAGGCACATGACTTGTGACAAGAGGTCACTAGTTAATTATGAAGAAAAGTTTAAAGGTCCTGTGGTATTTGGAAGTGATGAAAATGGTGGAAAGATAGTTAGGAAAGGAATTTTAACAAATGGAAAAGTTTCATTTGATAATGTGTTTCGTGTTGAAGGCTTGCAATACAATCTATTAAGCATATCACAAATGTGTGATAAGGGATACAAAGTTGGTTTTGATGACTCATACTGTTTCATCTTAAAACCTGAATTTGTTATCCCACCTGAAATGATTATGATGATGGCACCTAGAAATGGCAACCTATATGAACTCAACATGAAGGAAGCTGTTTCAATGGGTGGTACATGTTTTGTTTCCAAAGCCACTGAAAATGAGTCAAAATTGTGGCACAAGAAACTATGTCATGTGAATCTGAAGAATATGAACAAACTTGTTAAGGGTGAGCATGTCATTGGATTACCTACAAGAGAGTTCAAACTGGAAGATCATTGCAGCTCATGTCAAAAGGGCAAACAGCACAAATCAACTCATAAGTCAAAACTCATTAGTTCAATTGATCAAGTACTTGAATTACTTCTTATGGATCTCTTTGGTCCTGTGAGTGGGCCAAGTATAGGAAAGAAAAGATATTGTCTTGTGATCATTGATGATTATTCAAGATATACTTGGGTCTACTTCCTAAGTACAAAAGATGAGACTGCAGAATTGATTGAGGGCTGTGTGACAATGATTGAGAACAAACTGAATAAGAAAGTTAAAACAATGAGAAGTGATAATGGTACATAGTTCAAAAATGGAGTCATGGAAGAATTCTGCACACAAAAGGGAATATTTCAGCAATTCACAGATCCTAGAACTCCTGAACAAAATGATGTTGCAGAAAGAAGAAACATAACACTTATTGAAGCTGCAAGAACAATGATAGCAGATGCAAATTTACCAGTGACATTTTGGGCAGAAGCCATAAATAATGCATGCTATGTTCATAATAGGGTACTTGTTAATAAAAGGCATAGAAAGACACCATATGAAATTTTCAACAAAAGAAAGCCTTATATCAAGTTTTTCAAGCCCTTTGGATGCAAATGTTTTCTTCTGAACACCAGGGATTACTTGAACAAGTTTCAAACTAAGTCCTTGGATTGTTTCTTTGTTGGATATTCTACAAACTCAAAAGCTTACAGAGTATATGTGAAAGGCCATATGAGTGTTATTGAGTCATCTGACATCATCTTTAATGATAATCAGTTCAATACAGTTGATGGTGCAGCATGGCTGTTTGATCATGAAAAATTGATAAGGTCTTTCAAGATTTATCCTGAAGACTTTGATCACTCATTCTACAAGACCAGTGTATATGAAGAGAACAAGAAGAAAACATTGGACTTGGAAGGATTATGGAAGAAGGTTGCTGTCAAAGAAAAGGAGTATACATTTATCAAGGGTATCTCAAATGAAACCGTTGACCAAGAACAAGATCATGCAAAGCTTAATCAAGTCAATCAAGAAGTAGAGAATGATCAGGTTCAGACTGAAGAGAACCCAAGCAACCAAACAACTGAAGAAGATGTAACTACTGCAAGATTTCAACATTTGTTTGAAAGCTTGAATATTGGAAAGAATTGTGCATCTACCTCAAGACTGAACATTGAAGTAGCACCAGAGTTTCATGATGCTGAAACAGAATTGATCATTGAAGAACCAGATCTCAATGAATCAAATCATGAAACAAACATGTCTGCAGATATGATAGTTCAAACCCCTTATGTTGAAAAGAATCATCCATCTGAAAACATCATTGGAGAAATAAATGAAAGAGTTACTAGAAGTCATTCTGAATCTGCAAACATCTGTTTATACTCCTGCTTTCTATCCCAAATAAAACCTAAGAACATTGTTCAAGCACTAAAAGACAGTAGTTGGGTGGAGGCAATGCAGGAGGAACTGGCACAGTTCAGAGATCTACATGTTTGGGATCTTGTTGACAAGTCAAGGAACAGATCTGCAATTGGAACAAAATGGGTTTTCAGAAACAAGAGGGATGAGAGGGGTATTGTGATTAAGAACAAGGCTACACTTGTGGCGTTGTGATGCTTTCAAAAGGAAGGAATAGACTTTGAGGAAGTCTTTGCACCAGTTGCAAGACTTGAAGCAATTAGAATCTTTCTTGCATAAGCTGCCTCAAAGAACATCAGAGTGTTCCAGCTTGATGTAAATTCTGCATTCCTAAATGGAAAGATTGATGAAGAGGTGTATGTTGCTCAACCACCAGGTTTTGAAGATCCAGTGTATCCTAACAGGGTGTATAAACTAAATAAAGCCCTTTATGGATTGCATCAGGCTCCAAGAGCATGGTATGATGAGCTGTCAAATCATCTTCTTGAAAATGGTTTCAAAAGAGGAGCCATTGACAAGACACTCTTTTACTAGAGAAAGGGATCAGACTTGCTGATATTACAAGTCTATGTTGATGATATCATCTTTGGTTTAACAAATGAAAAAATGTGCATGGAGTTTGAAGGGGTAATGAAATCCAAATACAGCATGACTTCAATGGGGGAAATGAACTTCTTTCTTGGATTGCAAGTTCAACAGAAAGCTGATGGGATTCTCATCTACCAGTCTAAGTATGTGCAGGACATCCTAGACAAATTCAAATGCAATGACTTGAAGACTGCTTCAACTCCTATGGATACAAAAGAAAAGATGGTAGCTGATGAAAAGGGGGAGCAACTTGAGGAACTAGAACAACCTATTCTAACACCACCACAATCACCACCACACATTGACCAACCCATTATACCATCACCATCACAAACTCCACCACATCAAACCACTCAATCCCCACCCCAAAACCTAACCATAATCCAACCTGAAACATCAACATATATATCCCAATACCACAAACACCATCAACATCTAGCCCAATTCACTCAGATACATTTATTTCAAGCCCACCTCATACACAATCACCACCACAATCCACTTTCCAAACTCACACCACAACCCAAGAACAAACTGAATGTGAACCATTTTCTACATCACTACCTACAACACCACCCACTGACACTGACTTATTGACCTTGTTGAAAGAAAATACAGAACTAAAAAGAAGGAATGAGGAGGTGACAATTGAGAATGTTATGTTGTTAGATAAGTTGGTTCGAGCTTAATTGAAAATTCAAGCCCTGGAGCAGGAGGTTGAGAAGACCTCAGCTGCCCCAAAACAGGGGGGAATGAAAGGATACCAACTGACTCTGGTGTAAATGCTGAAATTTAAACTGTAACAGCTATGGAGACTGCAGACAGTTTAAATTGATTATGAATGCTTATGATGATGAAGAGGAGAGTAGTGAGGAAAGGAGAATTGAGGATGATGAGTATGAAGCTGATAGATCAGATGTTGGAGAACAGGACTATGATTATAATGATGAAATAGTGAATGTGGAAAGGGATGAAGAGTATGTTGAGACAGAGGATGGAATTGAAAAGACAAATGCTGAAGAAGATGTGACTACCACTGATATGGCTACTGATATTATGACTGATGCAGCAACTGATGTCTTAACTGACATACAGACTGATGAAGAAACTGGAGTAATGAATGAGGGAGATACTGCTACTGAGGAGCTGATACTCACTGAACCAGAAGCAGATCAACAAGCAAGTTCCAAGAGAGTAGAGCATGACCCAGAACTGGAAGCACTTGAAAAAGAAATAGATGACTATGTACAGTCTGAATATGAAGAGGATGTGAGGAGGAGAATTAAGAATGGTGAAACAAAAGTCTGTGAAGAAGAGCCTATTAAGGCATATCCAGGAAAAGATATTTTATTTAAAGATGATGATATTGTTGCTGCTGCTGCCTAAAGAGAACAAGAGAATATTTTGAGGGAAACAAGAGATAGGGAGATACTAGCCCAAACCTTGACTGCAGAAGAATTGGCAGAGCAGGAAGCCTTGATCAATCAAGCCAATTTTGCCAAAGTAATAAATGAAGAAGTGGCTGATCAAGATGTTATTGCGGAATTGATTTAGTTGAGAAGAGTTAAGGAAGCAGACAAATCTTTGGCTATGGTGGTTAGTACGTTTCAACCACAAAGTCAGCCTGAAAAAGAACACCAAAAGGAACCCGAAAAGAATCCTGAAAAAGAAAATGAAGAATCTATTGAAGAAATGTTGGCTAAAGCATCAAGAATACATGAAAATGTAAGAAGATTTGAAAAGACATATTTTAGAAAGAGAAAAGCTACTGATCAGGGATTGAGAGATAATCATAAAACAAAGAGAGGGAGATGGGATGAAAAGAATAAATGCTATATAGAAACTCCTGATGATAATAATGATGCTAGCCCAATCAGGGCAATTCCACTGCAAACACTGCAACCAGGTCAACAGATTCCAGGTGTTCCTGATGTGCCTATCAGAAGTGAACCAGATCATCCACCCTCTGATGAACCCAAGATTGATGCTGTAAATGATTTAACTGAAGAGGAGGATGAATCTGAGGATTCGGATGATGATGATAATCCTGATGATGATCAAGGAAAGAGTACCATGACTGCTAATGTTGAGTCTCCACAAGTTGTAATGACTGATGAGTAGAGAGCAAACATTGAGCTGAGTATGTTAGAAGCTAAAAGAAAGAATCCTTTGATTATGAAGCTAAGGGAACTTGGTGTGAAATTTGAAAGTGTTGCTCATATGAATGATAGTGAGTTGAATCAGAGGCTTGAAGAAGAAAATGAAAAGATCAAAAGAGCCATGCAACAAACGAATAAAGATGCTCAGAAACACAGAAAATATCTAAGAAGGCATGGATATTCTGAAAAAGATTTGAGCCATTTCAATCATGATAAGCTTCAAGATCTTTACAATAGTGAAAGTGAGAAAGTGATAGAAAAATGTGTAAAAGAAAATGAAAAGATTGAAAAATTGGAAACTTTGAAAAAGAAGTTTGGAGGTATGTGTGGATACCTGCTGGAGAAAGGATTAAAGCCTGAGATAGTTGGGAACCTATCAAGAGAATCAGTGTTGGACCAGTACAATAAACTGAAAAGAAAAGAAAAGCTGAAAAGGGTACAAACTGAGAGCTCCTTAAAACAGTATGAACCAACTGATGATCCTCAATCAAAGAAAAGAAGAATACAAACATTGAGGGAAAAGTCAAAATATGAACTAATTGTTCCTTGGGAGAATGAAGAAATGATCCTGAAGATGAACTAATTGTTCCTTGGGAGAATGAAGAAATGATCCTGAAGATGAACTAATTGTTCCTTGGGAGAATGAAGAAATGATAAATAATCTAAGGGGGATAATGATTAATCAAAGGGGAATGAATGAAGCCTCTTTTAATGCCTTGGAAAATCAAGACTTGAAATAACTATTCTATATCCAAAAGGCTGAGTGGGAGAAAGCTCTAAGGGAAGGTGATAACCCTAGAAGCTTTGTGGATGGAAAATTTGTTCCTGCAGGACTATCAAACAGTCCTGGGATAGCTAGGATGATAAAAACTCTTAAAGAACAAGCTGGACAGGATATGGTTGAACTAGCTAACATTCCACCTGAGATGGTAGAGGCAATCTACATCAACACTTTCAACTTAAGGCCTGGAAAACCAAAGAAGTCTATTCCATTCAGGCCTCCAAATTCAAGAAGACATCAACAAGGTGGAAGAGGTGAATCAAGTAGGTCTGTATTACAAAGAACAACAAGACCACAATCAGATGTGGATCTTCCAAGAGAGCTCTACTATGATTCTGTATCTGAATGCTTAAGAGTGATTATGGAAAGCAGAAAGCTGAGAGAGATAGTTGTGAGAAGTGACTTTTATGAGTACACTCAAGAACAACTAGAAAGAATGGCCACATTTGACCTGTATGATTATAGAGACAGAAACAAGATGGCAGGAAGGAAAATGAATGATCTCTCAAAGTATTTGAAGGAAGAAACTGACAAGGGATTCCGGTTCTTAAAAGAAAAGAGAAGTTGGAAAATGATTCAACTTCACAGACCGAGAAGGTCAGAGAAGTTAATGAAAATGGACAAGGCTGAACTATACTACCAAATGAATTTCAGAGACAGGAATCCAGTGTCAAACCTGAACACATGCTTAAGCCTTGGAAGAAGAATGACATGCCCCAACTACACAGTCCAAAGAAATGGCATCATAACTGAAGTTGAATACAAAGAAAATGTTGATCATTACTTGCTGAAAAACTCTGATGGAAAGGTACTGGGGATAATCAAGAAGTATGAAGATTTGTCTTACTTGCATAATGAGGATCTGATGGATATAAGGGATTTGGTCATAACAGAAAGTCATACTCACTATCGAATCCTTGACATCTTTAAGACGAAAGCTGCATCAGAAATAGTAAACAGAAGACAAGCCGCCCACAATGCAAGGAAGAGAAAAGATTCCTAGATTAGGCTTTGATATGTAATGTCTTTGGACAGCTTTTGAATATGTAATTGTTTATGTCATGAATATGTAATTTGATTTTGATTTAATGTGTATTTTGACTAAGTGTAAGTAACCATAGAAATGTTTTGGGACAGCTGAGGTGTTCTAATCTAGGGGGAGATTGTTGAGTCTAGCAATTGACCTAAGGGGGAGATTTTTATGTCAAAGACTTGTTCTATGGAACATTTGGAAGATTACAATCTTCTCAACCTCATCAGAATTCACTAAGTATGGAACCGAGCACAACTCAGACTTTCGAGCAAGCTTTTACTTAGCCGGGTACGATATCTTGTCTTTCGGGCAGGGTTATCTTCTTGAAGTCTTCTTTAGTGGAAATCCGGGCAGGGTTTGCAAATTAGTGTATTACCGGGTAAGGTTCACTAGTTTATGTAAGTCCGGGCATGGTGCACTTTATCAAGCAGGTTTGTTCTTCATAGCCAAGTAAAGCTCACTCCCGAGTAAGCTTTTGGCTAACCAAGCTCATGAAGCCAAGTGATTGGAAGACCGGGCAAGGTATTTATTAATAAGTATGGTCCAAGTATGCTTGATGTCTTAATGGAATATCTTAAGGATCATCGAGCAAGGTTCAACTCAAGCAAAGGAACAGTACTACCAAGCATACTTTGCTAATAAGCTATTCACTAGCAAAGGGTTGAAGGGACCATTGAAGAACAAGGTTGCTCGTAAGGGTTTGTCGGGCAAAGTCTGGCAAAGTAACGAAGATTGAAGTCTACCCGGTGGGTATTTTACTTGGTAAAATACCCTTCAAGTAAAGTGTACCCGAAAACTGATCCCGGACACACTTCTATGTTACCAAGATATGAAGGATGGCAGAGCATACTCGGAAAGTCAAAATTGATGCAGAGCCTACCCGAAAGACTTGTTTTACACTTAGGATTATTTCTGAATATGTAATTTGAATATGTTTTAACATTTAGGGTTTCTAGAAGGAATAATTTTGGGCACGCCTCCTAAGGTTGATAGGCTCATTCAATTCAGAGAGAATAATTTGTGTGTGACGGCTATCTAAGAATAGTACGGACATAACCTTCCTACAAGAAACCCTAAATTGATTATCCTTTTGTATGATGATCTTCGTATAAATGGAAATCTTTTGAGTGAATCTTGTGTGTGCAATCTACATATGAATATTGATAGCAACTACCCTGTTTACTATTGATTCCGCCTTTAATAAACAGTAATCTTTCTAAATATAGCAACCCGTCATTAACTCCCTTGTCGACACATTTATTTGTGTGAGTTATGACATGATTTGAGTAAGATCCAGCTGAAATCGAGGACCTGACATCCAGAAAGGACGAATCACACTGAAGTGAACCGATACGTCAGCAGTAATGGCATAATATATCTGAGATCATCGTAAGAAAGCTATAATATTTCCAAATACGCCCTGATTGGCAAAGTTCTCTCGAACAAAAGCACAAATGTTGTGCTTTTTGTCAAAAGGAAGAAGCGGGATCTTAGGATCTTGTTGTATTTCCTGTGGATCAGTAACTGGAGCCTCATGTACTATATCATCTGCATTTCTAAAAATACATAACCCGAGAACTAGTAAGAACGAACATTACTGAATAAATTATTTAATAATTAAAAATTTAATTTCTTTAAAATAATTAATAATTGTTATTCATTATTATTCAAGTATTAGTTCATTCGTTCATTATGACGAATGAGGTTATTCGTTATAACGAATGACATGATTCGTTATGACTGCGATAGCGAATAATTGATAACGAATCAATCATGATTGAATAACTAATCAACAATAACAAATCAACCATAACGAATGTGAGTTCATTCGTTATCTGAACACAAGAATGAACCGATTCGTTATTTAATATTAACGAATGGATACTGAATGGATCTCGAACAGGAATGAATGTCCATTCGTTGGATGTAATGTAAGGCCCTGTTCCTAGTGCCCTACATTTTATGTCGGATTTACTCATAAAGACAGTTTACAAATCAGAGTTAATTAAAAGTTTCGCGGAAATGTTTACTTCAAATATTATTTACAAAAACATTCAAGCTTGTCTTTAAAACATATCATAAAACATCATATTTAAAACATTATTTCTTCTATCTTCATATGCCAGTCGTTCAATCCATGCCATGTGTCATCCTCATGCTTGCTCACTAAACATATTTACCTGCGTTCATACTAAGTCAGCTACGCTGAGTGAGTTCTAGTTAATCAGAAAATGTACAATACATTCTTATACATTCACGTATACGTATCCGAAGATACGTATTCATACTTATATTGAACTTCATTCTTGAAACTTTATAATTATTCATAATAGGACCATTGCATCATATCTATTAGAAGAACAATTACTAATATCCACATAAGTAACCACTTGTATCATCCATAGAAGGATCCCTAGATATTATCTATAGAAGGATCCTTAAACGTTACCCATAGAAGGGACCCTATATACTTTCCATAGAAGGACCACTACACATTATCCAGAGAAGGATCCCTATATTGTCCATAAAAGGTACTCCATAGAAGGAACGCATACTCAATTATATAATGTCCGTATAAGGAATGCTAATAAGATTCATAGTCCTTATATACGCTATCACATATCTAGTCTAGGTTCAATAGAAGTTTAGAGGGATTTGCCGTCCTAACTTACTATGCCGTATGTGGATCTCACATGCTATTCATGTACCTGCTTACACATACCCCACATATACAATAATTACATCATAGCATACGAACATTCAAAGCGTTCTTCACATCATTCATCTAACAATCATACTCCTTGACGACACGTGAAATATCCGAAAATCGTTCGCACACCGACAGTCATCCGTTCATTACATTCATACATTCTATCACATATGTCATATATAGAATACACTTACCACTTAAGTTAAGTGTATTAACATTCACATCAAGTATGCACACAGCCCATAAAACATAATAGAGAAATGGGGCTAGAAACTCACCTGAATGCGGTTACGTTCAACGTTAATGGTTATTCCTTTCTTTAGCTGTGCGCGACTAACTGTATAACAATTATACGTATCAATTAACTATCACTACCCATATCGTGTTTCTAGTTTAATTATAACCCTCAACGAACGGGGGTCCGGGGGCAGCGCCCCTAGCGGTTTTCAAGGGGCAGAGCCCCTATCTGGGTAAAGGTATTATTTTCATTAACTTCCTTAACCCAATTTTCATTATAATTCTTTAATAATATTTTATTGTTAACTCATTAACCATTTACGGTATCTTTCATCAATTTAATAAAGTCCAAGGATTTCTATGCAATTAAATCATTCTTTCTAAGTCCAGGGACCTTTCTGTCAATCTTTCAAATTCTAATTCATTATCTAGTTCTTTTAATGAATGGGGATTTTTCTTAACGAGCGGGTCTTTCATAACGAATGGACCTTTATAATGAATTGACCCTTATAACGAATTGTCCTTCATAACGAATTGACCTGTATGACGAATTGACCCTTATAACGAACTGTCCATCATATTGAATTGAGGGTTCATTCGTTAGTCCTCCATTAACGAATGGCATAACGAATGGCAGTCCATTCGTTATTCTTCCTTAACGAATGGGCATAATGAATGGCAGTCCATTCGTTATTCTTCCTTAACGAATGGGTATAACGAATGGGCAGTTCATTCATTAATCCATTCGTTACACGCGCCTAGGGTTAGGTTAGAAACATTCTCTGACATTCTGACAGTCCCCAACATTCCCCTATAGCCAGCGCCGCCTTTTCGGAAAACCGGGATCTCGCCGGAAAAGTGAGATCTCACTCGTTTTCAACTATTTTTCACCGTTTTTCATCCCGTTCGATCCAGATCCGAACTAGGGTGACCCCTAGGTTCATCTTTCGATCGATATGTACCCAATTCCATCCATATCTCGTGACTTTAACGGTTTAGGGTGTCGGCTCATCAAGTGTGGTGTAAAATCTATGATGTCTATGGTCTTCACACTGTTTCATGCCAGGAGAGGTTCATTCCTGAACCTTTTCATGTTCCTGACATAACCAAGTATGGATAAAACTTTGGTTTTTATAAGAAAAGGTACAATGATTATCTGAACAAGGGTACATAAATGGTTTATGAACCAAAAACTGGTGGCACACATGGAAGTAAAATAGAAAGTGAGACTACTCAAAAGAAAGAGAAGAAGAAGAATTTTAATGAACAAGAAAAGAAGAAGGCTCCAATGATCAAACAACCGATCAGAGTTAAACTTGATAAGGCTGTTAAGTCAGTAAAGTCAGTTGACCATGGAAAGTCAACAGAATGTGAAGAAAAAGTTAAAAAGGAGATTTTCAAGAGAAAGAAATCAAGAGAATTGAATGGTAATGAAAAATTTCTGTTAAAGCATGGCTTTGAGCCACAATGATTTCTTTGGAAACCCGTAAGTGAAACTACAGTAACAAAAGAAACACAAGTGACATATGAAACACTTGTAACAAGTGTGAAGAGAGAGTTTGTCATTGAAAAATGCCAGAGCATAGTTCCATATGTGGGAATATCACATGAAACTGGATATGACACAGATGATTCTGATGTATTTTGTGAAAATGTTTATGAGGACCCCAAACCCAATGCAATATATGTTCATGTCACTGATGATTTGCAAGCTGATCTAGCTTGTACTTCATCAATCAACTAATCAATTTTCTTTGATTTGAGCAGGAACAGTCCGCACCAATCAATGATGTATGGTATATGGACAGTGGGTGTTCCAAGAACATGACATGTTACAAGAGGTCACTGGTGAATTATGAGGAGAAGTTTGAAGGACCTGTTGCATTTGGGAGTGATGAGAATGGAGGGAAAATTGTGGGGAAAGGCATTCTGACTAATGGAAAGTTTCTTTTGACAATGTATTCTAAGTGGAAGGATTACAATATAACCTTTTTAGCATCTCACAAATGTGTGATAAATGTTATAAGGTTGGTTTTATTGATTGATGTGTTGAATAACACACTTATATTTCCTTACAATTTTATGATGTTTTAATGATTTAATATCAAATTCATGTAAATTTAGGGGGTTAAGTGCAAAGTTTTACAAAGTTGAAATGTTTTGTGTAGGTTATGGAAAGATGTGGGAAAAAAGGCAAGAAAAAGAGAACTTGGAGGGTTTAACTGTCAAAGTTTCAAAGTTTAATCAAGGCTCGGTCCAAGCCCACAAGTTAGGAGCCTAATATAATATTATATTAAGTTAAGATAATCATAAATCTGCCATTATTCAAGTCCCTAACCCGAAATCAGCCAAGAACCTTAAAACCCTAAAGGGTTGCGATCGGAGTTCAGCCGCCGAAAGAAAGAAAGAAAGAAAAGAAGAAGCAAGGCGGCTGGTGGTCTTGGACGGCTGGAGAAAGAAGAAGGAGACCAGGGGCAGCAGCTAGGAGCTTCAATACATCACAAATCTCAGCCATATAACTTTAGTAACGCATCTTTAAACTTTAATTATTGTCAAGAACCCTAATTTTGATTGATTTGGTCTTTTGTTTTACATTGTTTTGCAATTGTCTGATAGATTGACTTGTTATTGATTGAGTTTGGATCTTGAATGAGTTTTATCATGTTTATATTGATGTTTATGATGTTTACTTTGATTGTTTGTGGCTGTCCAAAAGTGATGAGTAGCTAAACTTGTTTGTTCTACCTAGGATAGATGATTGTTGCATAGTTTTAACTTGTTTAATAGATTGTTAATGTTCAAGACTTAAATTATTGATGTAAAGTTTAACTAAACCATGAATTAGATTGTGTGTGATGGCTGTGTTTTATTTGTAATTACTTATAATCCTCTTGCTAATTGAATCGGTTTTGATTAATTGATTGCTTGTTAAGCTCTTTACTTGGTGTTTAGGGTATTTGCGGGATGCGCAACCGTAGGGATAAGTGGGTAATATATCATCTAAAATCAGTTAAAATACACCTTCTTTGAGACCGAGAGGTGATAAGAAGTAATATTGTCTCGTTGCTTTTACTTGTTAGAATTAAGACCGCGCGAGAGCGGGTTTTTGTCTTGTCAAGTTTGAGTGTTTATGTGCAATTAATTGGTTTAATTTGGGTTAAGTTAAATTGTTCCTCTATCCTTGGTTGCGTAGTATTCGTCTCCATTAGGATAGTGTGTCGAGGAGACCGACAGGAGAGTCGATATTTGAACACGTTAATAATTGTTTTTCCGGTTTGTTCTTTAAAAATCAACTAAAATAAGTTAAAGTTTGTTAGAGAACTTGAGAGGTAATTTGACTTTCTTAAACAAGTTTTGGTTGTGTCATCTTTTATAACCGGTGTCTTGAATATTTTCAATCCGTTGTCTTGTTATTTCTGTCAACATGATTCATTCCTAGGTTGACGTTTTTACATGTTGAATTTAAATCAAAGTTTTCTTAAAGAGTTTTGTTAACAGTTTTCTTTTAATTAAGTTAAGTAGTTTAATAAATCTTAAATATTAAAAATCATTTAAATATTATTTTGGTAAGTCTTGGTTAGAGTTTTCTTAATCATAAATGTTTTCACGTGTCTTTGAGTTCGACATCCGGACTTCCTTGATGCTATACTATTTATGATCGGTACACTTGCCGGTTTTGTGTGGTTTCTATAGGATTTTCGTTTTTATAAATTTAAAGCTTAATTGTGATTCGTTCTTTATTTATATTATACATTTTCACACATCAAGTTTTTGGCGCCGTTGCCGGGGGACACGGTTTGAAGCGTTTTAAGAACGACTCGAGTTAGGACTTGCGTTATTTACTATTTGTTTTCTTAATTGTTTTGTTTGTTAGTTTAAAATAGTTTAGTTAATTAATATTTCTTTTATTTATTTTAATAGTTGTATGCGACGTACTCGATCTCTAGGACCACCAGAAGTTGAAGGATTTCCCGAACCAGAGAGAGAGCTTCTTGAGAGACGTCGTACAAAACCGTCTTCTAGTTCATCTACATCCGTCGGTAATACATTCTCTTCTCCTACTTTATCTGAACCCATCGTTAGGGATAGGATTATGGCCGACGCACCACCGAGGAGGACAGTCGCAGACCGGGCCCATCCGGTCGATGCTGGCGCGAGATCCAGCATTTCTCCACCAGCTATAGGAGTTCAAACAACCTGGCAGATCCCATCGAACGTTCTGAACACCATTTCCCATTCTGCTCAATTTCACGGGTTGCTCCACGAAAACCCGCATTCACATCTCACTCGCATCGCACGTATTTGCGACACGTTTCACCTTGCCAACGTATCCGAAGACGCCATCAAACTCCGCATCTTTCCGTTCTCACTCGTTGATCAGGCGAGTCTGTGGCTTGAGTCCCTCCCACAGGGATCCATTTCTACTTGGGCCGCCATGCAGACCCTGTTCCTGGAAAAATACGATCCTCCGGCTAAGGCCGCTCGTTTGCGTAACCAGATTCATTCTTTCCAGATGGAGGACACTGAGAGTTTCTACGAGGCGTGGGAGAGATTCAAAAACCTACTTGCTTTATGTCCGAACCACGGCTTGCAGAACTGGGCGGTTGTTGAAAAGTTCTATAACGGAGTGACTTACGCGACTTAGAATATGCTTGACACTGCTGCAGGAGGCAACTTATTGACGACGAAGGATACCGATGAGTGCATTGCCTTATTTAACGGTTTAGCCATGAGTGGATACCATCGACCACCTTCTAAGAGCACCAAAACCTTCGACGCGTTATCACGCGGCATACATTCATTCGACCCAAACACCGCCCTCGCGGCACAGGTTGAGGAGTTAGCGAAGATTGTGAAGGACCTGCAGGTGAAAAGTAAGTTGTGCGAGATCTGTAGAGGAGGGCATGATACCGTTCAGTGCCCTGTAGGTTTCCAGGAGGAGGTTGTAGACTATGTTAACAATCCGAACCGAAACCCTAATTCTTTTAATTCTTATAATTCGGGTTGGAGAGGTAACCAAAATCCTAACTGGAGGAACGGAAATCATTCCGGCTTCCAGCCGCGTCAGAGTCTATTCCAGGATTCCGGTGAAGGAGCGAGTGGTGGGGAGAAGAAGCCCACGCTGGAGGAGATGATGGCACAGCAGACTCAGATGCTGTCGCAGCTTATGACTCGAGAGGATTCCCGTCACAAAGAGACTCAAGAGAAATTTCGGGAACACGAGTCATTCATGAGAAATCAGGGGGCGTCAATTCAAAATCTTGAGAGGCAGATGGGAGAGATAGCGAATCGTCTGAATGATAGGCCGCCAGGTACACTTCCGAGTAACACTGAGCAGAATCTGAAGGCCTTCGCGAAGGCGGTGACGACGAGGAGCAGTGCAGGGGCACGTAGTAAGCCAGTGAATCAGGGGCCTACGGTAGATGTAGAGGAGCAGGTAGACGAGGAGATTCAGATGGAGTCTCCACCGGCCAAAGTGCATCAGAGGCGAAGCCCAGGAAGTACAGCACAGGCCGAGGACCAGCCATTACCCAGCACACCACCGAGAGTCTACAAACCTAGACTCCCATTTCCCGGGAGAGTCCGCAGGGAGAGAGATGAGGAGCAGAACACTAAATTTCTTGATCTCCTGAAGCAACTTCACCTTAACATTCCATTCCTTGAGGCACTAACTCAAATGCGGAAATATGCAAAGTTCCTTAAGGATATTCTTTCCAATAAGGAGAAGTTAGCTGAGGTCTCTTCCATCCCGCTGAGTGCTGGTTGCTCTGCAGTTTTGCAGAGAAAGTTACCGGAAAAGATGTCAAATCCTGGGAGTTTCACGATTCCCTGCATCTTAAGTGATAATACGGTTGTTCATGCACTGGCAGATCTTGGTGCCAGTATTAATCTCATGCCATATTCCGTGTATCGCAAGTTGGGTTTAGGCGAACCGAGGACTACTCGTATGAGTATCCAGCTTGCTGATCGTTCTGTAAAATACCCCCGAGGGGTGGTCGAGAACATGCTTGTTCGTGTCGACAAATTCATCTTCCCGGTGGACTTTGTCATCCTAGACATGAACGATGACGATAGTGTCCCACTCATCTTGGGCCGACCATTCCTTGCCACTGCACAGGCATTGATCGATGTCTGCGAGGGTAAGTTGATTCTGAGAGTTGGGGATGAGAACGTCACCTTTGACGTTCGACAGTCACTGAAACACCCCAAGTTTGCTGATGACTCCTTATACTTCATTGATACCATCATGGAGCATGTCGGGGAGTTTTTCAGCGAAATTTGTGGAGGATCTGCCTCCGACACCCAGATTCTCGATAGGGAGATTCCTGAGATTGAGATGGTTGCCATGACCAATCAGTCCTTAGATGACGACACCGAGTCGCATACTCCTGAATCTGGCGTGTCTGCTGAGATCGTACGAGACGATCCGATGGACCGACCTTCGGTCGAGAGTCCTCCTTCTTCCTTAGAGCTTAGAGATCTGCCTGCCCATCTTGAGTACGCATTTTTAGATGAAGAGAGGAAGCTTCCAGTTATCATTGCATCTGCTTTGACGGAGGTCGAGAAGGAGAAGTTGTTTAGGGTGCTACGAGAGCACAAAGAGGCAATTGCATGGAAGATTATCGACATCAAGGGTATCAATCCTTCATTTTGCACTCATAAAATCCTCATGGAGGAAAATTTCAAAACTGTCGTCCAGCCGCAACGGCGGCTCAATCCGAAAATGCAAGAGGTCGTAAAGAAGGAGATCATTAAACTCCTTGATGCGGGGATCATTTTCCCCATTTCTGATAGTGCTTGGGTGAGTCCAGTCCAAGTGGTTCCTAAAAAGGGTGGCATGACTGTCGTCACCAATGAGAGGAACGAGCTCATCCCCACGAGGACTGTGACTGGATGGCGAGTCTGCATCGACTATCGCAGACTGAATGATGCCACCAGGAAAGACCACTTTCCTTTACCCTTCATTGATCAAATGTTGGAGCGTTTAGCGGGTCAGCAGTACTACTGCTTCTTGGATGGTTTCTCCGGGTATTTCCAAATTCCCATAGCTCCCGATGACCAGGAGAAAACCACTTTCACCTGCCCTTACGGTACGTTTGCCTACAAACGTATGCCGTTCGGACTGTGTAACGCTCAGGCCACATTCCAGAGGTGTATGGTGGCCATTTTCCATGATATGATCGAGGACTCCATGGAGGTGTTCATGGACGATTTTTCCGTATTTGGGAGTTCCTTCGATCATTGTTTATCTAATCTTGAGAGGATGATGTCCCGTTGCGTTGATACCAACCTAGTCCTCAACTGGGAGAAGTGTCATTTTATGGTTCATGAGGGCATTGTTCTGGGACATCGGATCTCGAGTGCGGGGATAGAGGTTGACAAAGCGAAGGTCGAGACCATTTCTAACCTCCCCCCACCCACCTCTGTGAGATCCATTCGTAGTTTTCTAGGTCATGCCGGGTTCTACCGCCGGTTCATTAAAGATTTCTCTAAAATCGCGAGACCCATGACCAAACTTTTGGAGAAGGATGCTCCATTTGTTTTTTCCGAGCAGTGTATCGAGGCGTTTGATCTTCTAAAAGACAAACTCGTTAACGCCCCGATCATGGTTGCTCCCAACTGGTCGTCACCATTCGAGTTGATGTGTGACGCAAGCGACTTCGCAATCGGAGCGGTTCTTGGACAACGGAAGGATAAACATTTCCATCCGATCTATTATGCGAGCCAGACCTTAAATAGCGCACATGAAAGCTATACCACCACCAAAAAGGAGCTTTTAGCTGTGGTGTTCGCTTTCGACAAATTTAGGTCCTATCTGGTTTTGTCCAAAACGATTGTTTATACGGATCATGCTGCTATTCGTTATCTCTTCAGCAAGCAGGATGCCAAACCTCGTCTTATCCGTTGGATCCTGTTGCTTCAAGAGTTTGATATTGAGATCCGTGATAAAAGGGGGCCGAGAATGTTGCGGCCGATCATCTTTCACGTCTAGAAGGTGCTGAGTTAGGAGATTCGGGGGGGCAGGATCAACGATCGTTTTCCGACGGAAAGTCTCATGTTCGTTAAGGCACAGGAGGAAGGTTTTCCATGGTTCGCTGACTTCGCAAACTATCTTGCTGATGGATACCTCCCGAAGATGTCTTACCAGCAAAAGAAGAAATTATTTGCTGATGTTAAGTTCTACCTATGGGACGACCCGTATCTTTTCCGTGTTGGTGCTGATCAGTTAATTAGGAGATGTGTAGATGCAAAGGAGGGATGGCAGATTTGGAGCCATTGTCATGTGGGACCGACAGGAGGTCACCACGGTGCGAGTTCGACAGCGAAGAAGATATTTGATTCTGGATTCTATTGGCCTTCTATTTTCAAAGACACACATGAGTTTGTTAAAAATTGTGACCGATGTCAACGTGTTGGTAATATCATCCCGGAATGAGATGCCCCAAAATGCGATTCAGGTATGCGAGGTTTTTGACATTTGGGGTATCGATTTTATGGGCCCGTTCCCGTCGTCTAGAGGGAACAAGTACATTCTTGTGGCTGTTGATTACGTTTCCAAGTGGGTCGAGGCCAAGGCATTGCCCACTAACGACGCCCGAGTTGTAGTGAGATTTTTAAAAGGTTTGTTTTCCCGTTTTGGAGTCCCGAAGGCCTTGATCAGTGATCGAGGTACTCACTTCTGCAATGCGCAGATGGAGAAGGCGTTGCAGCGCTATGGGTCACCCACCGGCTTGTGACCGCCTACCACCCACAGACCAGTGGGCAAGTAGAAGTGAGTAATCGGGGAATCAAACGTATTCTCGAGAAAACGGTTGGTTCAAATCGTCGAGATTGGTCCGACAAATTAGATGACGCTCTGTGGGCCTTCCGTACAGCTTACAAAACTCCGACTGGTTCCACACCATTTTGGATGATCTATGGGAAGGCCTGTCATCTTCCAGTTGAGTTAGAGCATCGTGCTTCATGGGCCCTTCAGAGGGTTAATCTTGATTTATCCGTCGCTGAGAGTACACGTTTCCATCAGTTGCACGAGTTGGAGGAGCTCCGGGATCACGCATATGCACAATCATTTCGGTATAAGGAGCGGACGAAAGAACTGCATGATAGAAAGCTGAAGGGTAATAAGCAGTTCAAGTGTGGGGATAAGGTTTTATTGTATAACTCCCGGTTGAGGTTATTCCTGGGAAAGTTGAAATCCCGATGGTCGGGACCGTTTACAGTCACTGAGGTTTTCCCGTATGGCACCATTGAGATACAAGATCGAAGCGGGAAGTTTAAGGTGAACGTCCATAGACTGAAGCACTACATTGGAGAACCGATAACTGATCAGACAGTCGAGGTGTTCTACCTTGACTCATTCACCGAGGGTTAGTCGTGATGGATGCATCACTCGGGAGACAGCCCGAGTTGTAGAGTTTGTATTATAATTCTCTTTATTATCTGTTTTTATTTGTTTTATTTTTATTTTTTATTTATAAAAACATAAAAATACAAAAAAAAATTAAATATTTAATAAAAATCAAAAATTAAAAATTAAAAAAATTCAAAAACACAAACATATGTTTATTTCTTATGTTTTTGTTTTCTGTTTTGTACGCCGCTACATGCGAGCGAGTTTGAGTTGTTACAGGTATTATTATGCGCATGGTAGCTCTGATGGCGTTTTGGAACTGGTTCACCCGAGGTTGCGGCCGCGAATGAAATGCTATAAGGTCGTTCGTTTGAGTCATACACATCCAATTAAGAATCTGCATCTAAACTAGGGGAGTAACCCGTTCTCTATTTTAATTTCTGTTCTTTATAGTTTTAATTTTATGCTTTACGTTTTATTTTTATTTTATTTCTTTTCCTTGTTCTCATTGAGGACGATTTCGTTCTAAGTGTGGGGATGGGAATTTATTTTACTTAGTTGTAGAAAAAAAAAGTAAAAAAAAAATAAAAAAAATAATAATAAAAAGTTCTCATTTGTTTTTCGTTTTCGTAAGTTGTTCAAGTTTGTGAAAAAAAAATAAAAATATAAAAAATAAATAAATAAAAATGTCCCTTGTTTTTAGTTTCTTTTGCGTTAAAGTCGGAGATGATGATTTTATTCGGAAATCGGTTTATCAAACTACTAATAATATGAGATAAATAAAAGAAAACACACTTAACTTGGGATGTGTCGGTAGGCTCAGCCTTGAAAATGAAAGGGCAAATTTGATAAAACGGTTAAACGGAAATCTTTTGTGGGTAAAGCGTTTTGTCCGTGGAAAATAAGCAATGAAAGGTCGGGCCATACTCAAGCCTCAAATTTTGGTATGAAAAAGTGAAAATATCACGAGTTTTAAAAAATCTGAATACGTTATCATATGATGCTTGGGTAGGTTTAACGTTAGAGTATGCCGTGTAGCCTGTGATATAAATCTTAAAGTGCTAGCTTAGTGTTTTACACCTCATCGGCGTATGGTTTTATAACCTTAAATCATGTATTGATGGGATGCTTCGGGTCCGGAGACCATGGGTCTGTATGCAATCTATTTAGCTGGGTATTCACAATTCCTAAGTGGGGTTGTGGATATTTAAAAAAAAGCCAAAGAGCAAACCCTTATAAGTCTATAAACATGATCACAACAGTACGAAAGTACAAATACACTACAGACTTGATCATCCACGCTGTTAGTCATGTGGGGTCCCCTTGCTCGCGTCTCATTACCATTAAGAAACGGACCACAAGGGACACGCTACATGTAAGCCCTACAGATAAAATTTTGCATACTCACCTATGGTTATGGATTTGGGGTATTGCTTGATAATGGGGGTATGTCATGTTGTGGGGAGCACTGGCTATGAATAATTGAACCTTAATCATATCTAATGGCTGCTTGGTAGACTTTGATGCTTAAGCTTAGGTGGATAAACAATACCCTTGATCGTCTTAACTATTCATAAATATTGAGCAACAAAGTTTTAATTCTGCTAACTTTGAGGTTTAAGTCAAGTTGGGGTGGTCTGGTCCGGTAAAAGCAGAAAATAAGCGGGTCTTAATTGTGTAAACCACTAAGTAATATTATTGTCGGATCTTATTTGTCCCGGTAAAGATTAAGGCATGGGTTTAGGTGGATAACAATATCGATGATCGCGGTTTTTGCGTTTTTCTGAGCTTTAAAATATAACTTATATGTTCGATTTAACTTTTATTTTCCGATTCTAATCCAACTGCATTAGACTTTTTCAGGGACGAAAAAGGTTTAAGTGTGGGGATGTTTGATGTGTTGAATAACACACTTATATTTCCTTACAATTTTATGATGTTTTAATGATTTAATATCAAATTTATGTAAGTTTAGGGGGTTAAGTGCAAAGTTTTACAAAGTTGAAATGTTTTGTGTAGGTTATGGAAAGATGTGGGAAAAAAGGCAAAAAAAGAGAACTTGGAGGGTTTAAGTGTCAAAGTTTCAAAGTTTAATCAAGGCCCGGTCCAAGCTCACAAGTTAGGAGCCTAATATAATATTATATTAAGTTAAAATAATCATAAATCTGCCATTATTCAAGTCCCTAACCCGAAATCAGCCAAGAACCTTAAAACCCTAAAGGGTTGCGATCGGAGTTCAGCCGCCGGAAAGAAAGAAAGAAAGAAAAGAAGAAGCAAGGCGGCTGGTGGTCTTGGACGGCTGGAGAAAGAAGAAGGAGACCAGGGGCAGCAGCTAGGGGCTTCAATACATCACAAATCTCAGCCATATAACTTTAGTAACACATCTTTAAACTTTAATTATTGTCAAGAACCCTAATTTTGATTGATTTGGTCATTTGTTTTACATTGTTTTGCAATTGTTTGATAGATTGACTTGTTATTGATTGATTTTGGATCTTGAATGAGTTTTATCATGTTTATATTGATGTTTATGATGTTTACTTTGATTGTTTGTGGCTGTCCAAAAGTGATGAGTAGCTAAACTTGTTTGTTCTACCTAGGATAGATGATTGTTGCATAGTTTTAACTTGTTTAATGGATTGTTAATGTTCAAGACTTAAATTATTGATGTAAAGTTTAACTAAACCATGAATTAGATTGTGTGTGATGGCTGTGTTTTATTTGTAATTACTTATAATACTCTTGCATTAGTTAATTGAATCGGTTTTGATTAATTGATTGCTTGTTAAGCTCTTTACTTGGTGTTTTGGGTTTATTTGCGGGATGCGCAACCGTAGGGATAAGTGGGTAATATGTCATCTAAAATCAGTTAAAATACACCTTCTTTGAGACCGAGAGGTGATAAGAAGTAATATTGTCTCGTTGCTTTTACTTGTTAGAATTAAGACCGCGCGAGAGCGGGTTTTTGTCTTGTCAAGTTTGAGTGTTTATGTGCAATTAATTGGTTTAATTTGGGTTAAGTTAAATTGTTCCTCTATCCTTGGTTGCGTAGTATTCGTCTCCATTAGGATAGTGTGTCGAGGAGACCGAGAGGAGAGTCGATATTTGAACACATTAATAATTGTTTTTCCAGATTGTTCTTTAAAAATCAACTAAAATAAGTTAAAGTTTGTTAGAGAGACTGAGAGGTAATTTGACTTTCTTAAACAAGTTTTGGTTATGTCATCTTTTATAACCGGTGTCTTGAATATTTTCAATCCGTTGTCTTGTTATTTCTGTCAACATGATTCATTCCTAGGTAGACGTTTTTACATGTTAAATCTAAATCAAAGTTTTCTTAAAGAGTTTTGTTAACAGTTTTCTTTTAATTAAGTTAAGTAGTTTAATAAATCTTAAATATTAAAAATCATTTAAATATTATTTTGGTAAGTCTTGGTTAGAGTTTTCTTAATCATAAACGTTTTCACGTGTCTTTGAGTTCGACATCCGGACTTCCTTGATGCTATACTATTTATGATCGGTATACTTGCCGGTTTTGTGTGGTTTCTATAGGATTTTCATTTTTATAAATTTAAAGCTTAATTGTGATTCGTTCTTTATTTATATTATACATTTTCACACATCATTGATTCCTATTGTTTCATCAACAAACCTGAATTTGTAATCCTTCCTGATATGAATATGATGATGGCTCCTAGAAATGGGAACTTGTATGAATTTAGAATTAAAGGTGCCATCTCTAGGGGTGGAACTTGTTTTGTATCAAAGGACGCTGAAAATGAAACAAAATTGTGGCACAAAAAGCTTTGTCATGTTAACTTAAAGAACATGAACAAACTTGTTACGGGTGAATATGTAATTGGTTTACCAACAAGGGAGTTCAAGCTAGATGACAAGTGCATTTCATGTCAAAAGGGAAAGCAGCACAAATCATCACACAAAGCAAAACTTGTAAATTCAATTGAACAAGTACTGGAAATGCTTCACATTGATCTTTTTGGTCCTGTAAGTGTTCCTAGTATAGGAAAGAAAAGATATTGCTTGGTGATCATTAATGATTTTTGAAGGCATACTTGGGTTTATTTTCTGAATTCCAAGGATGAATCTGCTGAGTTGATTAAAGGCAGTGTGACAAGGATTGAGAACCGACTAGATATGAAGGTGAAGGTTATGAGAAGTCACAATGGTACTGAGTTCAAGAATGGGGTGATGGCTGGATTTTGTCTTGCAAAAGGAATTCTTCAACAATTCAGTGCACCTAGAACTCCTGAACAAAATGGGGTTGCAGAAATAAGAAACAGAACACTCATTGAAGCTGCAGGAACCATGTTAGCAGATGCTTATCTTCCTGTGAGCTTTTGGGCAAAAGCTATCAATACTGCTTGTTATGTTAAGAATAGTGTTCTTCTCAACAAAATTCAAGACAAAACTCCATATGAGATTTTGTTCAAAAGAAAACCTTACATCAAGTTTCTTAAGCCTTTTGGATGCAAGTACTCATTGTTGAATACCAAGGACTACCTGAACAAGTTTCAATAAAAATCATTAGATTGTTTCTTTGTTGGATACTCCACACACTCATATGCCTATAGAGTATATGTGAAAGATCATTTGAGTGTGATTGAATCTTCTGATGTTATTTTCAGTGAAAACAAATTTAACACGGTGAATGGAGAATCCTGGGAGTTTGATCTTGAGAAGTTAATCAATTCTGTCAAGATTTATCCTAAAGACTTTGATGAAACTTTGTACAGAACTAGTGTCCATCAAGAAAATTCACATAAGAAGGTTGATTTAGACAAATTGTGGTCCAAGGTTGCTGACGGAAATGTTGAATACTCCTTTGTTAAGACTGCTTCTGAAATTGAATCAGAGAATGTAAAAAATGACAATCTTAAGCAACCACCTTTTCAAGAGAGTCTTATCATGGAAAATGTGCAAACTGACAACAAAATTGAACAAGAGCAAGTTGTCAATAATGAAGATCAAACTGATAATCAGTATAATCAAGAACAAGCTAAAAGACAACCAAATTTTGAAACCTTGTTTCAAATTTTGAATTTTGGAAATTACATTGCTTCAACATCACAACAAAATGATGAAGAACATGCAGAAATGAACAATGAAACATATGATTTGGTCATTGATGAACCCGATATTAATGATACAAATCGTGATTCAAACATTTCTTTAGATCAAGTTGTGCAAACTTCCTTTGTTGAAAGAAATCATCCACCTGAAAAAATCATTGGAGATATTCATGAAAGAGTTACCAGAAGTGCATCTGAATCTTCAAACGTTTGTTTGTACTCCTGCTTCCTATTTCAAATTGAACCCAAGAACATAGTTCAAGCTTTAAAGGACAATAGTTTGGTGGAAGCAATGCAAGAGGAGTTGGCTCAATTCAAGAATTTACAAGTATGGGAACTTGTAGATAAGCCAAGAAATAAGTATGCTATTGGCACCAAATGGGTTTTCAGTAACAAAAGGAATGAGAGAGGGATTGTAATGAAGAACAAAAGCAAGACTAGTTGCACTAGGATGCTTACAAGAAGAAGAAATTGATTTTGAGGAAGTTTTGCACCAGTGGCAAGGCTGTAAGCAATCAGAATCTTCTTAGATTATGCTGCTTCAAAGAATTTAAGATTTTTTCAACTGGATGTTAAATATTCTTTCCTCAATGGAAAAATTGAAGAGGAGGTGTATGTCACTCAACCTCCAGGTTTTGAGGATCCTGAGTTTCCAAATAGAGTCTATAAGTTGAAAAAATCTCTATATGGATTACATCAAGTTCCAAGAGCTTGGTATGATGAGTTATCAAACCACCTTATTGTTAATGGCTTTCAAAGGGGAGCAATTGACAAAACCCTCTTCTACAAGAAAAGAGGAAGAGATTTACGTATGCTTCAAGTTTATGTTGATGATATCATCTTTGGATCTACAAATGAACAGATGTGTTGGGAGTTTGAGGAAGTTATGAAGTCAAAATACTACATGAGCTCAATGGGAGAAATGGATTTTATTTTTGGCTTACAATTTCAGCAAAAGAAGTATGGATTATTCATTTGTCAATCAAAGTATGTGCAAGACATTTTGAACAAGTTCAAATGTCAAGACTTGAAGACTGCTTCTACTCCAATGGGAAACCATGTTAAGATGATAGTTGATGAAAAGGGAGAGCCTATTGATGAACATGAATACAGTTCAAAAATTGGATCACTAATATATCAGACTGCTTCAAGGCCAGACATTATGTTTGTTTTTTTCTATGTGTGCAAAATTCCAATCAAGTCCAAAAAGGTCCTGATGAGTGAGTTTTTGTTTGATGTGAATATGTGTCTACGATTAACTGTTATATGCTTTGAATGAACATTTGTGTGACTTAGGTGTCTATGATGCTTAGGTTTGAATTCAGTGAATGTGTGTGATATTAGGATAAGTATGTTTGAATATGAACTGAAATGATAAATCTGTGTGCCTATCTGATATTTCTGAATGTGGATAATCTGATGTGATGATGTGTTTAGACAGAATAGGGTTTGCATAATCAGTCTTGAATGTACATTATGTTAAATCTGCTTGTGTTATTTCATTTCATTCATGTTATGAATATTCTTGAATATGTTATTGATTGCTTGTGTCAAAGTATGTCTTTGTGTTAAAATTGCATACACAAAGCAATATTTTATAAGAAAACTTTTCACAAAACATTTTTGACAAACCGGGCAAGTTAATGGTGTTGAGATATGATATGATTATTCAGTTCAAAGCTTTGTAGAAGCTTAAAAGTTTATCAATGAAAATAGATCCAACCATTGGGAAATGATAGTAGATTGATTATTTATGTCAATCATATGGATTAATAGGCTAAAAAGACTATAAGTGCAGTCATTAATATGTATGGTTGCTTTCCATGATGTGTAAAAACCAATGTGATATAAACATAATGAAATTGCTAAACTTAATGTCGAGATACATTGTTGAATACGCGTGTTTCAAGATAAATCTCCGAATAATATGCAGAAAAGTGATTACCCGGTAATACATGAGCCTGTTGGTATTTGGTCACCAAAAATTAAACATCATATACATATTACAAAGAACAAATGTGAGCAAAAATTTTATTATCAACCCAAAGTTTAAATGATCACAAATTTTGAAAGAATGCAAACATGAGGGTTAACTATAGAACTACAAAGTTGGGGCATCACTATAAGTCCTAAACACCTTGAATAGATGGCTAGTAACTCCATATTGTGTGGCATGTAAGTTCAACGTTCAACCTCAATGTGTTTGAAAACATTGAAAAGAAAATTTTATAAGAAAATTTATATGTGCTGTCATAAAAATATTTTGACAAAATATCAGAGGGTTGAAGTCAAGTTGGGGTGATCTGGGGAAAGCCAAATAAGCTTTTTGAAGAGATATGGGATATCATAGCACAATAAGTGTTATCCATCTTTGTATTAAGCACTAAATTGAAGCTAAATGATATCACCAAAGTAATGAAATTCAAGCTAAGTCTAGACCTGCTATTAACCCGCCTAATCCGTCATAATAATGCTGAGAACGAAGTATTTAAAGGAGACTTAACAAATATGATCCCATGGTGAGATCTTTTCAGAAAAAGAGTTGGAAAGATATAATTGAAATTTGATCTCTTTATGCACCATTTGCTCTTAAACTTTGAGCTTTAATGATAAAACTGTTTGAAATATGGTTTAAGTCAAAAAGAGTTGCATTATAATCTTGAATATGTTTGAATATGTTATTTCGAGTAAGCTTTGATGTTTTTAGACTTTCAAGCAAACTTAAGTGTTTTTATTGGATGTTTAACTCATTCGAGAAAACTTTACTTATTTGTACTTAAAAGAATTTTTTGAACACAAAAGGATTCAATCAGATCTCAACGATATTGAACATCAATCGTAGATCTAATATACCTTAATAGGATCTAGTTCATATTGATTACTCTTAATTAATCTATGTTATACGTATTAGGTGTATTATATATATATTAGTAATACTTTAGATGAAGCTTTGATTGAGAGAAGATTTTGATAGAGTGTAGTTATTGTTAAATCAAAACTTAAATTAACAGGGGAATGAACACCCCTATAAATAAACGAGGGATCTAATTCGTTACACAACTTGTAACGAATTAAGATCCAGTTCGTTAACATTACAGACTCTATAAGGAAACATAACGAATCACTTTATTCGTTATGTCCCATTCGTCAACATTCCATGACGAATGGGAACATATATAACAAACTACAAGCCCATTCGTTAAACATCCTTAACGAATGGGAATTACATTAGATAAACTAGCTAGTTCGTTAAACATCCTTAATGAACTAGCCTTACATTAACGAACCAAACATTTAATATAAATATCTCTTTCAATATAATATTAATAATAATAATAATAAATACAAAGACGATGAATACAAAGACTCGAGACGCCAAAACAATGCACTAACAAACACCCTCTCATCTTGAGCTCCGTCTTTTAATTTATTTGAAGCGCATGGCCTGCCAATCCCGACAGCTATGAATCCCGTACTTGTGACATACACGTACGGCACGCTGTAATTGCATAGCTCGGTCATTATCTTCACGGCACTAGATCAATATCTTATTCTTGAAAAGCATGTCATTGTCTGTCCCAGTTAAATTAACGAGCCACATCAGGTCTATAATCTTAATCAGCTCGGTCTTCAAACCTTTTCCCAAACCAATAACGGTCTCACCAGTACGATTATCATAATACAACGGTTGAATGATATATAGATATGCTGATTAAGCGTCTTGACTGGTACACGCTTCATCGTCTTTAGCAGTTTTACTTTAAGCACAAGCTTCCTCCAACCCGTCTTTGGATCTATCTCATCACAAGCTTCATCGTCTTTAGCAGTTTTACGTTAGTATTGTTTTCATAATACTGGACGCTGTTCTCCCATTTAATAATATAAACCTTTATCTCTGAATCGTAAAGCCATTTAATAATACGGATTTGAATGAAGTCATTTGATTAGCTTTAGCACGTGCAATGTTTTATCAACATACCTGTATGCCTCGATGATCTTACTTGCTCTTTTGTCTCGGTATACAAACCATCCTTGAATATCAGTAACAAATGAATCAGGATTCGATTCAAAGTCTTGCCTTTACCCTTTGATACTTTATCCAGATTATCTTTAGCTGCTTTAACGTTTTCTTCAGTAAATATAGGAGAACCCTGATCAACATTTGATCTTTGAAATAGATCAGGATAATCCTCAGCTGTCACATCTTCAATTTCAACCTCCTCGTCTTCTTAAACAAACGACGTATTCGTAGGAATCGTCGTATCATTTAAAACTACCTCTTCATTCACAACCTCAATATCGCCTTTGGCCTCTAACACATCAAGCTCTTCAACATTCAGACCCAGCAGAATAGAAATCTGCTCTCGTGACAAGGACCAATTGACAAACTGTCCCACTTCTATCTCATTCGCATTCACAATGCTTCGAATCACCCTCAAAATATTTATAAATAAAACAGTGTTAGCCTTTATCGACTCAATTGGTTTTACATTTGTCGAGTCCTGATAAAAAACCACCTATTTGTTCATGTCACCAACACCACCACTCGTTCCAGTACCAGAGGATGAGCCGTGAGCTTGTTTCGGCTCACTTCCTCCAGCCCCCGAGGCATCAGAATCTTCATCATCATTCTTTAACTTATTAAGTGCATCATCCTTGCATGTTAGCTGCAGGATAAGATCCTCTTGCTCCTTTATTTTCACCCCTGAGATGTAACAATCTCACGGAGCTCCTTAGTTTCTTTCTGAAAATAGGAGACATAACTCATCAACTTTCTTTGATTAATCAGCATCTGCTCTTGAGCTTGTCGATCAGCAACCATTTGATTCTCATAAAGATGAATCAAGCTCAAGAGCATGTTCATTTGATTCTACTATGGCATAGCATGAAACAATGGAGGGATAGACTGCACAGGACTTTGAGGACGGTTAAGCCTCATGAACATCATGTTCATAGGCTGTGTCGGCATTATTGTCGTTGTAGGTGAAATCACCGATGTAACAGTAGTAGGCCTTGGTAAAGTAGATAAGACAGATTGTGGAATCATACCAAGCCTAGGATCCGATGTGACTGTGGTCGTCAATTTGTAATCCGGGGTGCTAGTAGTAAGCGGCACCGCCGATCTTTGAGGAGCAGACGACCTCGGAGGTTGAACTCCAAATTATTTACCAGAACCTTCAGTTACTCGCCGTTTATATGGCTCTTCACTAGCCATCTCTTTACCTTTACGTTTCCGTTGAGCAGCTTGAGTGTAGCTGCCTCAACTTCAGCACGATGTTGGTGATCATTCCCAACATCATCACCATCGTCACAATTATCACCGTTGTTCCACCTGGTCCTCCTTCACACTCGGAATCTGAATCATCATGGATCTAGCACTCATCAGAAGGACATACATAATCTGGATCAGCTAGATGACCAATCAGTCGCTTGAACCTTGGTTGAGGATCTTGACGGTACAGCTTCATTCTCCTTATGGTATCAGCTTTCATATGGTCCACCTTATATACATCACCCACTAACGTCCAATCAATCTCCAAATTAGGAATCAAGTCTTGAACAATCAATTAGATAAAGCGTGGATACATTAAAAACTTCCCACGTCGATTCACGACCTGACAATTTTCCTTGATATGATAGCAGATCATCTCTGAGAAGTTGCACAGCTTGTTTAAGACCAGTGCGACAAATTCCGATTGGAGCTTGTTGGTGCATGATGTCAGTAGTTCAGTATCTAGTGTTTTGTATGTGTCTGTAATCGAGTTAGATTGTTTGATTTGGTTTTAGATAAGTTGTCACACAAGTTCGCCTAATGTAAGCGAACTTGTGGACAAGCGAAGTTAAAGACAACTTCGCCTAGTCTGTTAGGCGAAGTTGTCGAAGCCTATATATGGTTAGCATACGGCTTGTTTTGTGCAGGGATTCCAGAACGTGTATTTGTGATTTGATATCACGTGTTGAAGTGTTGCAATACAACGTGTCGTTTTAGTATTGTAACGTGTGTTCGTGTTTCGGTTTAATGTATTATACATCTTACGCTCGTATCGTGTTACGTAGGGATTCTGCACCTACGTATTACGAGATAAACCTGTGTAGATCCGGCTGGGAACCTACAAGTGGTATCAGAGCATTTGCTCGTGATTGTGTGGTTCGGGATTATCACACGAGTGTTAAGATCGTTCTGTTCGACTATTCGCGGAACGAGTTTACGTGGAAATACCTAGTTTTTGTGTCCTACCCATCTCCCACTATCAAAAATATCCCATTACACCTTCCCATACCTCGCAATACGTCAAATTAAAACCTGCAAAAATCTGAAGTTCATCAGGCGAAGTTACCGTCACTGTTCGTAGGGTTTAAGCGAAGTTATAAGTTTAAGTGAAGTTATAGATCAAGCGAAGTTAAGGTTCAGCGAAGTTGGGAAACAAGCGAAGTTAAGCTTAAGCGAAGTTAAGCATAACTTCGCCATCTGATCACTGTTCAAAATAAAAATAAAAATTTCTTTACTTTTTTGTGTTTTCGAGTCGTGTTTCTTTTAACGATGACTTCAATAAACATTACGGAACTGGTGAAAATGGAAGTTGAAGCCGGTTCAGCAACTAAAGCTCCAAAAATGCTCAAGGGTACCGATTTCGTTGCTTGGAAAGATCGGTTTGAACAGTATGTGAAATATCAAGATGCTAAGGTGTGGGTGTGCATACAAGATGGATACATTCCACCAACAGCCTTGTTTGAGGGTCGTGAATAGATTAAGAAGTACAATAAGATGGAAGAGGAAGAAAAGAAGATGTATGAGGCAGAAAGTAAAGCTCATGCAGCAATAACAATGGCTCTTCCACAAGAGATTCTTCATACATTCAAGAAGTACAAAACTGCTAGAGAGCTATGGGAAGCACTTGAAAATCGATATGAAAGTAATGTGGGGATACGTGCTTCCAAAACTAAGCTGCTAAAAACCCAATTCTCTGTATTCAAGTATCTGAAAAATGAATCACTTGACGATATCATCACCAGATATTATCACTTGATGACCGAACTTAGTAATTACTCCATTGAATACAAAGAAGAAGAGATAGTAGAGAAACTTCTTGATGCTCTTCCACCGAAATGGGAAATGTATACGGTTTTGATGAGAAAGGATAAAGAATTCGCCAATATTGATCTTGAAACAGCAGTCAATAAGTTACGAAATTTTGAGCTCAACATGGTTCGAAAGAAGACACCAACTGATCAGGTTCAGGATCCGGGAATGTATGGTGCGAAAGTCTCTTCAAGTTCAAGTTCAAAATCAGAATCATCTGCCTATTACTCAAAGGGAGAATCAAACTCCAAATCAATTCGAGATGGTCATGTGATTCTTAATATGGATGGCGACGTATGTTTCATAGCTGGAGGCAGTAGTTCTTCAAAACCTCAAGCAACAACTGGAAATTTCTCATCAAATGTTCCAACCAACAACTACTCACAGATGCCCATGAGTGTTAAATCAGCTGAACAGCAGTTTGCTCTCTATGCATCCTTTATTGCATCTTATGAGAATTCTATCAAAGGTAAAATAGTCGACCCTGCAACTTTGGATGAAGACTATGATCAGATCGATGCTGATGATTTAGAAGAGATGGATTTGCAGTGGCAAATGGCTATGATAGTAAGAAGGGTTAAGAGATTCATGAAGAAAACGGGTAGAAAGTTCGTTGGAGAAAGACCAGGGTTTGACAAATCAAAGGTTAGATGTTACAACTGTCAACAAAATGGTCATTTTGCCAAGGAATGTACAAATGAGAGAGTCGAACGTAGTCAGAACAGGCATGCACAACAGAATGGGGGAGGTAGTGAGAATAGGGCTATGGTATCTAGACAGAATGGCGGATACAACTGGAATCTGCAAGTTGAGGAAGTTTTCGAACAGGCTAATTTGGTCGACATCGAAACTGGAGGGAGCGAGAGAGAGACGAGAAAACCAAGCATATATGGCAGAAGTGAACGATCAGCTCTCTGAGGTAAGTTCTGAACTTCATTGTATGCAATGTGAGAATCTGTCTGAACAATTGAAAACAGTAACTGATCAGTTTGTTAGTTTGGACTCACAATTTAAAACGTTAAAAGAAGATCATCACTACACTAAAACGAGAGAAAACAGTTACTCGTTATAAATAAAAGCTAGTGAAAAAGATATCAGAAGTCTTAAAGCCAGTCTAGCTGATAAAATTCAAGTTATGAAGTGTTAGAAGAAAAAACCAAGCTAATTGTTGAACGAGATAAACAGATAGCTGATTACCAGGTAAAAGTGATGGAACTAAACAGAAAAATTGAACAATTTAGAAATTCCTCAGCAGTGCTTGATCACATCATAAGTGTTCAACGTTCCCCGGTTAACAAAGGGGGAATTGGATTTTCTGAAGTTCCACCACCGTATAACAATAACTATACTTACAATCCTAGTAATCAGAAATCTGCTGATGTTGAGATTAGTCAGACAGTTCCAGTCAAAATTTCAACTAAAGAACCTGAAGTTGATAAGAGCGAAACAAGTAAGCCAATTCCTAAGGTTAAGGTTGCTGTTTTTAGCTCTGTCTCATCAAATTCAGACAAATCATCCGAATCGGGTGAGATAAAGGAAAAGGTAGTGTTACTGAAATGAGGGGAGGAATATAAGCCAAACGAAAAGACTTCTTCCTTAAATCCGTTTGTCCCACCATATGTTAGACAAACGGGTAGTAACGCAACCTCAACATTTGAAACAACTGTTGAGACGAAAGTTGAACACAGAAGTTGTTTCAGATGCAATCAAGTAGGACACCTTATTGCCTATTGTCCTCTAAATCAGAGAAAATTTAGAGGTATGAGTCCTCCGAAAACTGAGTATAAAACGAATGGTAATTATTATGCTAGTAAGAATACGTACACACCAAAGGTCAGACATTGGACTAATCCAAGATTTCAAAGAAAGCGATCTCAGTTTTTCCCAGTTAACAACCAAACCAACAATTATAATTCAGTTAATTCACTAAGGTTTGGATGGCCTCATAGTCAATCCTCAAGAAGGTTCCCTTTCAGACCTTACAGGAATCATCCTCAAACTGCCTTTGGACAACCAAAGTACGGGATGCCGTTTAACAGATTTAATCGACCCAAGACCAGTAGGTCTTGGGTCCCTAGATTTTAATCTTTTTCTCTAACTGTGCAGAAATAGATGAACGGGGCTGTAAACAATCTGTGGGTTGTGGACAGTGGCTGTTCCCGGCACATGACTGGTAACAAGAATTTGTTACATGAATGGAAACCTGTTCAAGGAGGTAGGGTTAGTTTCGCTGGAGAGAGTGGAGGTAGAATCACTGGTATTGGAACTGTGACAAATGGAAAAATGAAGTTGGAGAAGGTGAACTTTGTTAAAGAATTGAAGCATAACTTGTTGAGTGTATCTCAGATTTGTGACAAAGACTACACGTGTGCATTTTACTAAAAACGAGGCAATCGTCCTTTATCCTGGTTTCAAGATACCAGAGGCATGAGTGGTGATGAGAGCTCCAAGAGAAAAGAACACGTATGTAATGGATATGAGGTCAACTGAGATGACATCAGAAGAGTCATGTCTTCTGTCGAAGGCAACTGAGTCCGAGTCCGAGTTATGGCACCGAAGAATGGGACATATACATCTTCGTAAAATGAATTACATTGTCAAAAATGGGCTGGTGCTTGGTGTTCCATTGAAGAATTTTAACTTTAAAGATCAATGCTTGTCGTGCAAGAAGGGAAAGCAACAAAAGAAACCTCATCACTCCAAGAAGGTTAACTCAATCTTCAGTACACTAGACCTACTTCACATGGATCTCTTTGGTCTCGTGAATGTAAAGAGTCTAGGTGGGACGTCATACTGCTTGGTAGTAACCGATGATTACTCTCGATACTCGTGGGTATACTTTCTGAAGGCAAAAGATGAGACGGTTCAGTTGGTAATTAACTTGATTACCAAGGTTGAAAATATTGTTGGGAGAAAGGTTAAGTACATCAGGAGTGATAATGGAACAAAGTTCAAGAACTACCAGATGGAGATGTTCTGCTTACAGAAAGGGATAGACCATCAGTACAGCGCCCCGTATACTCCGCAACAAAATGGGGTGGCTGAGAGGAAGAATATAACACTAATTGAAGGAGCCAGAACCATGCTGGCTGATGCTAAACTTCCCGTGGTGTTCTGGGCTGAAGCTGTTGCCACAGCCTGTTATATCCTTAATCGTGTTTTAACTGTTAAAAGATTGAATAAAACTTTTTATGAACTTATGCATGGTTGAAAGCCAAACTTGAATGGTCTCGAACCTTTCGGGTCCCCATGTACGATATTAAAGACAAACTCAAAATTTGGTGAGAAAACCGACGAAGGTATTTTAGTCGGATATGTTGTTGGTACACCCAACAGAAGAGTCTTTAATTTATCGAACAGCAAGGTTGAGGTGGTATGTAACACGGACATTTCAAGTTACAAATCACCAAAGCCTAGCACGGGACCCGCTGAAGCTTTCGACTATTGCGGTATCTCAAAGGCAAGCCTAAGTTGGGATATTGCGGTATCTCAAAGGCAAGCCCAAAGGAATCTCACATGAAGGGAGTGAAGAGAATATTGCGGTATCTCAAAGGCAAGCCTAAGTTGGGATTATGGTACACGAAAGGGGGAGAACTGGATTTGTTAGCTTACACGGATTCTGACTATGGAGGTTGCAATCAGAACAGGAAGTCGACAACCGGTGGATGTCAGTTTCTGGGAGGAAGATTGGTGTCATGGCAGTGCAAGAAGCAGACCTCAGTAGCCATTTCCACCTGTGAAGCAGAGTACATGGCACTATCAAACTGCTGCTCTCAGGTTCTTTGGATACAACAGCAATTGCGCGATTACGGTCTGAATTTCACTCAAACTCCTATTTGCATTAATAACTCTGCTGCAATCTCAGTAACTAACAATCCCATCAAACACAGTAAAACTAAACACATTGACATTCGTCATCATTTTATACAGGATTGTGCTGAGAAGAAATTAATAGTGCTAGAAAAGGTTGATTCGTTGGATAATTTCGCCGACCTTTTTACTAAAGCGTTTGATCGAACTCGTTTTCAAAATCTTATTGAGCTCAATGGGATGATCAATCCCGAGTAACCATGTTTTTCGTTTCTATAAAAAAAAATAAAAAATAAAAAAAAAAAAATCTTTATCGCTTAGAATTATGCCGGTTGCTTCAGTTTGAAGGACATATCTTCGGATACGTTTGGTCCTTACTTCTACTAGTAGATTATGAGGATAGCCATTAACCAGATGACTGAAAGTGACCGGGGCGGTTTAAGATGTGTTTTTACTCTTTCGCTGAAAAATAGTCGTTCATACTTAATTAGAAGGACACATACTCGTATGTGGTCAGTCCAGCTGATCCATTGGATCTTCAAGATAGCCGTTTACCTGAAGACTTCGACTTGATCGGGGTGATAGAATTTAACATTTTTTTTGGGAGATGATATAATTTTTCAAGTCTATAACTTCGTAAGAAGTTTCAATACAATGTTTAAAAGAAAATTGATTCAACCTTGGAAAGTGATAGACAAACTAATTCTGTGTGCTTAACTAGTGAAGTTATTAGGCCTAAAAGACTCTAGAACAGTCATTGTATGTTATGGTAGCTTTCTATGGTGCGTAAAAGTAGAAGTGATACTAACTAAATCTCCTCGATTTAAAGTGGAGACTCATTCAGAGTTGTGCATGTCTCCATATACATTTTTCCGAATGATAGGCATAAAGTGATTACCCAGTCATACACGAGCCCGTGAGTGTTCTGATTCCCGAGAAGAAAGTGTGTCAAGTACCTGCAGTGATCCAGATTCGGGACTTGCAGTCGTCTATTATTTGAAGCTGTATTAATGTCAGCTACTATTATTACAAAAAAAAATAAAAAAAATAAATAAATAAATAAATAAATAAATCTTATAAAGCTTATGTTGTTTCAAATATCAATCAAGAAGCAAGAAAGAGAACGGGAAGAAGACTCTAAAGATCGATATGTACTTACTGTTTAATCAGACACTACGGGTCGAGGTCAACTCGGGGTGACTTGGGGAAAGCCAAATACGCTTTGAGAATAGATAGGAGGCATCACAATCTCTCATGTGATCTTAATTGAACCTAATCCGTATCACAGAAGCGATGAAAACCATACTAAGTTGTATACCTGCTTACAACCTGTTTCTTTATGTCATAATACCGCTGAACATGGATCTATGTGACAGCCATTTAATTAGTATGATTCCTGTTCGGATCTTTTCTAAAACATGCTGGTCACCGTCAAGACTGAAATTTGATCCCGTTTTATTTACTTACTAAAATTTTCATTGCATATTCTATGGTGTAAAACTTGGTTACTTAGTTCTTTGATCGTAACGTTTAAATCTTTAACGGAAGTTTTCAAAAGAAAGTTGCATTTTGTTCAAATTTATAAGGGCCAGTTTTGTAAATTTAATACTAAGCGAAGTTCAATAGTAAGCGAAGTTGTTAAGGGGCGAAGTTAAGGGTAAGCGAAGTTAACCTTAACTTCGCCTGTGTTGTTTCAAACATATATAAAGGTCAACTTGGTCAAACACTTTACATAGTTTTACAAACCCGGCGAACTTATACTTTATATCCTAAACCCCGGCGAACTTATACTTTATATTCAACCTTGTTATTAGTTGATTTCAATCCGTGTTAAAGGTGTGTAGGCTCGGTTTGACATGTAATTCTTGTCAATGGTGTTAATCAAATGTTGTTTTGGTCCGATTTGTGACTTCGGTCATGCAACCCTTTAAACACCCAACAATCAATCTGTTTCTAAGTGTTCGTAACTCATTTAATGGACTAGATCTCCCTATTAACATCTTTACATGATTTCAATCACAAAAACACGAAACAAACCTTGATCTGACCTGTGTTGATATGCCGTTTCATATTCAGGCGAAGTTAGCTTTAGGCGAAGTTGTTCTCAACTTCGCCCAAGGCATAACTTCGCCTGCCTGTTAATTGATTAATTAATCAGGGGAGAAGTTGTTCAGGGGCGAAGTTAGGGTTAGGCGAAGTTATCCTCAACTTCGCCTTATACTTAACTTCGCCTGCTGCTTTATATTATTTAATATTCTAATGTGTTATCAGGCGAAGTTAAGGATAAGGCGAAGTTGTACTCAACATATGCCAACTTCGCCTGCATTGTAGAAGTTATCTTAACTTCGCTCATGGTAATAGGCGAAGTTGTGATCTGCTTTGACGATGTTCTAACTTAGACCGTTTGTTGTGTAGATATAGCTACTGTAGCGGGAGCTGGTGGTGCTGGTGGTGACGAAGGTGGTGATAACAACCGTCAATTCTTTCCGGGTCACAATATGTACATCACGTTGGATCCGGATGCTAGTGGTGTAGATGATTATCGCGAGATCATCTCCTTCCTTGTTCGCTCACGTATTTTCCACGCTATTACTACAACTCTACCCATCTCTCTACCGAACGTTGAAGATTTCTGGCAAACGGTAGAGTATGACTGTAGAGTTGAGCCTCCGGTTATGCGCGCCACAGTGAACAATCAGGTGGTGCAGTTCTCATCTGATCAGATAAGGATCGCCTTGCAGTTCGGGACTGAAACTAGAGATGATCCTACAGACTTCTCTGCTCCATTCAGAGATGGTGCATTTTTACTAATGGGCTATTCGGGTCCATTGGGTGACACACAGAGGAGAAAGGGATTTTTATTGGATCAATGGCGTTTTCTGATGCACGTGATGATTGTGTGCATGTCGGGTCGTACAGCTGGTACTGACGATATGGGAGCGACGATGCAATCTGCCATGACAGCCCTGACTTACAACAAGCCTTACAGCTTCAGTCAGATGGTGTTTTATGAAATCGATCGTCAGAGACGCGCGGTCGCTCGTGAAAGATTCTTAATGTACCCAAGATTCTTACAGATGATCTTGAATCAGGTAGCTCCTACGCTACCTCAACGCCGTCCCATTCGATATGTAGAGAGTGTAAGTAAGAGGATCTTTGCGCAATGCAGGTCGTCGAGTGCTCGTAGTAAACCGGAGCTTCGTCCATGACATACTCCATTATTTGGTTATTTGATAAATCCTCCTTATGTTGCTCCTCTTGGAGATGAATTTCGGGAACCGGCACCGCAACAGGCTGATGTTCCTCAACCATCACCTGTGGTACAGCAAGCATTGCCTGCTGATCCTGTTGTGGCACCGGAGGAATAGGTAGAACTTGAAGCTGCTTTTGGTGGACAAGGGTTCTTTGATATGGAGCGAGTTGATGCTGCTGAAGAGGTTCAAGTCTCAGTAGCAGAGGTGTCTGGTTTAAATGTATCGATGGTAGCTACGTCTGTAGCTGATTCTGAGAGAACCGACTCTGACTCCTCCGCTAATGATGTTGCTGAAGCTCGACAGATTCTAGTCACCCAGGAATGAATACATGGAAAAAGAAAGAAAGACTCGGATGATAGTGAATCTGACTTCGAGGAGGAGTTAGACCGGTTGATACGACGATCGAAAAGGGTTAGAACTGGTGAAGGTTCGGGAGCTGGTGAAAGCTCAAGGGTGGTTCGTTTCTCTCCACCCGCGTTATCTGGTATGACCATGGTTCCTGCTTCGATGACTGTGACAGGTCCGATCATCTCAAATGCTCCCGTGATAACTACATCCTAATCATTTGTCATTCCACCTACCACATTTCAGCTTGCGGCTCCTGAGATAGTTTCTTTGCCACCTCCTACTCTTACTCCATCGGAGGTTGTTGCAAGATTTGTAGAGTCGACATTAGTTGCTACTGCGGGGTTATCTGTCACAATACCACCCGCGGTTACTTTTCAACCTGCTTATGATACTCCTGCTAGTGTAGGAATACCTCCACCGTATGCTCAAGACGTTTCTCATATGCGTTTCGATTTTGATGCTACCTTGTCTAACTCTGAAAGGATAGCTGCACTTGAACGGGTAGTGGGTGAACAGTCTAGAATCAATCTGATCCAGACTCAGGCTATCCAGCGCCTTGTAGCAGAGAATCAGATCCAATCGTCCCTCCTGGTTGAGCACGGTAAACTTTTCGATGCTTTAAAGCAGTTCTTAGCATCTCAGGGGGAGACGAGCTGCAAGGGCGATGAGTTGAGAACGAAGAAAAGTCATGATAAAGACGATGATCCCAATGCATTGAAAGGTGCAGGTGGTGAGTTGCCAAGAACTGAACAAACTCTTGGGACTTCCACATCTCAAGGGGAGTCAACCGGTACAGCAGGTGGCCAAGGGGGTGAAGATGTTGTGGTAGTGGATGATGAGGAAATGGTGGATGATGATGTTGTAGGTGATGACGATGTGTTACCTGTTGAGGAGATTGAGAAGATAGGAGAACAGATCGTGATTGACAGGGAGATTGAAGAGCGAGAGATTGTTGATGACAGTGTTGAACACGATATCCCAGACGTTGATAAGGCAAATGTGGGTCAAGATATGGAAAGTGATGAGTCTGAATGGGAAGAGCAGCCGAGATGGAAAGAAGGCTACGCTCAGTGGTTTGTAAAGACAAAGAAGCCAGCGGTTCCTACCATGTTTAAAAAGAGTTACAATATCAAAGGGTATGCTGAATCGAAAAAGGGTATTATATGCTGGTTATATGATGAGCAGTTGAGGCTATTTGTGATTAAACGTTTTGATGGGATTCAGTACTTTAAATGGTTGTTGAGATCTTTGAACACCTTGCCTGAGTGTGAGGTGAAGGATTTGGCTAAGTTGGGGTTGATTAATAGAAGTGATGATAATATGGCCAGGATTATTGGGAAGATTGTGTGGAAAGAAAGTATAAAAGAGAAAAAGTTTGAGTTGTTAAGGCGGCAGAAAGGAAAGTTTGTTGAAGATAAGGAAAGAGGAATGCGAGCTGATGGCAAACCTTGGATGGTAATGAAGTATAAGCCGATTCGGTGTTTGAAAGAAGTGCAGATGAAACCAATGCCCAAGGATGTCTTAAAGAATCTAAAGTGGTGGTATGTTGATAGCCAAACAGCTGAAGCGGTTATGGAAGATGAAGATGAACAAGAAGTCCTGAGAGTGTATGATCCGATGCACTTGGTGAATCTGTCTCAAGCTGACCTGCAGATGCTAAACGAGAAAAAGATATTCTATATTCCTGCATGGAAAGATGAAGCCAAGAAATATCAGAGAGTGGTTTCTGTTTGTGTTAGAGAAGGCGTTCATGCTTGAAGACTGGTGACACGAGATTTTGGGATTACTAGACACGTGAATGAAGATAGATATATGAAGCTACTGCCAAGGGGGAGTCTGTTGGTGCATGATGTCAGTAGTTCAGTATCTAGTGTTTTGTATGTGTCTGTAATCGAGTTAGATTGTTTGATTTGGTTTTAGATAAGTTGTCACACAAGTTCGCCTAATGTAAGCGAACTTGTGGACAAGCGAAGTTAAAGACAACTTCGCCTAGTCTGTTAGGCGAAGTTGTCGAAGCCTATATATGGTTAGCATACGGCTTGTTTTGTGCAGGGATTCCAGAACGTGTATTTGTGATTTGATATCACGTGTTGAAGTGTTGCAATACAATGTGTCGTTTTAGTATTGTAATGTGTGTTCGTGTTTCGGTTTAACGTATTATACATCTTACGCTCGTATCGTGTTACGTAGGGATTCCGCACCTACGTATTACGAGATAAACCTGTGTAGATCCGGCTGGGAACCTACAGAGCTTAATATGACACTCGTCAAAACCACCTTCCAGTCCACCAAGGCAGTGTATTAGGACATGTAATAAGTACTTGTATGTGGGACACAAGTGCGCCTTTTTGTACATGGACATTTCGAGATCGCCAGCGTAGAATACTCTATTAAATAGCCCCTTTATCAACCCCTTATCAAACTCACAAAGGTTATCCATGTTGTCTCCAAATTGCAGCACTCGTCAAATCACTCCATGAGTAATAGTGATAGGTTGCCCTTTGACTTCAGCTACAAAGTGGTTCTCGGACTCAATGTAACGTGTCGTATGCCAGAATGGACGAACAATGCTTAAATGAACAGCTGGTCTCGCAGTTATAGCATAATGAACACGAGAACGCCTTAAGAAGGCCAACATATCTCCAAACAAATCCTCATCGGGAAAGTTCGTTTCGACAAAAGCACAGAAGTTATGCCTTTTGTCAAACGGTAGCAATGGAAGATCTGGTACTTGTTGTTGCGGTACCGGTTGTTGCTCAGCAGAAGGAGGATATTGAACATGTTCGTCAGCCAAAACTGAAAATAGGTAAACCCGAGATTTAGTATAAACAATATTTATATATTTAATGATAATATTTAAGTATATTTTCTAATTAAATAATATTAAATTAATATTATTTTATAATAATATCCAATGTCATTCGTTATCAAGGCTGATTCATTTCAACGAACTGGTGATTCTATTAACGAATTGACTAATTCGTTATCATATAAATTATGCTGGTATAGACATAACGAATCAAAGGTGAAAGAGGAACCAATTAGAGAACGAATGACCAGTAATTCGTTAACCTTTTTCACGAATGAAATGATTTGTTAAATCTTAGTAACAAATTGAACACGAAGAAGTTTCAATTCTTTACTCTATAACGAATGGCCAACACTAAGGCTTAATGTTTAACTAATTAGAGTCCAAGTCATAATTAACAAGAACATTAAAAGTCAAAGTTCAAATCTGGAATCAAATATCACATAATCTATGATGTAAATCCGAAAAAATGATCCTAATGATCTCAGAAACACATCGATACATGATTCGTGATGTCCATTTAGGCTAAATAATGTTCTAAATTAGGTAAAATTGCAGTTTATATGTATAAGTTAAAACCGGACAAACAAACTATCAATTGACCCCTTATATGTTCATCTAATCTGACAAAATTCATTACGTAATGATCCCCATTACCTTGTGATTCAAAAATGATGATCAAAGTAAGGTTTCGTTAAGGTTGGATTCTTTGGAAAAAATTGGACAGAGTAACCTTGCTTAAGGGTGAAGAAAATGAATAGTGAATGAAGACGAATCGCCTTCACGCTTCCTATAAGCAGCGACTCAGCATGGTTTCCAAGGCAACGAATCATCTGATTCGTTTAAATTTGAAATAACGAGTCAGTTGATTCGTTATCTTATTCGTTACATGTGGCAACAAAATAATTACATGTGGCAAACGAATGAGTGATTCGTTAATGTATAACACGAATCAATAACGAATTGAAAACATGTCTGATTTGTTATATAATAAATGACGAATTAGGTTATTCGTTACATAGTGGCGGAAGCGACTCAAAGTAATTCGTTAAGAATAACCTAGTTCGTTATCCTGAATAACGAAACACGATTTTCTTTAATTTAAATTGAATAAATAAATCAATTAAATAAATACATAAAATGATTATTAAGTTAAGTCAATGAAACCCGTATTTCAATGAACTTATACCTTAAAAAAAATCTTACCCAATGTGATAAGACGAAATACTTTAAAGTGACGTTAACTTATGGATAAATATGATATGAATACATAATCTATTGATAAGTACTATATGAATACATTATTAGTGTATGTTAACTTATGGAGAGAATAACTTAGATCCACACCTCTTTCACACACTCTCTAGCTCTCTAACATAATTATGAACACAATCTAACTATTTATAGGCCAAAGCCCAATTCCTTAAGTTAAGCCTAATTCATTATATCTTCATAACAAATTAGACACCATTCGTTATGATTCCATAACGAATGGTAATAACTTAACGAACCAGCCTCCATTCGTTATATTACATAACGAATGGGCTTATAAACTTAACGAACTAGCCTAGTAAACTAAGAAATGGACCCATTCTCTATACAATCCATAGCGAATGTCCATTTTATAATAAATATACATTAAATAAACATACTAGACAAACTATAACTTATTCGATTGCTACTGACACCAAAACCGTGCACTAACAAACTCCCCTTTTTCCGTAGCTCTCGAATACTTTAACCTCGAATACTTTAACTGTAAATCACCAGTCACAAATCATGCACTAATAGAATTATTCATGTATTATCGAGTACACTTTGATAATTTTATACTTTCGAGTAAACTTGGATGTTCAGAAAGCTGTTTTTATCAAGCACACTTTATGATTATGTGATACATGTATGAATATGCTTTACATATCTGTTTCGTGTAAACTTGGGTGTTTTAGTTGAAATTATTATTTGTCAAGCATACTTCATAGTTTTGGTGTTATTTTCTGAGATTACAAGTGTTTGCGAGTAAACTTTGTTTATCGAGCAAACTTCATGGTTAGAGCACACTTGTCTATTAATATAATATTCCAAGTGTTCTCCAAGCATACTTGGTTATTTTAGAAAATATCAAGCAAACTTCACTTTTCGAGTACACTTTATGCTTAAAAAAACTTGTATATCAAAGAATAACAAGTCCTCTCTAGCACACTTTGCACTCTTGAAGTATTTTCGAGTATACTTTGGTTTAAAGTACACTTGATTGAATATCTGTTACCTTTTTGCTTTTATAAGTATAATCGAGTAAGGTTTGTGAAATTAAGGTATTCGAGTAAGATAGACAATTAGAAATATCTCTAAGTTATTAATTTTGATTCTTTAATGATTCTGAGTAAGGTTGCCTATTTGATGAATTATACTTGATTATTAATCTTATGATTTATTTATCGAGTAATCTAGTATATTCGAGTAAAATTCCTTCATATCATCCACTTAGTGTTATTTTTAATTAATTTTAAATATCTAAACTCACACTGGGACGAGCAAGCTTTGAAAAATGAACTTTAACGAGCAAGCTTTATGCTAGTTAAATTAAAAATTGAATTTTTGGCACTATTCATAAGCAAAACGACAAAATGCATTTAAAAACCACTTTCGAAAGTGTGCAGCTCACACTATATAAGTGGGACTTAGAAAAATTTTACATTCACGTTTCTCAAACCCAGAATCCCAATCGTTTGTTCATAAACCTAACCTAAATTTGTCAGCCAACTAAATCCGACTCGATAAGCTTCAACTGATAGTTTTCCGACACTCATTGTATAGATTTAGGACTTTAATTTCATCATCACTAACATCTTTGTTTTCTGTGTAGGTTATAAACTTGTTGAAGAACAGGTTCTTAAAGAATAATTTTCATTTCTTCTTCAATATATAAACTATGCATGATAAAGTTGTTGACTTTAATGACTACTTTCACTTTGAATATGTCTTTGTTTGTGATTGTGTAGGTATGGTTTATCCATTTGAACAGAAGCACAATATGTGCGCGTTGCTCTAGGTCATTGATGATAGTAGACCCGTGGAGCTGATGATTAGATGGATGCAGAGGTCAAATCTACGATTCTCGTTGACTGAAAGTCCAATCATCTACAAAAATCATCAATTGGAAATCTGGAATTCAGCTCGGTTGGTGGATTATAGAGATGGGCGAAGAATAGAGGCCACAATGGCAGGAGATGATATTGAAATTATAGAAAACCTTATAAGGGCCAGCCTGCAACTAAATGATAATGTGGAAGCCCCTATTCATTTCTCTATAAACCATCTGTTGAAAATCTTTCAAGAGACGATGGGTTACCAGGGGGATTTCCACGACGGCCAATTCAAGAAAGGGATGTTCCCTAACATGTACATATTCTTAATTCATCACATTATATAGGGCTTTACACCCAGGAGGGGTATATGGACCCTGATGAGCAGGGAAATTGCCAATGTAATTGTTGTTGTTCTTTACAACCAACCATTCAACTTTTCAAAACTGATATTTGAAGGATTGGTGACGAATCAGAGGAAAGAAAGGGAACAAAGATTCTTGGTATATCCACGATTCCTTCAAACTATCTTCAGTCTTCAATTACCTGATTTGCCAACCTTGGGAACAACATTTTCCTTGCAAAATCCAAATGTATACAAATGCATAGCAAGGTTGGCGGCAACAAGTAATTTTGATTCAACCGTTGAATTTGATATCTTATCGTGGTTAATTGATAATGATGTGGAAATAATAGCGGTGCCAGAATCACCAAGGGTGACTTTTGAGGAGGAAGAAAGTGAGGAGGATGAGGAATTTGATACTGATGATGATGGTGATGATGGAAATGAAGGCAATGATGATGGGGGTAATGATGATGCTGATATACATCATGTTGAGGAGGAAGTTGTGAATATTGTACTAGAGGCTCAGGGGAGACAGAATCCCATACAATTCCAACACCACCCACCTCACCACCAAGCCAAGACCTTTCACCACCTCACTTCCAAACACATGAACCTTATATACCAACCTCACCAATATCACCACCAATCCAAACCCAATTTCCAACTCAAACCCAAATCTTAATCCAAACCCAATCCCCTACCCAAACCCAAACCTTAATCCAAACACAAACCTTAAACCATGCCCAATCACCACTCATTATCTAAACCAAACCTAATCATCAACCCATTCCCAAACCCAAACCTTCACACAAAACCTAGACCAACCTATTCCTGAACCATACATTCCTCAATAAGTACCACCCCATCTCATAAACCAACATGATACACCATTCTAATCCCCAATACATTAACAAACACATGAAAGCCCAACCCAAGAAACTCAACAAACACAAATCCCAGACCCTTTTCATTTCTCACCCACAAACTCACTTCAAATCTCACATGTTTCCTCTCACCATTTACTGAGCCAAACTTTGATCTCGTAATTGAAAATTTTGAATTGAAAGCTACAAATAGTGATCTGAAGAAGGAAAATGAGGTGTTGAAGAAGAAGAATGCTGAGGTGGAACTACAATTGGAGCAGGCTCTCAAAAGGATTCAATCCCTGGTTTCTGAGGTTGAGAATACCTCAGTTGTACCAAAACAGGGGGAGAATCAACCTGCTGCCACTAATGATGGTGTAGATGTACTGAAAACAATCCTTGATGTGTATGGGAGTGATGAGGAGGATGTTGAGGAGGAGGATGTAGATGGTTATGAAGCTGATGTGTCAGAAGAAGTGGTTAAAGAATATGATGTGAATGACATGGAGGTGGAGAAGAATGTTGAAGATGAGATTTCAAAAGAAGTTGAGAATGTGGGGAATGTAAATGAAGCTGAAAATGAGAATAATATTGTGATGACTGAAGTGATAGTGAGTGAGGCTGTAATAACTGAACCAAAAACAGATGTAATTATTGAAGATAGAATTTGGACTGAGGATATTGTGATCTCAGGAGAAACTGAAGTTATATCTCATAAAACTGCTGAGTTAGATGAAAATAATGAAGATGTGGCCTCTAAGCTCAAGGAGGTAGATGAAGAATTAAATGATTTGTTTGATCAAATTGACAACTTTCCCGATGAACCAATTGTGGTGAGGGAAATCGGTCGATCCAAGCCCGTGACTATGGATGAGGAGAGAATGAGGTTGTAAGGAAAATCTGTTGCTGAAACTGAAGAACAGCTACAACCATTAGAATCTAACAAAATTAAATCAAGTGATGAAGTGCTTATGGTTGATGAGTATGCTGAAAAGGCTACAAAATCACATGATGACATTGTGGGAGAGTGGTTACAGAGGTAGATGATCTCAAGATTCCTATTTGATAAGGAACTTGAAGATCAGAGAATCATAATGAGTCTGAATTGAGAAAGAATCTAGATGAAAATCAGGGGGAGTTGGATCAAGAGGTAATTGAGGGTTTATTGAAACTACTACAGGTGGAGAAAATTGACAATTCATTGGCCCTTGTCATATATAAATTCAAGCAAGCTGAAACTAATGAGTCTGAGCCAGAACAAACCATCCCTACCACTGCTGAACCTGAAAATGAAGATATTAGTAAGCAGTTGGTTACTGAAACAGTTGGACAAATTGTGACTCAAATATTAGTCGAGAAATGGAATAAACAAATTATTGATGATATAGTGTAGAATCAAGAGAGTTGGGATCCTGAAAATGTGAATAAGTATGCAAAGAAATATGTGAGGAAGAGGAAAAGGCAAGAAAAAGATGAGAGCTCTGAGGAATCTCAGTCAAGGAAAAGGCATAGTCCTATTGATGCTATACCCATTCAAGTGGTGAAACCTATTGATATTGAAGATGAGCCTGAAATGAATGAACCAAAAATTGATGCTCTTGATGATCTCTCTGAAGCTGATGATGATGATGATGATGATGATGATGATACAGCAGATTTCCCACATGTGGAGATGACTGATGTTCATAGGGAAAATATACAAACCATGTTGGATGAAGCTAAAAAGGAGGATCCAAAAATTATGAGTTTGATGAACCATGGTTACAAGTTTAAAACCCTAGCTCCTATGGCTGATGAGGAGTTGCAGGTATTACTAGATGAGGAGGTGGAGGAGCTGAAGAAGAAGAGAGAGAAAAGAAACAAGGACACTCAAAGGTTCCTTAATTACCTGAGACTTCATGGTTTCTCAAAAAAGAAGCTGAGTCACATGAAATTCGAGGAACTGGAGAGTGTCAGTAAACCAACTAAAGAGAGGATTGAGAAGGAAGAATAGAACAAAATGAAAAAGGTAGTTGCTGGTCAACAAGACAAACTTGAAAAGCTCTACAATAAATATGGTGGTAAATGTAGGTACTTAATTGATCATGGAATGTCTATTGATGATGTGGAAAAGTTGAGTAAGAAAGAAGTTGAAGAACAAACTAAAGGAGAGTTCAGTCTGAAACAACCACCAGCAGAAAGAAACCAAAACTGATTACGTTAGCTGAGAAAGAGAAGAGAGCCTGGGAAGAGGAGTAGGTTAAATTGTTTGATAGCCTGATGATAGCTAGGGGTGAAGACCAAGAAGTTGAGCATCAAAGAAAAACTATCTCTATATGAGTTTGAGAAGGAATAATATAATGAACAAAAGGAAAAATCAAAAACCTCTCGGACTCATCACCTAGTGGTTGTGCCTCACCCAGTGTTTGTGAATGAGTATCCTGTTGAGCCCTGGTAAGATGAGAACAAAATCAAGACCTTGAAAGGCTTGATGATAAGTAAGGGCATGGCTGAGGGAGTGTTTGATTATCTAGGAAAAGGCCAACTGAAAGATCTATTTTATTCTGAGACGGAAGAATGGGAGAAGCTGGAGGCTGAGGAGAGGAGACTGTTACAATTCCAGTGTGGACCAAGGGGTGAGCCTATTCAAAGTTAAAGATCTATCCCTGTTAGTCCAACTGATGAAGAACTGATGGAGATGATTACTAATATGATAAAGGAAGGTGGAGATTACCTGAAGCTTGTAATGATGCCAACGGAGCAAGTCATTAATATGTTCGAACAAAATGGGCATGTAAGGATACATGAGCCATACTTCAAAGACAACAAAGGCCTCCATCTGAGGTGGACTTACCTAAGAAAATGTACTTTGATGGGAGAACAAAGGTTAGTAAAGTGTTCATGTCAAGTGGTGAATTGAAGGATATAATCTTCAAAGATGATTTTCAAGACTTCAAGAGAGAGCAGTTGGAGGAGATGGCAAACATGAACTTATATGACTATCATGATGCTCAAAGTTCGCAGGTCAGCAAAGGAATGAGCTCTCCAAATATGATCAAACTCGGAAAGGATTTCCTCTACTGAGCAAGAAGAGGAAGTTAGAGCTCTCAAGTTTTGAAAGGAATAAGAGGCAGAGGAGGATAACTTATATAAGGCTGACTGAAGCCTCTTACAAGAAGAAGACTAACTCGTCCAACCCTCTGGTCATTCTGAAAGAGTGTTTAAGCATGAGGCGGCGGATGACCAGGACAAACCACGAAGTCCAAAAGAATGGCAGAATTTCTAAGATTATATTGAACCACATAACCAATCTTTTATACTTAGAAATTCTGATGGACTGGCTCTGGGCATCATTCAACCCGACACTGACCTTGAATTTCTTCATATGGAGGATTTGGAGGATATAATCAGATGGAACATGCCCTCCCAACATCCACACCACAGGGAGATATTCTTGTTCAAAGAAAAAGCCACGGCAGTCAAGCTGGATAGAAGTAGAGAAGCATCAAACTCAAGACGATGAAAACACTTCTTATAGCTTAGGCTTAGTTTGTAATGTCCTTGAGACAGAATTCTCTTATGTAATTTTTCATTATGATATGTAATTTTATCTTTTGAGAATTTGATGTGTATTTTGAAAAGTGTATGTAACCTAATAGGTGTTTTGGTATAACTGAGGATGTTCCGATCTAGGGGAGATTGTTGGGATGAGAAAAGACTCAAGGAAGATTGGAATCTTCTCAACCTCCTTGGAAAACGGCTAAGTATGGAAACCGAGCAAACTTAGGCTTCCCAGCGAGCTTATACTTGATCAAGCAAGGTATTTTGCTTTTCGAGCAATATCTTTCAGAATTCTAGTTAAGTGTTAGTTCGAGCAAACTACACTTCATCAAGCAAGGTTGTTCTTCAAGCCAAGCATGGTTTTTTTCAGAGCAAACTCTTGACTAAACCAAGCTAAAACCAAGTATATTGGTGGATCGGGAAAGGTTTATTCATTATAAACAGTGGTCCCAGCAAGCTTGATGGAAGTTGATAAAAAAATTATTTAAGGATTTATAACGAGCAAGGTTCAACCCAGAGCATGCTACAGTGTCACCAGCATACTTGGGTTTGTTCAAATAAGTTAATGCAACAAAAGGTTGAAGGGATCTCTGAAGAACAAGTTTGCTCGTAGGATTTATACTGAGCAAAGTTTGGTATTATTAGGAAGTTTGTAGCATGCTTGATGAATATTTTCTAAGAAAAATATTCTAAGTAAAGCTTACTCGGAGAACTGTTACCCAGCACACTAAATGGTTACCAAGTCTGCTCGCTAAAAGACAAAAGCTGCAAAGCTTGCTCGAAGACCTGTTTACACTAAGAATCTTTTGTAATACGTTTGAATATGTTTTGTATCAATCATTAGGGTTTCTAAAAAGGAATGTCAGGTGTCAGGGCATTCTATAAAAGGAATCTTTTAGGGCATGCCTATGACAACAATGGACACAGAGCGACTATTGTGATTTGACGGCTGTCTCCCTCCTGTACGGAAAGCTGCCATAAATCCTGACATTCCACCTTGAAACCCTAATTGATTTTCATTGTATCCTTAACTATATATATGGAAATTTTTTGAGTTACTTTGTGTGTTTGTTACTTTCATGTTCGTTGAGCAACGTTAAGAGTATTATTGATTCCGCCTTTAATATTCTTTTGTTTTTCACAAAAATATAAAGTCGTAACCTTCTTTTCGACACTTATGCGTGTGTTACGACAGTGAGTGATTGAGCTATTGAGTGAGCTATACGGGACCGACACATATTCATAAGATGAATCACTTAATGGCAAATGATTTGGTGGATGGTGTTTCACACAAACATATCAAATTGACCGATCACTATGTTGTATGCAAGAAGGGAAAACATAAGAAGAAGTCGCACACGTTGAAGCAGATTAATTCCATTGATGCTCCTTTGGATCTTTTTCATATGGATCTATTCGGTACAATGAATTGTCCGAGTATTGTTGGAGCCTGGTATTGTCTAGTCATTATTGATGACTATTCAAGATATTCGTGGGATGTTATTTATGAGTTCTAAGGATCAGAAACCTGTTCTCGTACATAATTTAATCACTAAGATCGAATCACTTTACAAACATAAAGTGAGACAAATTCGAAGTGATAATGGCACGGGGTTCAAGAATAATGTTTTATACTTTTTTCTGTATTCAAAAAAGAATTCATCAAGAATATAGTGCTTTGTATGGGCCACAACAGAATGGTGTAGCTGAGAGAAAGAATTAAAAATTTATTGAAGCAACTAGAATAATGTTGGTAGATTCAAAGCTTCCCGTTCAATTCTGGATGGAAGCTATGAACATGGCTTTCTATACTTTGAATCGTGTTCTAATGGTTAAAAAGCTCAAGAAGAAAAGTTATGAGCTGCTTCATAACCGTAAGCCTAACCTACAGTTTCTCGAACCATTCAGGTGTCGTTGTACTATGCTTAAATGTGAGGCGAGTAAATTTGAAGAAAAGACGACTGAAGGTTACTTTCTTGGTTACGCGTCACCCAAAAAACGTGTCTTTTATTTTACTTCTAGGTGTGTAGAAGAATGGTATCATGTTGATTGTCAAAGATACACTACACCACCAGCTGGTAAGGGACCTGGTTGGATGTTCGATTATGATGGTTTATATGTCGTTTACTCCATCTGCTGAGGTAACAACCAAAGACTTCATATGTACATATTTGGAAGAAAAGATGTTTTCCATACCAAGGACTTCTTTTATGATGATAAGTACACAATCAATCCAAGACAACCGATGATGTTTTTGTTTCTTCAGAATATGCTGACTTTGAAGATTCTTCATCTGATCCATTGATTAAGAGTCAAGATATTACTGAGTTACATGTCGGAGAATCTTTTCAAACATTGAATGATCAATCAGCTGTAGAAAACGTCACCGATCTAAAAGACAATGTTGGTTCTTGAGAATCCAACGTTTTGGATTAATTTGTATCATCCTCATGACAGCATTATTGGTGATGTTCATGACGGTATTCTCACGTGACGACAGGTCTCTAATGTATGTGAAGATAAAGTATCGTGCGCATACGCGAATATGCATGCTTCGGGAATCATGAGTATTACTCGATACACCTGCTTTTTATCTCAAGTTGAACCAACGAGTGTTCTTATGGCACTTCAAGATTCTTCGTGGTTAGAGTCAATGCAAGAAGTGTTGCGGCAGTTTGTGCGACTGGGTGTTTGGGATCTCATTGATAAACCGGATCGGGTTAAAAAGCCTATCCCGAAAAAATAGGTTTTTAAATGTAAAAAGGATGACCATGGGGTTATCATTCGTAACAAAGCATGATTCGTTGTACAAGGCTTTAATCAGCAAAAGGCATGGATTACATGGAAGTATATGCTCCGGTTGTGAGACCGGAGGCTATACGTATTTTCTTAGCCTACGCAGCCTTGAAGAATTTCAAATTTTATCAAATGGATGTTAAGAGAGTGCTTCTTAACGGGGAACTTCATGAAGAGGTGTATGTAAATTAGCCTCCTGGTTTTGAAGATTCTGAATATCCCGAGTGTAAACACACTTACTTTCCATATCGTTTTATCATGTTTTAATTTCTTAATAGTATAATTAATAAGAGTTATGGATGGTTTTTGCATGATTTTACAAAGATTGAATATTAATTGTAGGTTATGAGTTTTAATGGAGAAAAGTGTCAAGTTTGAAGACTCTAGGGGCCTTTTTAATCAACTTTGAAGACTACAACTCAAGGCCCGACCCAAACCCACAAGTTCCAAGCCTTACATGCATATTATATTAAGTTAATTAAAAAAGAAAAGAACCCTAACTTGGGCAGCATTTGCGATCGGAACTTAGCAGGAAGAAAAGAAAGAAAAAAGGTTTGTGGGAGGCTTGTGGCGGCTGGAAGAAGAGAAAGAAGACCAAGGGAGACTTGGTACACAGCTAGGGTCGATCTACATCAATAAACTCAGCCATATACTTAAGTATTACTCTCATAAACTTTGTGTTTTTGTTCAAGATACATAACTAGTTGATTTTGATCTTTAACTTGGATTGTTTTGCATTTAAATTGAAGATTGAGTTGCTATTGATTATCATTGATCATTGAATGAGTTTAATTATGTTTTGGTTGAGTTATATGATGCTTACTTTGATGTATAGTTGCTGTCCAAAATTAATGTTAGGCTAAACTTGTTAGTTCTACCTAGGTTAGATGAATATTGTTAGATTTTAATGAGTAATATGGATTGTTGATCATCATGACTTGTTTTGTTAATGAAAAGTTATGTTTAACATTGAATTAGGTTGTATTTAGTGACTGTTTTTTGATTATTTATACTCATATATCTCTTGCTTTGATTGATTGAATCGGTTTTGGTTGATTTTAGCTTGTTGAACTCTTTACATTGTGTTTAGAGATTGTTTGCAGGGTGTACAACCGTATGGTTTAGTGGGTATGTTAATTAGCTAGAATTAGCAGGTAGGAACCTTCTTAGAGACCGAGAGGTGATCGGAAGTAGGGTCGTGTCATAGCTTTTGCTTGTTAGAATTAGGATCGCGCGAAAAGGGGTTCAGTTCTTGTCGGGTTTGGGTTTGTGAGCGATTAGTTGACCTAATTTAAGTTAAACTAAATTGTTCCTCTATCCTTGATTGCGTAGTATTCGTCTCCATTAGGGTAGTGTGTCGGTGAGTCCGAGAGGAGAGTCGGCATTAGAACACTTTAACATTTTGTTTCCCGATTTGTTCTTAAAATCAACTAAGTGTAAGTTAGGGTTTGTTAGTGAGACCGAGAGGTGATCTAGCTTTCTTGAGTGAACCTTAGTTGTGTCATCCTTAGAAACCTGTGTCGTGAGATTCTTCAATCCATTAGCTTATTATACCTTCAATAGGATTCTTACCTAGGTAGACGTTTTCTCCATTGATAAGTCTCATTCTCAAAGTTTCGTCTAGTCTTGTTAGGTTAAGTCTTTTAAGTTAGTTAAAGTAAGTTAGGTCAAGTAGTTAATAATTAAAAATCATTTAAATATTCTTAGGTGAGTCTTGGTTAGGGTTAACTATTAAAAACGTTTTCACGTGTCCTTGTGTTCGATACTCGGACTTCCTTAGTTCTATACTATTAGTGATCGGTACAATTGCCGGTTTTGTGTGGTTTCTTTAGGAGTCTTATTTTATAAATTTAAAGCTTAGTTATGAGTTACTTAGAAAGAGCATCATTAGACACACATCACCGAGCATGTTTACCGATTAAAGAAGTCTTTATATGGTCTTCCCCAAGCCCAAAGAGCTTGGTATAGCACACTTGCTGACCATTTAATCGATGGTGCCTTCAAATGAGGGAATGTTGATTGTACTCTCTTTTAGAATATTGTGGAAGTCGATTTGCTCCTTGTCCAGATTTATGTCGATGACATCATATTTGGCTCAACAAATGACAGATTATGTAAGGCCTTCAAGAAGTCGATTCAGACAAAGTTCGAAATGAGCTCGATGGGATAAATGCCTTTCTTTTTGGGGTTGCAGGTTCATCAGTATGATGATGGGATTTTTATCCATCAGAAGAAGTATGTGAATGATGTCTTGAGCCGATTCAAGATAATTGCCGAAAAGTCCAATCTACTCCTCTTCCCATGGGTCACCATTTGTCACTGAAAGAATTGGAGGATATCATTGATCTGACCCCTTTATCGAGCGATGATTGGTTTGTTAACATATTTAACTGCATCGCGTCCTGATATAATGTATTTTGTTTGTCTTTGTGTTATGTATCAAACAGAACCCGAGTGACTCATCTGGAGGCTGTGAAGCGTATTTTCCACTACCTGAGGGGTAATCCTGACATCAAGTTATGGTATCCCAAGGATGATAGTTTCAATCTTACTGATTTCTCATATGATGACTATGGAGGATGCAAGATCAACTTCAAGTCTACAACAACGTGTTGTCAATTTTTTAGGAAATCGGCTTGTTTCCTGGAAGTATAAGAAGCAGACGACGTTCTCTACTTCAACCACTGAAGCTGAATATGTGGCAGCCTCTAGTTGATGTTCAACTATTCTAGGGATCCATCAGCATCTGCAGGATTATGGTTTGAAGTTTCTTACCGCTCCAAGTATTATTGATAATTCTGTTGCGATATGTTTCACGAAGAACCCCGTGTACCACTCTAAAACAAAATATATTGAAATTCTATATCATTTTATCCGTGACAAATATGAAAAGAAGTTAATTGACGTTGAAAAAGTTCACACAGATCATCAAAGTACAGACCTTTTTACCAAAACTTTTGATAAATGAGATTCAAATTTTTTGCTTGGTTTAAATGGTTTAAAATCATTTGCTGATATTTCAAAGCTCGGGTAAATATTTTATTGTTTTTGTATTGTTTGGTTGTTAACTTTTCATTCTTTAATATTTTGATGTTTAGGGGGGAAAATGGGAAAATACAAAATTTTTGTGCTTTTTGTTTGTGCTATTGAAATTCAAAAATATTCAAATATTTTAAATTTCAAAAACATTGAAAAATTGCTCCTCAAAATGGGTTTTGAAGCAAAAAAGGAAAGTGATAGTACTTTGATCATTTATATTATAAATTTCAATAAAAAAATAGGCTTAAAATATTGTGTGCTTAATTGTATTAGTGCATTGGTAGGTCTTAAACAAACGAGTAAGGTAGAGTATGTGATATAAACATAACATTGCCAAACTGAAAGAAGTGTTAGTCTCTTACGAAGTCTTGGTGATGAAGGCAGAAATGTAATAGATGTGTCATATTCAAGCCTTAAATCTGTTTGACCACCAAAAATCAAATTTCGAATAAGCGTCTTGTTAATGGTTAACACTGCAACGTTGTGTGGTCTTATGGCCTTAAATCCTGTATTGGTGGCATGCTTCGAGAATTCTAGACTCCATTGGGTCTTTATGCATTTTCCATTTGGGTACTCACAAATGTGAATATTATTTTGATCAAAAGGTGAACCTACAGTTTTACTGCCCATTATTACTCATTAAACTTGATCACAATTGTACTTTGTACAAAATTCACTATTGACTTGATCAAACCACGTTGTGAGTCATGCAATTGTTCCTCCCTTGCTCGTCAATTAATACCAGTAATAAACGAACCAAATGGAATACAGTATATGTAAGCCATACAGATGAAATCGTGAATACTCATCCACGGGAAAGGAACTCGAAGTATTGCTTGATAATGGGGGTATATCTTGTAGTGGGGATTATTTGCTAGATTGCTAAAAGTAAAATCAAAGAATTTTGATCAACTGATTTCAAGGTTTAAGCCCACTAGGGGTGACATGGTAAAAAAATCAAGTTAAGCCTGAGTCGAGATTAGTGGCTGATAGTTTCTGATATCTTGTGCCATAATTGAAATTTTAATCATACCGCATAATTTCCTGAAACATATTTTTATAAGATTCAAGTGGATAACAATACAAATGACTGACTTAACACCAGTTATAATAAAGCCAAAATATAAAATTGTTATGGACGGATTTCTTTATCAAATATGATTCCCTGCTTAACTCACAAAAATATGTACTACTTTCGTAGTTTAAATTTCAATATTCGTTTATTTTTTAGATTTTATTTTTGTTTTGTTTTATAATACTTTAATAATTCAAAAAGATTATATTTCTGGATTATTTTCGATTACCGAGCTAAGTTGATAAAAGCTTTGAAAAGAAAAAGAATATCCCACGATTTTAATTTAAGTTTGTTAAAGTAAGCATTTTTAACGTAAATTATTTTTACCTTTGGGTAATATTAAAAGTTATTTTAAAGTAAATATATCAAAACTTTGGTTTTGATGGTTAATTTAATGGTTGAATTGGTAAAAATTCCATTTTTATAGGTAAATACATCATTCGTTACTACAGTGTAACGAATGAGCACCCATTCGTGAAAGTAAATAACAAACATATTACATTAGTTACCTATTCACATTTGCTTCCACTATGTGATGAAAAATGAGTTTTTTTCGTTAAAATATTTTAACGGATGAGTAACGAATCAAGGGCTATTCGTTATTCTTTGCATATGAAGGTCATTCGTTAACTTTGTTTACGAATGAAGGGTCATTCGTTCAAATATTTGTAACGAATGCGGCTATTCTTTGCCTAGGGGTTTGTGCCAAGTTGTACGGAGAATAAAAAACCCTAGGTGAAAGAATGGACACTAATTCGTTCACAATTGTTTACCATGAGACTCAAGAGAATAGAGAGAAACTATAGCAAAATTTTCCCAGAAATCTTAACATCATTTTAGACTTGTTTGGTTGATTGTATATTGATCAGAAGATAAATATGAGTCTATTGATGGTTTTGTTATGATTATTTATCCAGTTTTGAAGGTTTAAATGGATATAAATCGTGACGAATAAAATTATACTTAATTGACCATTAAAACTAATAAGTATACACAAATAGATGGTTAGGGTTTATTGTTGATATGATATCAATGATGTTGATATAAAAATTAATGTATAAACTATTGCAAATTCAAACTGCATGTTTGACTTTTGTTTTTCTTGGTAATTTTGACTCGTTGACTAATCGGGTCAAAGAGACCAGTCGTTGATTTACATTCGAACTCAGTAACGAATGAATACTTCATTCGTGTTACTGATAACGAATGTATACACATTCGTTGCGATATGTAACGAATAAGAGTCATTCGTTAATTTGTTTAACGAATGACGCTTAATTGTTAACAAATGTGTTGATTCGTTTAAACTATTAACGAATGTGGTCATTCGTTTAATTTGTTTAAACGAATGAGACCATTCGTTAATGATTTTTTAATGGATGCGTAGATTATATTAACGAATGAGAGGAAATTTTGATCAGAATCCAAAAATTTACGATGTGTTTGATATTTTAGGATTTTAAAGTATAAAACCAAAACTAATATGTTCGGTTTTACAGTTATGGTCGAATAAATGAAGACATGATGATGACGCGTGTGAGAGTGTATCGTGGTCAAACTAACGAGAATAATCCGAGATTCAAAAGGCTTATTGGTCATTCAACTCTTGCTAATTATGAAGCTCCACCTAATGATCGTTGGATCCTCTACGATTTGGATTCCGAACGTGAATGTGTTGAAGGTGGGAACAGGGGTGGTGGTGGTGGTGGTGTAAATGACCGTGGTGATGGACATGATGTTCCAATTGGTGCAGCTCGTGAAGCTGCTGAACGTAAGCGTAAGGGTAAAGTAGTGGAAACTGAGAGCCCTGCTAAGTGTAGAACCCGTAGAGATTCTGGCGTTGAGATCGTGGAATCTCAACCACGACCAACGGTTAATGTAACTCCTCAACTAACACCAGTGGTTACTACTCCAACAAGTACCCCCGATGGTTACATTATCTATTAAAGTTTCGACTGATCCGAGGTTCGCATAAATTCCACAAGCTATACTATCTCCGATGTCATCTCCTCAACAAACTGTTGCAACTACAAGTCCTTCTCAATGACCAATGAAATTACTGGACTTTGCTTTCATGTCACTAAATCGTCCAGAAGGTTCGATGCAGCTCATCAATCCTAAGTTCTTCAACTTGTCGATCCAGCAACAAATGATGCAGTTGTTGAATTTGATGCACTTACAAGAGAATCAAATGACGGCTGATCTTTTATTTCAAGAGCAGATGTGTGCCGATCAACTTAAGATGGTGAGCCATCTATCCTATGTGCAATGCGAAAACCAAGAATTGAGAGCATTAGTTACTGCGTAAGGGGAGAAAATCTAGAAACAGGACGAAGTTATCCTTCAGCTTACACGTAAAGAAGATATGCTGAAGGCTGAAAGGTAACAACGACGACAAAGACACCGACGCTGGTACTAGTGGTGATCAGCAACCAGGTACTAGTGCATCTAGATCGAGTGTTGGTGTTGAAGAAGATTCGGGAAAGCAGTTAGTGGTATATCGTGATACTACTAATGTGCAACCAATTTATCCGGTGAAGGCGAACATGATCCTGTTTACGGATTATGATAATGGCGTTGTGATAAGTATGGGAAACGCGGATGAGATCATAGAAGATGAATTTGTTGACCATTCATTAACAAAACAACAAATCGCCATGCTTTTGGGTTTAAACGAGGAAGACATGGATGAGTTGGAGAAAGAGGACGACGTGGAGGTTGTGGATGATGAGGATGTGAGGTTCGATACGAGTATTCCAATTGAGAATACATCGTTTAATTGTGATGATGTGGAGGCTAAAGACGTGACGGCTAAGGAATACCCAGATTTGTACACATGTACGAATACCGATGAAAAAATTCCATTTTTCACTACAGAGCATTTTGAAGATTTACAAGGTGAAGGATAAGTTGAGAAAACCATTTAAATAATAGAAGATTAGTTGTTTTATATAACTTATAATAACTTTTCTTTTACAAATGAGGGATATCATGAGGAATAAAAGTAAAAGATTGTAAGGTAAGGGGTACATTGCGTAGGTACTTATGAGTTGACGTAGTCAAAATGATTAATGCGTGATAACTAGATGAGAAGATGTGGTCAGTTTAAAAGTTAAAATTTAATATATTTAATTAACTTAATAAACAATTAACGAAACAAAGTTTGTGTGTTGGCCTCCCATAAGCTTTCCATGACAGTTTATGGCCCAACGAACTAACGAATAAAATAACTGAGTTGGACAACCCATGAGCGTTACATGGCATTTTAATTGTACCAACTAATTAACGAATTATAAATACAATAGAGTTGGACGGCCCATGAGCGTTCCATGGCATTTTAACTATACCAACTAAATATCGAACTAACGAAACAAAAATGCAGGTAGTTGGAGTATCACGTGAATCACTACGTATGATTACTCCAACAAAAACACGAAAACAATTTGATAAATGGATAGTAGGAGTGCCCATGGGTTCCATTTTTCACCCCAACTAACCATTTAAATATCAAAACACAATAATCGGACCGAACCGTATTCAGCCACGAACCACCGTGAATTCGGTTTAAAAACAACCTAGGTGTCAGACGTATGACAGTTGTGTCCCGCTTTGGGCTATAAGATCAAGAAATGTAGCCAGGTTATCCTCTAGGTAAGGAATAGCGTCTAACCATGGGTTCTCGGAACCGGTTTTCCAAGGCCCAACTCACGGTACTCTTCCCTATCCGTTTACTACTGGACTTGTCACACAACCTTGCCCTAAGGAGAAAAGAGTAAAAACAAAAGTAGGGAATTCTTAAAGAATTTCCCAAAAGTAAAAGGCAATCTAATTGATTTACACTATATATGAAATATTATCTTTGAATGCGAGGCAAGCCTTAGAGTTGTGTGTGTGCATGAAATTATAATAATAAGCAAAAATAATTTCACAAAGGAAACTTGTAAAAAATTAATTTGAGCACCCAATGAAAATAGATAAGCACGTATGGGGCTCCTAAGCATGTTACTAAGGCATCACTAACAACATATCTTAAACCTTCGGCTCTGATACCAATCTGTCACACCCCAACCTACGACGGAAATGACAGGGCGTGAGTTGATTGCTCAAAGCTCTCAAGGTACTATCATGCAAAATTTAAAATGACAATATCTATTAATTAATTTTAGATTTTCCAACAAGGATCAAATAAACAAAATACATAATTCCATAAATAAAACTGTAAGGCCCCATTACCGGTAGCCCTACTTTTGTGTTGGATTTACTCATAAACACAGTTCTGAATATCAGAGTTAATTAAAAATTTCGCGGAATAATATAAAACGTCAACAGTTATTACAAACATTCATAATCTTGTCCTTAAAACATAACTTAAACATGTTCTTTAGTTCAAAACATAACAAATAGTTCTTGAGATGCCAGCTTCTTTACTCTACCGCCATGTGTCCCCGCTCAAGCCAGCTACCTCATTCTACTCACCTGTGTGCATACTAAAAGTCAGCTACGCTGAGTGAGTTCTAGTTAATCACATAACTTACTTTACATACACATATACGTGCCCGAAGGTACGCATTACATACTTAACCTGTCCATCATTCTTTCATATTTATATTCATAACTAACCTCACGTTATAAAAAACATTTCGCCCTACATACCTCAGATATTATTAGGGTCCGGTACCCCATCCTCGGATATTATTAGGGTCCGGTTACCCTTCATCCTCGGATATTATTAGGTTCCGGTACCCTCCCATCCTCGAATATTATTAGGGTCCGGTCACCCTTCATCCTCGGATATTATTAGGGTCCGGTACCCTTTCTTCCATACCTCCATAGCATACTTTCTATATACATAATCGTAAAGTTTTGTACGTACTTATGTCATTCATTCTTCATCTTGAAACATACATATAACATCAAACCATTACCTGACAGCACATGCAATTCCGAAGATCGTTTATGTACCGACAAGCAATCGTTCATACATTTCACATAATATATATATGGCATACATTTATCACTTAGGATAAGTGTATTAACTAATCATATCGAGTATGCACACAACCCCGAAAACATAACAAGGAATGTGGTTAGAAACTCAGCCGAAGATTTTGAAACTCACCGAAGATCGCCTAGACCAAACCCTAATTCCAGTTTTTGAATTTCCTCTCTTCATACTCACGTACAATACATTCAGATCCAAATCGACCACAGTTGAAGCAGATCGATGGGATACCCAAAACCCTTTCACTTGCAAAGCCACCGTACGAACCCTCAATCGCCAACCTGCATCGTTATCCGTTGGTATGTCGCCGCCGTCACCTTCTCCTCATCGACTTAAACATCCACCAAATCAGCGATCGCCAGAGTTCGGGCCATGTTGAAATTAACTCTTATAGGTATGTATCGGTTTTGCTTTTGATTTTATTTGATGATTTTGTGTTCTTATGCCAGATTTCACACACTGTGACCATCGATTTTTAGGGTTTTGTTGCGTTGTAGAATTTGCGTCGATGATGAGGAGATGCAACTTTCTTTTTCTTGATTGATTGTTGATTTTTGGAGTCGGGTGTATGAACTGTGTTTTTCCATTTTGGTACTTGCTAATTTGTTTGTATGGATTTGTCTAATTGCATAACTTCATAGGTATTGAAGTGTACGGGTTCATGCATTTACCATCAGTCCATTGCTATTTGTATTTCAGGTACATTTATAGGTTAATTAATCTTTCTAAGTTGTTGATTGCATATTAGGGTTATTGTGTGATTATTTACTTCACATCGCAGGATTTGAATGGTGATTCTGTTGAAATGGAGTTGTTTACTTGGTACTATTTATTATATTGTTAATAGTACATTTTCATTTCTTCATGAGTATATTACCATTTTTACTAATATATTTAATACCACTTTGTCTTTGGATTTTTGGTGGTTTTTGCTGGATTCTTTGTAGAAATTTTTGAAGAAAGGATATTGTTGAATGAGGCAAAAAAAAGTGTCAAAAAGCTTAAGAAAATTGTTGAGTTCGCATTCTCGGAGTCATCTCTAATTGGAATTCATGTTGGTGCAATTATAATATTTTATTATGTTGTTTCCAATATACATATATTTTCTTTTATCTAATATCTGTTATTAATTGAAATTTCTTACCTAATTGTTCAGAAACAGGTTTGTGTTTGACTTTGCAAGTGAATTGGACATAAAAAGGAAAGATACTAGATGTCAAAATGAAAGAAATGTTTGTTGGTAGGTACTTTAAGTTCTTTTATTGTACCTATAGTTGCTACATCAACATTTTTTTTAATGTTTATACTATTAATTTGATTTTATAAATGTTCTAGGATGTTCCAAACAAACGAACACAAATTAGTGTTTATAATTTGGATTTTGCTTGTAAACGAATCGAACGAACACGAATGGATCATATTCGTGTTTATTTTTTTAACTTTAACTACACAAACATTGGAACACGAACAATTAAATCAACGAGGAATTTTTGACTAAAAATAATTTTTTAACCGAATGTGTTGCGCCTAAAAAGTTACTAAAACTACACTAAGTAATAATGGGTCAAAAAGTTTTAACCGAGTATATTAATGAAGGTAAAAGAAGGAGCTTAAACATACGTAAATCAACAATCATAAACGAATTTAATTAACGAATGTTCATGAACATAAACAAATGAACGTGACATGTGAACAACATAACACGAACAATTAAAAGGTTTATGTTTAGGTCAACCCGTGAATACACATGTTGGGTCAAAATTTTGGATTCGTGTCGAGTTGGAACCGTCAACCCACAAATATGATCTTTTCAACATCCTTGCCTTTAGTTGGATTACCATTTGTTTATATTTTGTTTGATTAACAGATTCAAAGTTTGAGGATTTTATGTCCAATTATATGCAGATTTGAAGGGTGATCACGACATGTGCTAAGGGAACGCAGTGGGTCAAGGATTTGAATGAATATCTGGACAAGGTATTTATAGTTCTAGATCTGTGTTCATATTTCATTTGGTTTGTTATATATAATCGTTTTGCATTATTATGCGAAACATGTCTGAAACCGGCGTCTTGTTGGTTTAAATCTAAGTACATTCTGAAACTAAGAACCTACCGCCCGACCCGTTTGGGTTAAAAGATGAGACTGCTCATCAAGAAGTGACCGTAGTTGAAATCAATTCAAAGAAACAGTAAGGTTCCTTACATTTTCAAAGTCATATTTTTTAATTATGAAGTAATTCTTTTTGTATTCGTATATTTACCTTGTTCTTAATATAGTTATATATTTAGTTTATGATAATTTCAAGATTATTGAGGAGGGTCTGGCCCCTTTGAATTTGGCTGTTAATCATGGTCATAATGAACCTACAAAATTACTTTTGAGCGGGAATGCTAATGTGAACTTAAAGGTAATCTTGATGTCAATCATTTACTAATTGGTGTAAAGCTAAACTTGATCAAGTGTTGTGTTTTATTATCTAATTGGTCAAAAGGTTTAAAAGATTGAAGATAACCTGACCTGTGAATCTTTTCTATAGGAGGGCATAGCAAACATGGTAACATATTTGCAAAATGGAGGTTCGGTGCTTCGTGGAGAGCACAATCCTTTTTATGACATCTGCTACAGCCGGGTAATATATATACTTTGGCACTATTTAGTTTTTATACTCAATGGTCAATGTTGACTTCATTGATGGTCAATAACTGACCATTTTATGCTTACTGATGCAGACCTCAACAACAGCAAGAATTTATGATGTGGTTGCTCGAGCCTTTGAGCCATCTGTGGACTCAACTTGAATGGCAAAATGCATATTTATTTGACCCTTGAATGTCTACATAATATGTGTGGTGAGACACAATTTATATAGTCATTATTCCACACAATTTATGTAGTGGTTGCTCGAGCCTTATGAACACATTTTCTAAAGCTTGAGCTTGGCCCGTGAGTAATTTTTTAGGCTCAAGCTTGGCTGGTTAATCATTGATTAATTATCTTTCACTCTCGCACCTGTATATGAGAAGCTAGAAGTGCCAAATCTTGAGGTGGTTTTCTTTTACTAGGCCTGTAAACAAATCGAACAAACACGAAAAAAGCATTTTCGTGTTCATTCATTTAGCTTTAATAGAACAAATGATCGAACATTAATAATTAAACGAACGGGATTTTTTTTGTTTGTGTTCGTGCATTGAGCAAATAACCGTATGTGAGTTTGTTAATTGTATAAACAAACGGTTCGTTAAGGCTCGACGAATCTAAACATGCTTTTTATACAAGGCTCGAGTTCGATAACTAACGTACTAAACCAGCTTTATTAGAAGCTCGGGCTCGGCTCGGCGCATGCTATTTTTATTTTAATTTAGTTTATTTGCCTTTTTTGCATACCTCTTAGGTTAATGATGACGATGTTAATTATTTAGTATATTTACAGGCCTGAATAGGAAAAGCGAAAGCAGGACAGTTTGGAATTAGCTCAGCTTGGGTTCGGTATAGCGGTTTGATCATTAATAGCTGAATAGGTACCCACTCTCTTTTGGTTTTTTTATACAGCCACTCTTATATGGTTTTTTGTGTTTACATTTGATTTATGCTAAACTGTTACTTGCAGGCAAGAAATTGCTATATACAACGACTTAAGAGTTTGAAATAATGATCAAACAAGTGCTTTCATGGGGCATACGGTTGATGTCACAACGAATCGAAGCTGAGGTTACGTAAACACCAAAAACGAGCATGCTGATGATAATGAAGGGCACGATATTATTTATCATTTAAACTTGAATGATCTTTCAAACGCTTTTAAACAAGATGTTAATGAACCAAATAAAATTAACAAAATGAACTGGTTCATTTTGATCAATGGATTCAATTATCTTAAGTAACAAAATCATAAACCATAAAAGATCTCTTCGGTTAATTATTGTGTTATCTTTGTTCTATTTATTTTATGCATGTATGTATAGAGGTGGGCAACTAAACCGGTTCCTACCCGTTTTTTTGTAGGAACCGGACCCTATCTGATTCAACCCGATGATCCGTGACCGGTTCTTGCATTTCTGAGTGGGGGCGGGTAGGAACCGGAACCGAACCGGAACCGGTTCCTAACCGGTTCTAGCTGTTGGATCGAATATAGCCGTTGGAAATCGTTTTTTTTGGCCGTTTTTTGACCGTTGGGGTCAAAAATAGCCGTTTTTTTGGCTCCCCCAAGCACCCCACTACTAGTATAAATAGGTATTTGGTGTCATGGGTTCATCACAACACTCAAAACGCAAACCCGAACGCAAAAAAGTACAAAAAAACGCTATTACAACGTTTTGAGTTCTCTAATCTCTTGTTTTCTCTTTTTCTATATTCATATTTGTTGTTATGGCTACCTTACAATCATCGATTGGTCAAGGTTCCAACGTCAAACCAAGTTTCGTTCGTATTGTACCTCATAATCGTTATCAAGAGATTTGGTGCAATTGGGATTTGGTTGAATTGAGTGGCCATTCATTGAAGGCTCGGTGCAAGTTTTGTGGGATTTATTTAAACCCACTTTTGAATTCAAATTTGAAGAAACACATCGAAAAACCGTATTGCAAGGCGTTGAAAAAGAACGTCGATTCGCAACAAACACAAATGGATAGTGAAGGCGGAATATTTACATACCAAATTGATCGAGTTCAAGATCGTATGGCGAAGTTTGTGATTCAAGAAGCTTTGCCGTTTAGCCACTTCGACAACCCTCGCTTAACCGCCATGATTCGAGATACGCTTCAACCGCAATACACTCACGTAAGTCGTCATACTCTTAAACGTTATTGTTTAAAATTGTGGAAGAAGGCCAAAGAGGTACTAATTGCATATTTTGAAAATATAAATACGTGAATAAACTTAACTAGTGATGTTTGGTCGGCTCCACATGGTCTACCCGAATCTTATCTTTATGTCACCGCTCATTGGGTAGACCCGTCATCGTGGGAAATGATGAAACGCACCATTGCTTTCGAACTCTTTGAGTATCCACATACGGGAGATAATTTGTTTGAAATTTTAGATTATGTTATAAAAACTTATAAACTAGAAAATAAAATATTTTCAATGGCATTTGATAACGCGTCGAATAATACATCGGCGGTTGATAAATTAAAATTAAAATATACGCCGATTTGCAATGGTGTATTTTTTCACTCAAGGTGTGTTGCACATATCATTAATTTAATCGTGCAAGACGGACTTGCTTCGGATGAGGTTACATCGGTTATAAACGATTTTAGACTAATGATACATGAAGTTTTTAAGAAAAGTAAAAAAAAGACAAATGGAATATAGAAAATTTTGTAAAGATACGGGAAGAAAAGCTTTGGGAGCTAATTGGGATGTACCTCATCGATGGAATTCCACTTGCATAATGTTTCAAAGTGCTTTGAAACATAGAGAAACTTTACAAATGTTTCATTCTAGTCTTGCCGAGAATGATTTGGCAATCCCCTTTTCAAATGAGAAATGGGAAATTATCAATGACTTATCGACTTTTCTTGAAGTTTTTAAAACATCAACTACGAAACTATCGGGAACGTATTATCCGACAAGTCCCTTGATTCTTTCGGAGTTATTTTTAATCGTTAACAATCTTAAAGAATTTGAAAATAAAAGTCCAATGTTTTCAAATATCATATTACCAATGAAGTTTAAATTAAAAAAATACTTTCTTGAATTGCCACCGGTTTTTACTTGCGCCGCCGCTTTAAACCCAATATTAAATGTTACGGGGGTTGAATGTGTGATAGACAAAATTTTTTCAGCCTTAGATATGCATGAAGTTGACCCAAACTTTTCAACAGAGGCAAAAAGTGATTTTAACTTGAATTTTAAATTTATGTATGACTTTTATTTAAATAAATATGGGTCAAACATACACATGCCTATGCCGGGGGGGTCTTCATCAAGTTCAAGTGCTACTAGAGTACGAGATCCCATGATTAGCCTTATGAACACCGTTCGCAACGTAACGGCTAAAAAACAAAGGGGTAACACCCCTTCAAGCGAACTAGGAAGGTATAGTGCAAATGATTACTCTACCGGTTTATTCGAAGAGGAATATGGCACTTTTGATGTTTTGGCTTGGTGGAAGGTAAAGGAAACCGAGTTTCCGATTCTTGCCACCATGGCCCGTGATTTACTAACCGTCCAAGCTTATACGGTAGCTTCGGAATCCGCTTTTTCTCTTAGTGGCAGGGTAATATCGGTGAGAAGAACAAGACTAAATTCGGAGTCGGTGGAGATGTGCATTTGCTTAAAGGATCACTTGGACTCAAACGATCGTATTCAACATGTAACCACTCTCGAAGATGAAACACCACTTGATGTTCGAGTGCACGACGAACAAGAAGGCATTTCTACAAGTAATTCCGAGGAAGAAGTCGCCGCTCAATAATTACGACGAACAAGAAGGCTTTTCTAGAAATAATATGTCACAACTTTATATTTATAAGTTTAATGTTTTGTTAGTTTGTTTTTGAAGATTTTAAAACATGTAACCTTTTTTTTTGAACTTCTTAAAGTAAATAAAATGAATTTTATGTTAATTGTTTTGTTTATTTTTCATGCTATACAAATACGAATCGTAGTTTAGAATCCAAATCGCAAACGAAAAACGAAAAAAAAAACTAAATGCACTTGTATTGCAAATCCAATGAACAAGTTTACATTGTACAATGGTTACATATTTAACTGATGATGTTCCAACTGTTGAAACTCTGCAACTGATGTGTCACTGATTCATATTTTGCATCAGTGACAACAAACTCTGCAACTGATAAATGTTCCCACTGATGAGTATTCCTCATCAGTGGCAACCTTCAGTAGTTGTCTTCAGTGGCAACCTTCAGTAGTTGTCTTCAGTGGCAAACATCTTCAGTAGTTGTCTTTTCTTCATCAGTTAATTGTTTATTTTTATGTTAATTTTTTTTTTATTTTTCATGTTATACAAATACGAATCGACGAATCGTAGTTTAGAATCCAAATCGCAAACGAAAAACGAAAAAAAAAAAAATTTTACACTGTAACCGGTTGGAACAGGTTACGGTACAGGAACCGGGTTAGGAACCGGTAAGAACCGGTTAGATAGGTTAGGGGTCCGAGGGTGGGAGAACCGGTTCGGTTCCCTAACCGGTTCGAGCCTGGAACCGGTTTAATTGAGGGTTTTGAATATAGGAACCGGTTCCGGTTCCTAGTCCCAAACCGTTTTGAACATGCCTATGTATGTATATGTAAGACCTGTAAATTTGTTATGCACAAATCTTTGTTCTATTTATTTTATGCATGTATGTATATGTAAGACCTGTAAATTTGTTATGCACAAATTTGCACAAAGTTTTACTTTCAAATGTAAAATAGCAGTTTTTTAATTATACCATACCACCATCACTAACCAGTCATTTCGGTTGTTTAATAATAATAATAATAATATAAGTAACAGTATTTTAAGTCAAATTGTCAAAACTGTATATGTTAGCTATAAATGTGTTTCTTTCTATCGAGTTTAATATGTCAGTTATATGTATTGGCTACTTCTATTAAAAAATGAAATTATACATTATTAAATGTGATTAGTGTTAATACTTTTCTCGGATGCTTGTAGAATCAACACTCTTTTATTCAACCTAGAAATAAAATGTTTTTTTATACAATAGCTATTTGTGCAAAAAATACATCTTGATCTTCTTCGATTCCTACCTTTCTGGTAGGGGTGTTCAATTTAATCGTCAAAATCGTTAATCGAATCATAACTGATATAACTGAACTGATTTTAACCGATAACCGACATAACCAGTGGGTCGGTTTAATGAATTATTGAAAACAGCCAACGGGTAGGTTTTGGTTAAAGATAATTTCAAACCTGACAAGACTGAACCGCTGCATTTACAAGATTGTCAACTTTATGAAGTATAATTAGAAGACGAGGTTGATAATTTGGAGAAAATTAAAGAAGGTTACAAACTAATAACGTTTTCATTTTTTTACTATATCTTTAATTTTACTAAAATGTTAATCCATTTATCGTTTGTTGGAATATATATTATTAATACTATGGATTATATATTTTGTTATCTATTAGCCGACATGTTGGTTATTGTTATGATTTATACACTCACAAAGTTTAACTTTATTAAACAACTTATAAGTCATAAAGAGATAAAATAAGCAATCCAATATACCTCATAAGAAAACCAACATAACTAACATACAATATATCAGGAGATTATTGATAAACCATAAAAAACGAGAATCGTGTTGCAAATTATTGTCGCCGCCTCATCGCGCGGGTTTTTACTAGTATATATATATATATAATAAATTTTATTTATAAACATCTTAAATATTTGAATTTAAACGAGTTTTATTATTTATATTTAAATATTTATACTAACTTATAATACATATAGGAAGGATAGAATTGTCATTTCACCAAAACTCTTAAAATTAAGATTTTTACAACCCTCTTTGCCTAATGTACAACTCATAAAGTTTGAAGCCTGGAATACTCCTTTCCGTTCAAACATGGGCGGTTCATTTGAAATTGAATTCTAGGGTTTCACACCCTCTGTCTAAGATATACGCTCTGCCCATTTCGAGTGGATCTGTGGAGGATATGACATAGAGAGCATTCCTGAACTCAGTTCGAGCACCATCGTCTCACAGCCAGAGAGCTCACCTTCATTACAGCCGATGATAAGGGTTTCGAAATAGGTCGGAAAATTTTCTGGGTAGATCAAGGCAGATAAGGTAAATCTCTAAACCTTAATCGACTATTCGGTTATTTAAAGGCTTGATAACGAATGTATGGTTGTTTTTAGGGTTACTTTGAGGTCAATTTACCATCAATTTGAGAAATATTTTCTCTTTTATTTGATAGGTTTCTTTGAATGATTATTTGTTCAACGTAGATGATGTACATATAAATATACATCTTTCGGCATCAAATAAACTCTAAAAACTGCAATTTCTATCCAATAACATAGCATAAAAGGCTACTTATCATAATAAAACATAATTTCAGGTGAAACCAAGCCTCAAAAGAAGAAACAAGCAAAAAGACGTAGAAAAACAAAAGAAAACACAAGAAAACAAAGAAACACGCCCCCATGCTTCTGAAACAAGAAAAGACAAAATCTGGAAGCAAAAGCACGGGGCCGTGCTCATCATGCAAGGGGCCGTGGACGGGAACACAGAAAAGACAAAGAAGAATTTAGCACATGTCACTAAAAATCACGGGGCCGTGCCTACCAACCACAGGGCCATGGACAGGAACACAGAAAAGACTAAGAAGAATTTAGCACATGTCACTAAAAATCACGGGGCCATGCCTACCAACCACAGGGCCGTGGACCGGAACACAGAAAAGACAAAACAAATCTGCCACATGTCATAAAAATACACGGAGCAGTGCTCATCAAGCATGGGGCCGTGCTTCACACTCCAGATTGCCTATAAATAGTGGCTCTTGTGCCATTTGAAGAGTGTGCCTTGAAAGGAATTCTCTCCGGTTTTCACTTATAAAAACACACACTAACACTCACTTTGAAGATCTAGTGAAGAATTTGAAGGTTTGGAGGCCACACCACTAATCATCATCATCAACCATCATTACCATCATTAAGAAGAAGGATTCATCTACATTTGGTTAGATTGTTTTAAGTTCAATCATATATTTGTTATTATCAATCATCTTAATGTTCATCATTATGCTCATTATGAGCTAAACTCCTTTTACCATCTAAAATCTATAAAGAAGCTTTGTTTTACTTGATAATTAATCAAGACATGTGATGTAGTCTAGTAAAGTACATGGTTATATTACAATTATCTTTTGATGAGAAATGTTTCACCATCTTAAATCACTAAATCAAAGTTAGTCATTGTCAATATCTTTGGCAATCGTTCATGATCGATTCATGTTCTTGAAAGAGAGAAATACTTTGATACATTATCGAAACATGGATCCTTATATTGTACTTAGAAATGATGAGATATAAGTTATGGTGTATTTTTCTAAACCTTTGTAATCCGAAAATGGCTTTGCTTAGGATATCAAATTAGTTAAAGAAACCATATGTTAACGGAATGTGTAATTATAACCTACATAAATCAACCAAGGGGAGGTTGTGTGATGAACTAAAACCACCCGAAGTTGTTAGAATTGGAATTTGAGAAATTGAAGTCAATCCTAATCTTTCTACTTTACGAAACTAATTGTCAACTCAAATCGACATCATTGAGATGGTATGACATTAGGAAAGGGTGGACTTTAAAATGCGCATACCATCTCCTTAGTGCCGAAGATGCTCACTTAAGGTTTAAGGAGCTATCTATCATATATTGGTATGGCAAGTTTATCACATGTCTACATATTAATTATCAATGCTAAAATGGAGTGGATTCTTGATCTTAGATGGTAACCTTCGCATAATTGAACAACTCGTTTAGAATCTCTTTTCTCTGTCACCTATATATTATAAATATAAGTATTTATATTTAATAAAAAGTTTAAAAATCAACCCCAAAATTATTAAAACCTCCGATTGAAGTAAAACAACGATTTATTATTAGAAACCTGTGTGTCCACGGATCGATACTTGGTTCTTACCATTACTATTCTACATATTTCTTAGGTACACTTGCCTATTTTGTGTGTGTTTAGTCTTTGTAGAAATCACTTTTATAAATTTAAAACACGATCTTGTGCAGAAGCAAATCATCCAACCTTTCATAATATTACTACAACACGCACAACATCAGTAGAAAAAGATAGTCTTGTTATACTTGAACAAACTCAGGTAACCTTTGATATGATCTTAATGTTATACAAATATCCTGATGATACTCTCAAATTGGTGTAATTTTAATAGATATGGAAATTATTAGTTTGTAGGTTGTGGACTCTGCAATAGTGAATCGATGCCCTCATCGCTATTGAAAGAAATCGAGAGTGCGTTTGTTCAATTCACAATTAAGGTATCTTTATTATGAATCAACATATCTTTTATTCTTTAGTTCTAATTCTAATGGTACTTATGTCAAACATAGTTAGGTTACTTATTTATTGTTGTTCTATGTGTTCCATATTTTTCATGTAGTGATGTTGCCTAATATAAGGAAGTGTTGACTCGTATGGACACCTTATTGTTTCCAAAATGGACAGTGATGGTAAAGCTACCAATTTTGACTTTTTGCTGAAAATATTTTTGGATTTCTTTCACTTTTGATTTCAACTACACATGTTCTCAATAACTTTTCAGATCTTGAAAAGCTTACACTTCTGGTATCACCTTGGGATTTTGGAGTTGGAGAAGTTGGGTGAGCCGGGCTTTGCTTCAGCCTAAGTCCATGGTCAACGGTACAAATTTGATGAAATTGTAAGGTTATTATTTTTCTTTGATTAAAGTTTCATACAAATGTTTTAAGACTGATGTGGCACATAGCTTTGGAAAAAGTATTAATATATATGATCAATTTGTCTTGGGGTTTTCTTTTGTTACTATGAAGATTTATTTATTTTTAAAGAGGATTTATGTCATTTAAAATTCAAAATTACATTTCATTGTAGATTGTCGTACCCTACTTCAGTGTACTTTGTACAAGACTTATATAGTGTAAACGAAAGTTCCTTATTACTAATAAGTTATCTGTTATCAAAGGCTTCCAGGTAATTTTGTGACCCTGGCTTGGGCTCAACATCATATACGAGGTTAGCTTGTTCATTTTTAATGATGTTTATGAATAATATAATTTTTAAATACAACTTATCAGTTTTCTTTTCCATTTCTAGATAGCTTGGCTATCTTTCTCTTCGGTTGACTCAATTTATGCTTACATCCAATGAGATGACTACGAGGTTATAAATTTGAACTTGCTATAGTTTGTGATGAAAGTTTATTTGTTTCAGTTTAATTGAAAGGTTATTAGTTTCAACAATATTGCAGGTATTTTGTGGATAGTGGAAAGATAACAAGAAACATTTTCTGTTAGGCTATGCGTAGTGGGTGGGTAATATTGGGGCGACAAGGGCAACGAGGGGCGACGACACCCCCCCCCCCCCCGGGGCGATAAGGTGATGGGCAACTAGAATTTGTCGCATGCGTTTGTTTTGATTTAATATTATTATATTAATTATGTGTGTGTGATGAATACACACACACACACACACACACACACATATATATAAGGGCTACAACACCACTACACCCTTAAAACAAAAACTGCCGCTTTACTGACCGGGCGCCACATGGCACAAATCACCCCATTTTGTAGCCCTCCTCTACACATATCTCTATAGGTAGAGATTATATTCTAAATGTCTGTGTTACTGTTACTGTGTAACAATTACCATTAAAATGTATCTGGAAAATGGGTCGTTCGGGTTACGGGCCTATTTGTAAAAATACAAGTAAAAGTGATATGTTGTAAAACACACCTATTTTCCGCACCTTTTTATCATCTTCTAAGTGCTTAATTGTATAATAATTGATGATTTTAACTCGTTTTAACATGATCATACAAAGCTTAATACTTGGTGTAAGTTATGAGTTTTACAAGAGAAAAAGTATGGGTTTTGGAGAGAAAAGAGGCCTTTTTGATCAATTTTTAAGACTAAAACTCAAGGCCCGACCCAAGCCCACAAGATCAGAGCCTTACATGATATTTTATAAGAGTATTAAAAAATAAAAAAAAAACCCTGATCAGCCCCCATAGTCCCGATCACTATCTGCAGCCAATAAAAGAACAGAAAAAAGGGTTTTGGAAGCTAGTGGCGGCTAGAGGAAGAAGAAGATCATTAGAGACGGTTGTGGACAGTAGCTAGGGTTGATCTTCATCAATAATCTCAGCCCTAATCTTAAGTATAACTCTTATAAACTTTGTGTTCTTGTTCAAGGTTCATACCTGTTAATTTTGATCTTTAAACTTGATTTCTTTTGCAATTGAATTGAAGATTGGAGTGTGTATGATCTTGATAGATTGTTGAATGATTAATATGATGTTTATGATGATTAACATGGTTTTTATTAAGAGTTATAGCTGATGTCCAAAAATAATGTTAGGCTAAACTTGTTAGTTCTACCTAGGTTTGATGAATATTGTATGTTTTAGTAAGTACAATGGATTGTTTGATCATCATGACTTGATTTGTTAATGAAAGTTTGGTTTAATATTGAATTAGGTTGTGTTTAGTGGCTGTGATTTTATTAATTATACTCATAAACCCCTTTCTTTGATTGATTGAATTAGTTTTGATTGATTGTTGCTTGTTTGACTCTTTACTTTGTGTTTAGAGATTGTTTGCGGGGTGTACATGTGACATCTGACCCGACCCAGGTACCCGTTTCTCCGATCCGATCTCTTTCTTTTATGATTTAATATTTATTTATACTAATACTTTATTTTTAATAATAATATATTTTTCCTTCCCGCCTCTTCCTCTCTTTTCCTTTCCGCCGTCCCGTCCCTCTTCTTCTCTCTTTCCGCCTCCTTTTCTCTCCTTGTCCTTTGTTTCTTCCCGCCTAAGGTTGTCTGCGCAGCTCCACGCGCCAGACTCCTTACAAGGAAGCCTGCGTGAAGACCAGTTGTTCCTGCGTTACGCGAGGCGAACTGTTCTCACAGCGCGCTAAGAATTGTAGTTCTTCTCGCAGCACGCTAAGAACGGTAGTTCTTCCCGCGACGCGCTAAGAATTGTAGTTCTTCTCGCAGCGCGCTAAGAACGGTAGTTCTTCCCGCGACGCGCTAAGAATTGTAGTTCTTCTCGCAGCGCGCTAAGAACGGTAGTTCTTCCCGCGACGCGCTAAGAATTGTAGTTCTTCTCGCAGCGCGCTAAGAATGGTAGTTCTTCCCGCGACGCGCTAAGGATTTTAGTTCTTCCCGCGGCGCGCTGTGGACTGTTTTCTGGCTGCCTTCGCCCTCGCGCGTGCGCTCGATGCTTTCTCGCGCTATGTCTTGAGTCTTTTCTTCTGTTTAATCTAGCCATTTACTTTTGTGTTGTCTTATCTTCTGTGCTGTTGACCTGACCTATCTTATGTCTGAAAAGTTACTTTCGGCGCAGCATGCGCACCAACCCCATTGGTTGACAGAAAAAGTGACTGACATTATCTTTTGAGATCTGCTTTTCCATGCTTGACCAGTACCTTTATCTGACCCTCCCATGCCTGTTTACTGTTACCTGTCAGCTTTTCCTTTGCCCCCTGCAGCTGCCATATCTTTTGATATCTTTTGCTTTTGGAATCTTTTGCTTTTTGGAGATCTTCTCCCCTTTTCTAGGGATTGTGTTCCCTAGGGTTTCCCTATAAATAATAATGTTAATTTCCTAACACTACACACACAAACACTTGTTATCTTCCTCTTCCTTGCTCTCTGCCGTTGATCCTCTGCCGTCTCCTTTCTCTTTGCCTTCGCCTTCTATCCTGTTCTGCCCTGCTTTTCCGGTAATACATATATATTATAATAAATTGTTTAAGTTACTTATTAATTATGCTAACTTATAATCAAGACTTAAAACAAATCATTAAAACAGGAATCTTACTTATAGGTTAACTTGTGCTTGTTTAAAGTTGGTTCTTGCTTTATCTTACACCGCATCGTTTATCAAGTGAGTAATCTCGTACCTAATCCCTTTTTATTTTAATGTTTTGGGATGTTCATGTGTTCATACAAACTTAGAGTCTTAAACTGTTTATGAACTTTAGTCGCGCAGTATCCCATGTGTTGAGGACGTAGACTTGGCTGTTTATTTGTATGTGTGGATCATTAACCGTCTTGTCGGTCTATTCCGCAGTTCTCATGGTACCATTAGATGAACACGGGAGAACAATCGTTTATGATTTTCTCTTTTGTTTACACTTGCACAGTCTTTCTTGTTTGTGAGCTCAATTGTGAGCACTGGCAGTCTATGAATCTTAGAGTTGGTCCCGATCAGATTACACCCTTGTTGAAAACCAGACATACACATGTTGCGCGCAGATTTATTGTTATCGTATTAAACTTGATTTCTCACCAACACGCAAGTGTTTGACGTTTTATTTTAACACATGTTCAGGTTTGCTGTAGCTACATTTAGAGCTTGTGGACACGTAGGACGTTTTTACTTTTGGACCTAGATTAAAATGTAACAAGACAAGTTATTATTGTTCGAATATTTTGCCTTATAATATATGGATTTATGTTGATTTGTGTTATCTTGTGTTTACGTTGCGCGTGCGCGAATGAATATATTTATTAAATATTGACACCCAATAGTGTCACGAGTAATGAAACAATATGTGGCGCCCCGATGTATAATCCGCCTTTGGTCGGGGTGTTACAGATTGGTATCAGAGCTCGTTGACTTTAGGATAGGTGGTTAGACGTAACGGCCTAGAATACCTAAGAGTCCCTTCTCGCGCATGAGAGAAATCTCATGTTTGCGCGCTTATTGTTAATTACTCGTTATTTATAAATATGCTTGCGCAGACGCAGTATATGATTTTATGTTTTATTTCGCGATATTTCGATTTTTGCTGAATTTCGATTTTTATTGATTTTACTTACATATTCGTTTGTTGGATTTGAAAATCCGAAAAGTCATGGTGATACATGAATAGTTGATTTTCAATTTCCATTTACGATTATGTTTTGAGGTTGGAGACTTGAAAAGTCATGGTGATACATGAATTGTCAACCTCCAATACTCATTTTCTTGTATATTTTATATTGAAAGATTGAAAAGTCATGGTGATACATGAATCGTCAACCTTCAAATACTCGTTTACTCGTGTATTTTAAATTGGGAATTCGGAAAGTCATGGTGATACATGAATTGTCGATTCTTGATTCGAATTTGTTACCTTTATTAAGTCTGCATTTAGGGTCATTTATTTTACTTTAACTTTTGACAGTAACTGACTCCGCGAAACCAAGCTTTTCGAGGTTATACTTTGCGCTAAAACTAAGATATTAACTAAAAATTAAAACTTTTATAGAATGCCTCCGCTATCTCGCCGTCATCAGAGGAGAGAAGCCTCGCGCAGGCGTAGACAGCAACGTTCCCAGGAAATGGCCGCCGCAATAGTCCAAGCTTTGAGCCAAAACAATACCTCCGGTTATAACATTAAGTCCTTTAACGCGGGTAACCCTCCAAAGTTCACAGGTCTTGAAGGAGCCACCGTGATGCTCCAGTGGCTTGAGAAAATAGAAAACACTTTCCTCCATACCCAATGCCCTCCAGACAGACGAACCCTATATGCTTCCAGTGTCCTGGAATCTAGAGCGCTTACATGGTGGAATGGAGTAGCTCATGCGCGTGGTGCAGAAGCTGCTTCTAGCATGACATGGGAGGAATTCAAGGAAATTCTGACGCGAGAATTCTGCCCTCCCAACGAAGTTAAGCGCCTGGAGGAGGAATTTTGGAATCTTAAGCAATACAGTGGCGAAGCGCGCGAATACGCGACGCGCTTCCATGAACTAAGCCTGCTTGTCCCTCACCTTGTTACCCCTTCCCGCCGAGCCATCGAGAAATTCCTTGGGGGTCTCCCCATGGAAATTCAAGATTCTGTATGGGCCAGAAACCCAGCAACCCTCTCTGACGCCATCGAGTTGGCCGCTGTGCTCAGCGACAACCATGTCAGAGCAGGAACCCTGTTCCTGCGGGGAACTGAGAAGACCAAACCCACCAAGACTGCCCCTGAACCAGCAGAAACCAAACCAGAACCCTCAAGCCGTAACAACCTCAAGCGCAGGCGCAAAGCCTATGCGCTTACCAGCCCGCCCATTGTCCAGCAACCCGCCTACCAACCTCCAGTACACGCTCCTAACCCACTGTCAACCTACCCAACACCTCCTGTAGTCCACAACTATGCCTTAACCAATCCGGCACTCCCTGCCCCGCCAACTAAGAAACCTTACACAGGAAACCACTGTAACGATTCCGGCAACTCCAGGTATACCCTAGCCGGAATATACTATTTACGTGTTATTTAATATTGATTATATGAGTTATAGCACATTGACACGAATATATATGGTACACAGTATGAATCATACTCAATTATATAGTGAATAGTATTGGAATTATAATTAATCAATGATCGGTTATTGAAACCCGAACGGATCGGGAATTACATTATAGACGACGTATATAATGTTTAGTGATATATACGAAGTATTAATGCTTCGGGATAGGTGAATTATAGCACAGAAAAAGGATTTCGATTTATTGGTACGTCGGTACGATAAACGAAACCTTTAACATCAAACCAAGCAAGAGATGATCAATCAAGCCGAAAAAGATGCGTAATTATTAATAATATGATGTTTTAATGTCATGGTTTAAGTTTTTAAAGTTTTTAAGTCGGTTTTATGTAAATTTTATTTTCACCCGAAAAACAACCATTTTATGCTCGTTTTAAGCCGAATTACGAGTTTAAACGAGAAACGAACTGAACCAGATTATCCACAACATTATCCGGATTGTGTAATCCGAATATGTGGCTTAGAATGGATTTGTGGGACCCACCCCCACCCATTACAAGGACCGATCGGCCCTAACCATTACCATATCACTTCATTTTTTTTTTTTTTTTTCATTATCAAAAACTCTCTCAACTCTTTTCCTACATTCAAGTGTTCTTCAAGATCCTCATTTTCAACCAAGAACACAAGGTATAACATATGTTTTGAAGCTTGAATCTTGTTTTCTAACTTCATGATCTTGAGAAAAGGAGGTTTCAAATGTAAAAATGGGTGAAAACCCAAGTTGAAACCGATTCTCGCATGATCAAGTGATGTATACAAGTTATACAAAGGATCTTGATCCAAGTGATGAGTTAAAAGAGTTTATAACGAATTTTTACGGTTAAAATCTTGTTAAAATGAGTTTTCAAGTGAAAGATGGGTGAAAATCCGAGATGAAACCGACTCTTGTATGATCAAGAGATGTATACAAGTTATACAAGGGATCTTGGTCCAAGAAATGAGTAAAAAGAGTCGGGAATGGATTTCTACGGTTAAAACCTTTGTTTTTACTTAAAAACCGACAATTTGAAAGAAATGGTTTGATTGTTGGTATAGTTTGCTTGGTGTGGTGTTGATGTGCTTGTAAGTGTTGTATCTAGCGGCTAGCAAAGGCTAGAAACCGAGATCTTTGCGATCTAAAGCTAGAAAACACAAAATAGTTCGGTTTTCGTGTATTATGAAAAAATGGACAGATTTACGTGTGCTTAGAGTCGGGTCACGAAATTTCACAGAGATGATCTACACATGAAAATATGAGATCTGTGAATTTTTGGTAATTTTTGGATAAAAGATGAATATTTGGTGAATTTAATGCTCGGTTTTGGCCAAAAATAGTGAAAAATAGCAAAACATGATGAAAAATTCCGGAAAATTTAAGATAAGCTTTTTATAACATATAAAAGTCACCCACAAAATTTGAGCTCAGTTGGAAAAGTCTAAGTAGGCTTTTCGGTGAAACGAGTTCTAGGGCTTTCTAGCACGGTTTTGGGTGAAAATGGCTTGAAAAATAAGTTTTAAATTCTGGAAAAATTCCAGGGAGTTATGAGGATGATAAAGATCATCCCAGAAAAATTTGGGATTTTTCTAAAGTGTTTTGGTATTTTTGATATATTTAGTGTTTTAATAAGATTTAAAAATAGATAAATAAATATAAATATAAGAAAATAAATCTGGAAAATTTTTACAAAATTCCTTTCTGTCAAATTAAGTTTTGTGCAAAATTTCAAGACCCGAGACTAATCGGGTAATTATTGGTGCTAAAAAGAACATAAAAACAAGTTTTTAAAGCTTAAAACGTGTAAACCGGCAAAGTTCGCATAAGCGAGCTGACTGGTACATGAAAACCCTAAAAATAGACTATTTCATAAATCTAAGTAAATTAAGTAAAAATAAATCATCCGAAAATAATTCGGATGATTTGGGTAATTTTACCCGATTTTACCGTTTCCGGCACCGAAATACCGGGAAACGGGCCCCGCGGCCAAACGGGGTGTCAAACCGAGCTATAATTTCATCGCCTTAACTAAATTGACTGTCAAACTCTAAGCAATGTCAATCTGAGTCCTTAGAAGTGTCACGGGGTTAACATTGTCCCCGAATCGAGTACAGTACTGGGTTAACAATGTTCCCAGATGTACCGATTGATATGTATTTAAGTTATGGGAATTATATAGTAACGACTAGATATTATATTACAGATCCAGGCACGTAGTTGTTCCTTATATTACTCACCAACTCACAACAAGGTGAGTTTTCACGAGCCCCTTTTAATGAATTGTTTTAATTATATTTTCCCGGGGCGGAAAACATGTCTTATTTAAAGTATTTAAGTACATACCGATCGTATGGAAATACTTGTACATTTATATATATATGGGCTGATGCATAGAATATATAAAATGTTTATAATGTGTTATTGTTCTGGGGTAACATAGTTCCCAGGGGTTATTATTGTTCTGGGGTAACATAGTTCCCAGGGGTTATTGTTGTTCTGGGGTAACATAGTTCCCAGGGGTTATTATTATTCTGGGGTAACATAGTTCCCAGGGGTTATTATTGTTCTGGGGTAACATAGTTCCCAGGGGTATTTATTGTTCTGGGGTAACATAGTTCCCAGGGGTTATTATTATTCTGGGGTAACATAGTTCCCAGGGGTTATTGTTGTTCTGGGGTAACATAGTTCCCAGGGGTTATTATTATTCTGGGGTAACATAGTTCCCAGGGGTTATTGTTGTTCTGGGGTAACATAGTTCCCAGGGGTTGTTATTGTTCTGGGGTAACATAGTTCCCAGGGGTATTTATTGTTCTGGGGTAACATAGTTCCCAGAAAGTTATTGGAAATGTTCTGGGGTAACAAAGTTCCCAGCATGATTATATTGTTAATAAATGATTATTAAAATGATTTGTCAGTGTTTATTTAAATTAGTGAAACTCACCAACTATTCGTAGTTGACCCGTTTTCTTTACATGTTTTCTAGGTATGCCCAAGTTGGATTGATTGATGTTTGCTTAACTATCTGTGCTACCTGTTGGAAGCTTGCTGCTCTATGTTTTGTAATGAATTTATTAATGTTTTATTGGTAATATATGTGTGTAACATCTAGACAGTAACGCAACTCGCAACAATGTAATATGTTATAAATTAATGTAGTGGTATTTTCTTTATAAGCAATGCTGTTGATATCAGATGTGTCTGTTGCATCCCGTGTACGTTTCCGCTGCGGTTACGGGGTGTTACAGAACTTGGTATCAGAGCCATTGGTTATAAAGAATTAGGATGTCTGAAAAAGATACCTAAAATATAACCAGTAGCTCAAGTATTATAGGATCTGAATATCAACTAATAATATATAGTGACGAGATCGGGATGAACTTGGATGGACAAGTGGGTTATTATGGTCCGGAACATAATAACAGACTTGTCTGCACGAGGGAATTCAGGGGAAGTCACGGGGGACTTAAATAGGTAAAATTGGCAACATATGTGTAAATATATGATAATATTATTATGTGGTAAAGTTGTATAAATAAGTATGTGTTAATCTAATTATGAATTACACTACGAAAGGGACTATATGTTTGTTAACTTGTGTGCAGGTAAAAATGTCAAGCCCGCATAGCTTATCTGTAGAGGAGGATCCGGAGGAGGTTAGCCCCGGAAACTCCGGGAGCTTACACGTGTCATCCGACTCCGAGCCTAGCGAGGCGAGTCACAGGAGCTCGAGTCAGTCCTCCCCGGCCCGGATCGTCAGATCCCCTACTCCCCTCGCACCGCAGGCCACCTCTGTCCCTCCGGGATTTGGTCCCCGCCTTACGGCGCGGATCAGCATCCCGCGTGTCCCACCGACCTCTCCCCCACCCCGACCTGCTACTCGTCGGGGAGAGTCCTCATCCCAGCCCGAGCCGATGGCTCTACCTGTCTGGGGCCTTCCCAGACAGGAGCGGGATTCGGTAGCCTGGCTACGAGTGCTCACAGAGCAAGTAAATGAGCACTCAGCCGCCCTGACCGTGGGGGTACAGAGGCGAGTGTACCTTGGTGATCGCATACTGGATTGCCAGTATGCAATCGACCGGTTGACCAGGGAGAGCTCGTACTCCCTAATGATGGTTCAGCGGTTGGAGGCGTGGCTCCGGGGGGTGGTGGCAGTAGTGGTGGCGATGGTGGCAGTGATGATGTGGTGGGCATACCACCGTGTTTAGTAGTTATGTTTGGTTGGGGTTAGTCAGGGACCATTTTCTTTTTGATACTCTGTGTAAGTAGTTAGTGGTGATACTAACACGGAGTGAATCTTGGTTAGTTATGATACAACCACTGGCCCCTAGGGCGGGTCTCTTGTAGGGCATATCACTATAGATACTTTTGGGTATCATTCAAGCACTGACCCCTTTACGGGTTATGTCGAGATGATACCGACATAGGGCCCTTGTAATAAAATTAGTTATGTAATGTTGACTGAAAGTATGTAAGCTGATGTTTGTGTAATATGAATCAATGTTTACTAATGAATGAAATATGTATTGTGTTTTATGTTTTGAGATGGTATTGATTATATATATTTCTTTGATGATTGTGTAGAATGGCACCGAAACGATCAACGAAAATATCGGAAGTAGATGTGAGCCGTTTGATTGCTCAACAGTTGGAGGCGGCGATACCGGATATAGTATCGCGCATCGCCGCCAGTATTAATAACTCGACCAATCCAACCCCTCCGAGCAATCAAACGCCCATAAATAATGACGGGGAACAAAATGCTAATCCTCCAAGGAATGACAACACTATGCCGAGTAATGACGCACCGCCTACGGTGGTCGCTACCGACAGTAATGGCCCTATCCCCACTGTAGAGACCAACCGCACTGGACCATCCAGGGGTTGTTCAATCAAGGATTTTATGTTATGCAAGCCTTTAGAATTTAACGGGTCGGAAGGACCGAATGGGTTAGTGAAATGGGTAGAGAAAATAGAATCAGTGGTAAATATCAGCAACTGTCCCGAGGATTGTGTCGTTAAGTACGCCACCTGTACGTTCACAGACCATGCCTTGACATGGTGGAACACCATAGTACAGACTCGAGGTCAGGCGGCGACAAACCGCATGACCTGGGCAGAGCTTAAGGATCTTGTTTTGAAACATTTCTGCCCAAAGAATGAATTGCAGAAACTGGAACATGAGTTGTGGAACCTAGAGATGCATGGGGCGGACCACTTGGGATATACCAACCGGTTTAATGAACTGTCACGATTAGTGCCGTGGTTGGTCACCCCAGAGTCAAAGAGGGTGGAACGTTATATTTGGGGACTTACTCCAGTAGTGAGGAGTATAGTTAACGCGGGAGGGCACCAGACGTATGAGGGTGCAGTGACACAGGCTGGTATTGTCACGTATGATTTCTTAAGGAGCGGATCGATAAAGGCGACGGGAGAGTCGGCCGGGGGAAAGCGAGGTACGTATGACAATAGGATCCGAGAGAAACAGCAAGGTAAACGAGCTAGGCCCGCTGCCCAGAGCTATGCCATGACTAGTTCGGGCGGAAGGCAAGAACCGCAGAGGGGAACGTTTCCTAAATGTGGGAAATGTGGTTACCACCATAGTGGCGTGTGCAAGGAGGTAGTGTGCCACCGGTGTGGCAGGGTTGGACACTACGCACCAAATTGTAAGACAAATCTGAACAACCTGAACCGTCAACCGCAACCAATTCGTGCGCAACCATTTAGAACTCAACCAGCCCGACAGCAGAACCCGCAAGGAAACCAGATGGTGACCACTAGCCGTGCTTGCTACGAATGCGGCAGCACGGATCACTTCAAAAGGAACTGCCCGAAACTGAATCAGGGAGGAAACGGGAGACAACTCGCGGGTCAGCCGTCGGCGTCCAATCCGGCGCGAGGCCGGGCATTTGTGATGGGAGCGAACGAGGCGCGCCAGGACCCCAGCGTAGTGACAGGTACCTTCCTCGTCTCTGATCATTACGCTTCTGTATTATTTGATACAGGCGCCGATAGAAGTTTTGTCTCCGTTAGGTTCCTTTCGATAGCAAACCTTCCTATTGGTGAAACCATAGAACCCTACACCGTAGAGGTCGCTAACGGTAAAACCATGATAGTTAATCGGATTGTTCGGAATTGCCCTTTTATTCTGAGCGAACAATCCTTCCTGATTGACTTGTTACCGGTAGAATTGGGTAGTTTTGACGTGATAGTGGGAATGGATTGGTTGGCTCGTAATAGGGTAGAAATAAACTGTGAAAAGAAAACCGTCAAGATCCGGGTGTCGGATGACGAGGAGGTATTAGTGCAGGGAGAAAAATCCGGCACCATGATACCATTTATATCCCACCTCAAGGTGTTGAAATATATACGTCAGGGATGTGTGGCGTATCTAGCTAGCCTGACGGCCGCTGATTCTGAGGAAAAACGGGTGGACGATATTCCCGTGGTACGCGAATTTCCACAAGTTTTTCCAGAGGAACTTCCTGGATTACCGCCAACCCGACAGGTCGAATTCAGAATCGATCTGTTACCTCAAGCCGGCCCTGTTGCTAAGGCCCCTTACAGACTTGCACCGTCCGAGATGCAAGAACTATCCAACCAGTTGCAGGAATTGTTGGATAAGGGGTTTATACGTCCCAGTTATTCCCCGTGGGGTGCACCTGTACTATTTGTGAAAAAGAAGGACGGAAGCCTTCGAATGTGCATTGACTACAGGGAATTGAACAAATTAACCATCAAAAATAGATATCCTCTTCCCCGAATCGATGATTTGTTCGACCAACTACAAGGTGCGAGCTATTTCTCAAAAATTGATCTTAGATCGGGATACCACCAAGTTAGAATTCAAGAGGAGGATATCCCAAAAACCGCGTTTCGGACTCGCTACGGCCACTACGAATTTTTAGTTATGCCTTTTGGGCTAACAAATGCGCCAGCAGTGTTCATGGATCTCATGAACCGAGTCTGTAAACCCTATCTCGACAAGTTCGTCATTGTATTTATTGACGATATTTTGATATACTCGAAGAGTAAAGAGGAGCACGAGCAACACTTAAAGTTAGTTTTAGAGCTCCTGGATCAGGAGAAGTTATATGCAAAATTCTCCAAGTGTAACTTCTGGTTACAAGAGGTGCAATTCCTCGGTCATGTTATAAACCACAAAGGAATACACGTTGATCCGAGTAAGGTTGAAGCTATTAAGAATTGGCAAGCGCCTAAATCTCCGAAAGAAATCCGCCAATTCTTAGGCTTAGCTGGATACTATCGTCGATTTATAGAGAACTTTTCCAGCATCGCCCAACCTTTAACCCTCCTGACTCAAAAGGATCGGAAATATGAATGGGGTGAAGAGCAGGAAACGGCGTTTCAAACACTAAAACAAAGATTGTGCCAAGCGCCAATCTTAAGTCTCCCCGACGGAGACGATGGATTTGTTGTATATTGTGACGCATCCCGTAGAGGGTTAGGATGCGTGTTAATGCAAAATAAAAAGGTCATAGCCTATGCGTCTCGACAGTTAAAAGTTCATGAGAAAAACTACACTACTCATGACCTGGAACTGGGAGCAGTCATCTTTGCACTTAAAATCTGGAGACACTATCTCTACGGTACAAAGTGCACCATATTCACTGATCATAAAAGTTTGCAACACATATTCGATCAGAAAGAACTGAATATGAGGCAACGAAGATGGGTCGAGTTGCTGAGTGACTATGACTGTGACATACGATATCACCCCGGCAAGGCTAACGTTGTAGCCGATGCCTTGAGTAGAAAGGATCGAGTCAAGCCACTACGTGTGCGAGCGTTGGGGATGATAGTCCAGTCAAACCTTTCAGATTTAATTCGAGTCGCTCAACGCGAGGCGTTGAAAGAGGGCCAATTGGATAAAGAAGGACTTTACGAGAATGAGAAGAATTTCGAACAGCGTGTGGACGAAATTCTTTATTTCAAAAATCGGATTTGGATCCCGACCCTCCATGACCTTCGTGATTTGATCATGGATGAAGCACATAAATCGAAATATTCCATACATCCGGGATCAGATAAAATGTACAAGGATGTGAAAGAATTTTACTGGTGGCCAGGTATGAAAAAGGATATAGCCACATACGTCGGCAAGTGTACGACGTGTGCGAGAGTTAAGGCGGAGCACCAGAAACCTTCGGGAATGTTGCAACAGCCGGAAATTCCCGAATGGAAGTGGGAGCAGATCACAATGGATTTTGTGACACATCTCCCCAAGACACCCCGAGGTCATGATGCGATTTGGGTAATCGTGGATCGATTAACCAAATCGGCACATTTTATTCCAATTAGGAATACTTTTAACACTGAGAGACTTGCGCAAATTTATATAAATGAAATAGTGTCTCGTCATGGCATCCCCATCTCGATCATCTCCGATAGGGATAGCCATTTCACCTCCAAACTTTGGCAAGCTGTCCAAGAAGCATTGGGAACACGTATTGACCTAAGCACAGCTTACCACCCTCAGACCGATGGTCAGTCTGAGAGGACCATTCAAACTTTGGAGGATTTGCTTCGTGCCTGCGTACTGGACTTTAAGGGAAATTGGGATCAACATCTCCCACTCGTTGAATTTTCCTATAATAACAGTTATCATAGCAGTATAAAGGCAGCACCTTATGAAGCATTGTATGGGCGGAAGTGCCGATCACCACTTTGCTGGTCTGAAGTGGGTGACCCGCAGATCATTAGATCGGATCTGGTCCAGGAGACGACCAGCAAGATTCTTGAAATTAAGAACAACCTAAAAGCCGCGCGGGACCGGCAGAAGAGTTATGCCGATACCCGTCGAAAACCGTTGTCATTTGAGAAGGGTGAAAAAGTATATTTGAAAGTATCACCCTGGAAAGGAGTGGTCAGGTTTGGAAAGGCGGGGAAGTTGGCCCCTAGATATATTGGACCATTCATTATTACTGCAAAGATCGGTCCGGTAGCTTACCGACTAGAACTGCCTGAGGAACTAAGTGCAGTTCATAACGTGTTTCATGTGTCGAATTTGAAAAGATGTCTGGCGGATGAGACATCGGTGTTACCCTTAGAGGGTGTGCAAATAAGTGATAGGCTCAACTTCGTAGAGGAGCCCGTCGAAATAGTGGACGGTAAAATCAAGCAACTTAGACACAATAAGATCTCGTTGGTCAAGGTTAGATGGAATTCGCAACGAGGCCCAGAATTTACTTGGGAACGAAAGGACGAATTTCGGAAGAAATACCCCCACCTATTTCCTCAAAAGGAAGTAGTTGACGCGTAAAATTTCGAGGACGAAATTTTTATAACGGGGGGAGAATGTAACGATTCCGGCAACTCCAGGTATACCCTAGCCGGAATATACTATTTACGTGTTATTTAATATTGATTATATGAGTTATAGCACATTGACACGAATATATATGGTACACAGTATGAATCATACTCAATTATATAGTGAATAGTATTGGAATTATAATTAATCAATGATCGGTTATTGAAACCCGAACGGATCGGGAATTACATTATAGACGACGTATATAATGTTTAGTGATATATACGAAGTATTAATGCTTCGGGATAGGTGAATTATAGCACAGAAAAAGGATTTCGATTTATTGGTACGTCGGTACGATAAACGAAACCTTTAACATCAAACCAAGCAAGAGATGATCAATCAAGCCGAAAAAGATGCGTAATTATTAATAATATGATGTTTTAATGTCATGGTTTAAGTTTTTAAAGTTTTTAAGTCGGTTTTATGTAAATTTTATTTTCACCCGAAAAACAACCATTTTATGCTCGTTTTAAGCCGAATTACGAGTTTAAACGAGAAACGAACTGAACCAGATTATCCACAACATTATCCGGATTGTGTAATCCGAATATGTGGCTTAGAATGGATTTGTGGGACCCACCCCCACCCATTACAAGGACCGATCGGCCCTAACCATTACCATATCACTTCATTTTTTTTTTTTTTTTTCATTATCAAAAACTCTCTCAACTCTTTTCCTACATTCAAGTGTTCTTCAAGATCCTCATTTTCAACCAAGAACACAAGGTATAACATATGTTTTGAAGCTTGAATCTTGTTTTCTAACTTCATGATCTTGAGAAAAGGAGGTTTCAAATGTAAAAATGGGTGAAAACCCGAGTTGAAACCGATTCTCGCATGATCAAGTGATGTATACAAGTTATACAAAGGATCTTGATCCAAGTGATGAGTTAAAAGAGTTTATAACGAATTTTTACGGTTAAAATCTTGTTAAAATGAGTTTCCAAGTGAAAGATGGGTGAAAATCCGAGATGAAACCGACTCTTGTATGATCAAGAGATGTATACAAGTTATACAAGGGATCTTGGTCCAAGAAATGAGTAAAAAGAGTCGGGAATGGATTTCTACGGTTAAAACCTTTGTTTTTACTTAAAAACCGACAATTTGAAAGAAATGGTTTGATTGTTGGTATAGTTTGCTTGGTGTGGTGTTGATGTGCTTGTAAGTGTTGTATCTAGCGGCTAGCAAAGGCTAGAAACCGAGATCTTTGCGATCTAAAGCTAGAAAACACAAAATAGTTCGGTTTTCGTGTATTATGAAAAAATGGACAGATTTACGTGTGCTTAGAGTCGGGTCACGAAATTTCACAGAGATGATCTACACATGAAAATATGAGATCTGTGAATTTTTGGTAATTTTTGGATAAAAGATGAATATTTGGTGAATTTAATGCTCGGTTTTGGCCAAAAATAGTGAAAAATAGCAAAACATGATGAAAAATTCCAGAAAATTTAAGATAAGCTTTTTATAACATATAAAAGTCACCCACAAAATTTGAGCTCAGTTGGAAAAGTCTAAGTAGGCTTTTCGGTGAAACGAGTTCTAGGGCTTTCTAGCTCGGTTTTGGGTGAAAATGGCTTGAAAAATAAGTTTTAAATTCTGGAAAAATTCCAGGGAGTTATGAGGATGATAAAGATCATCCCAGAAAAATTTGGGATTTTTCTAAAGTGTTTTGGTATTTTTGATATATTTAGTGTTTTAATAAGATTTAAAAATAGATAAATAAATATAAATATAAGAAAATAAATCTGGAAAATTTTTACAAAATTCCTTTCTGTCAAATTAAGTTTTGTGCAAAATTTCAAGACCCGAGACTAATCGGGTAATTATTGGTGCTAAAAAGAACATAAAAACAAGTTTTTAAAGCTTAAAACGTGTAAACCGGCAAAGTTCGCATAAGCGAGCTGACTGGTACATGAAAACCCTAAAAATAGACTATTTCATAAATCTAAGTAAATTAAGTAAAAATAAATCATCCGAAAATAATTCGGATGATTTGGGTAATTTTACCCGATTTTACCGTTTCCGGCACCGAAATACCGGGAAACGGGCCCCGCGGCCAAACGGGGTGTCAAACCGAGCTATAATTTCATCGCCTTAACTAAATTGACTGTCAAACTCTAAGCAATGTCAATCTGAGTCCTTAGAAGTGTCACGGGGTTAACATTGTCCCCGAATCGAGTACAGTACTGGGTTAACAATGTTCCCAGATGTACCGATTGATATGTATTTAAGTTATGGGAATTATATAGTAACGACTAGATATTATATTACAGATCCAGGCACGTAGCTGTTCCTTATATTACTCACCAACTCACAACAAGGTGAGTTTTCACGAGCCCCTTTTAATGAATTGTTTTAATTATATTTTCCCGGGGCGGAAAACATGTCTTATTTAAAGTATTTAAGTACATACCGATCGTATGGAAATACTTGTACATTTATATATATATGGGCTGATGCATAGAATATATAAAATGTTTATAATGTGTTATTGTTCTGGGGTAACATAGTTCCCAGGGGTTATTATTGTTTTGGGGTAACATAGTTCCCAGGGGTTATTGTTGTTCTGGGGTAACATAGTTCCCAGGGGTTATTATTATTCTGGGGTAACATAGTTCCCAGGGGTTATTATTGTTCTGGGGTAACATAGTTCCCAGGGGTATTTATTGTTCTGGGGTAACATAGTTCCCAGGGGTTATTATTATTCTGGGGTAACATAGTTCCCAGGGGTTATTGTTGTTCTGGGGTAACATAGTTCCCAGGGGTTATTATTATTCTGGGGTAACATAGTTCCCAGGGGTTATTGTTGTTCTGGGGTAACATAGTTCCCAGGGGTTGTTATTGTTCTGGGGTAACATAGTTCCCAGGGGTATTTATTGTTCTGGGGTAACATAGTTCCCAGAAAGTTATTGGAAATGTTCTGGGGTAACAAAGTTCCCAGCATGATTATATTGTTAATAAATGATTATTAAAATGATTTGTCAGTGTTTATTTAAATTAGTGAAACTCACCAACTATTCGTAGTTGACCCGTTTTCTTTACATGTTTTCTAGGTATGCCCAAGTTGGATTGATTGATGTTTGCTTAACTATCTGTGCTACCTGTTGGAAGCTTGCTGCTCTATGTTTTGTAATGAATTTATTAATGTTTTATTGGTAATATATGTGTGTAACATCTAGACAGTAACGCAACTCGCAACAATGTAATATGTTATAAATTAATGTAGTGGTATTTTCTTTATAAGCAATGCTGTTGATATCAGATGTGTCTGTTGCATCCCGTGTACGTTTCCGCTGTGGTTACGGGGTGTTACAACCACCCCTTTTGCCCAACCTGCAGATTTCACCACCCAACCCAAACCCCGTGTCGACTTTGTCACCGATGTGGCCGCGCTGGTCACATGGCGGAAAACTGTAGAGTTCTTCCCGCCAATCCAATTGCGCCAACACCACCAGTCTACCCGCAGAACCCACAACCAACCTACCAAAACCCACGACCCAGATCGTGCTTTAACTGCGGTGATCCCAGTCATTTCCGGAACGCGTGCCCGAGACTACAAGTTCAGATTACGCAAGCGAATCCGGTGAACCAGATTTCGAATCAAGTGACGCGCGGACGAGCTTTTAACATAACCGCGCACCAAGCGCAAGCGAATAATGACGTAGTTAATGGTACATTTTTGCTTAACGGATTTTATGCTTCTGTACTTTTTGATACTGGCGCCGATCGAAGTTTTATTTCTCGCGCGTTTGAGCAAAAGCTTGCGCGACCGCGCGATAACTTAAAAGAAAATTTTTCAGTTGAATTGGCTAATGGCGAAACTGTTTTAATTAACTCAGTGATTAAAGATTGCACGCTTAACCTTAACGAAAACGATTTTCTGATCGACCTCATCCCCATGCCTCTTGGAAGTTTCGATGTTATCATTGGTATGGACTGGCTCTCGATTAATCGCGCCGAAGTTATTTGCGCCAAGAAGTTGATTCGCACTCCTCGAGAAAATGGTGATCTTCACATCTATGGCGAGAAACCCTCCCGCGGTCTTAAACTTATGTCTTGCGCCGAAGCCCAAAGACTCATGCGGAAGAAGTGTATTGCATTCTTAGCCCATGTGGTTAAACCCGATGAAGGAAAGAAGAAGCTTCACGATATCCCTGTTGTGCGTGATTTCCCTGAAGTTTTTCCTGATGATCTTCCTGGTATCCCTCCCGCTCGTGAAGTCGAGTTTCGTATTGATCTTGTCCCTGGTGCTTCCCCCGTAGCTAAATCTCCTTATCGTCTTGCACCCGCTGAGATGCAAGAATTAGCAAGTCAACTTCAAGAGTTGACCGCTAAAGGATTCATTCGCCCTAGCTCTTCGCCCTGGGGTGCTCCGGTGTTGTTCGTTAAAAAGAAAGATGGTACGTTTCGCATGTGTATCGATTACCGCGAGTTGAACAAACTCACCATTAAGAACCGGTAACTCCAAGGTGCCTCTTGTTTCTCCAAGATCGATCTCCGCTCTGGCTATCACCAGTTGCGCATCCGCGATGAAGATGTTCCGAAGACTGCTTTTCGTACTCGTTATGGCCACTTTGAATTCTTGGTCATGTCCTTCGGTTTAACCAACGCACCCGCCGTTTTCATGGATCTAATGAATCGGGTGTGTAGGCCTTTCTTGGATAAATTCGTGATTGTGTTTATCGATGATGTTCTGGTGTATTCTAAGACCAAGGCCGAGCGTGAGCAACATCTTCGGTTGGTGTTGCAAAAGCTTCGAACCGAGCAGCTCTTTGCCAAGCTCTCCAAGTGTGAATTCTGGTCTGATGAAGTACAGTTTCTTGGTCATGTTGTAAACAAGATGGGTATTCATGTCGACCCATCCAAAATTGAAGCAATCAAGAACTGGATTACGCCATCCACTCCTACCGAGATCCGTTCCTTTCTGGGCTTAGCTGGTTATTACCGGCGCTTCATTTCGAACTTCTCGAAGATCGCTTTGCCTTTAACAACTCTAACGCACAAAGGTAAACCGTATATTTGGGGCTCGAAGCAAGAAGAAGCCTTTCTAACGCTCAAGCGTTTGTTGTGTGAAGCTCCTGTTCTTGCGCTACCTGAGGGTAATGAAGATTTTGTCGTGTATTGCGATGCATCCAACCAAGGTCTCGGTTGTGTTCTTATGCAACGAGGCAAGGTTATCGCTTACGCATCAAGGCAACTCAAGGTTCATGAAAAGAATTATACAACTCACGACCTCGAACTTGGTGCAGTAGTATTTGCCTTGAAGATCTGGAGACACTACCTTTATGGTACTAAGTGTATCCTCTACACTGACCATAAAAGCCTTCAGCATATCTTTGATCAAAAGGAACTCAACATGAGACAACGCCGATGGAACGAACTCATCAGCGATTACGATTGTGAGATCCGGTATCATCCTGGTAAGGCTAATGTGGTAGCTGATGCGCTCAGCCGTAAACCCAGCCAGCTTAACTGTATCTTGCCGCGCGCGCAGCTTCACTTTGCGCCGATTCAGAGCAATCTTGAATCACACATTCGCGACGCGCAGCGCGCATCCATCAGTAATGGTAACCTTCGCGCCGAGTTAGCGTGTGGCGCGGAAGCGCACTTTGTCCCTAATCTGAGTGGAATTCTCTGCTATCTCAATCGCATCTGGATTCCCTTTGATGAGAATCTTTGCGCTGATATCCTGAGTGAAGCGCATAAATCTCGGTATTCTATTCATCCCGGCGCTGATAAGATGTACAAGGATTTGCGCATTACTTATTGGTGGCCCGGTATGAAAAAGGATATTGCTGTGTTCGTAGCTAAGTGCCTGACTTGTTCTAAGGTAAAAGCTGAACATCAACGCCCATCTGGCTTGCTCGAACAACCAGAAATTCCTACGTGGAAATGGGAAGGTATAGCGATGGACTTTATTACCAAGTTATCTTTGACAGTAAGCAAACATGATAGCATTTGGGTAATAGTGGATCGTTTGACTAAGTCTGCTCACTTTCTGCCCATTCGTGAAAACTACCGTGTTGAGCAACTCGCGCAGCTTTATGTCAAGGAAATTGTCTGCCGCCATGGTACTCCTTTGAGCATCATATCCGATCGCGATGGCCGTTTTATATCTCGCTTTTGGAAATCTCTCCAATCTGCGCTAGGGACTCGCTTGGACATGAGTACGGCATATCATCCTCAGACTGACGGACAGTCTGAGCGAACTATTCAAACTCTTGAGGATATGCTCCGATCTTGTGTTCTTGATTTTGGAGGTAATTGGGATTCACACCTGCCTTTGATCAAGTTCTCTTATAATAACAGCTATCATTCCAGTATTGGTATGGCCCCATTTGAAGCACTTTACGGTCGTAAGTGCCGCTCCCCGATTTGTTGGAGCGAAGTGGGTGAAGCTCAAATCACAGGACCCGAACTTGTTCAAGAGACAACCGATAAAATCGCCAAGATCCGTGATCATCTGCTGATTGCCAGAAGCCGACAGAAGAGTTACGCAGATCGCAGGCGAAAGCCTCTCGAATTTCAAGTTGGTGATCTTGTTCTCCTCAAAGTGTCGCCCTGGAAGGGTGTTGTCCGCTTTGGGAAGAAAGGTAAGCTTGCTCCTCGATATGTCGGACCATTTAAGATTCTCGCGCGTGTGGGAAAAGTTGCCTACAGACTTGACCTGCCGCCCGCGCTCAGTAATGTGCATCCAACGTTCCATATATCCAATCTCAAGAAATGTTTAGCTGACGAGAACCTTCACATTCCACTTGATGAAGTTCAAGTTGATGAATCTATGCATTTCGTTGAGAAGCCTGTTGAGATTATGGATCGCGAGGTTAAGCAAACCAAGCGCAGTCGTATCCCTATCGTGAAAGTTCGCTGGGAGTCCAAGCGCGGAGCCGAGTTTACATGGGAAAGGGAAGATCAAATGAAGATCAAGTACCCGCACCTGTTCTCTGCGCAACCTACTTCGAGATAAATTTCGGGACGAAATTTCTTAAAGTAAGGGAGACTGTGACATCTGACCCGATCCGACCCGACCCAGGTACCCGTTTCTCCGATCCGATCTCTTTCTTTTATGATTTAATATTTATTTATACTAATACTTTATTTTTAATAATAATATATTTTTCCTTCCCGCCTCTTCCTCTCTTTTCCTTTCCGCCGTCCCGTCCCTCTTCTTCTCTCTTTCCGCCTCCTTTTCTCTCCTTGTCCTTTGTTTCTTCCCGCCTAAGGTTGTCTGCGCAGCTCCACGCGCCAGACTCCTTACAAGGAAGCCTGCGTGAAGACCAGTTGTTCCTGCGTTACGCGAGGCGAACTGTTCTCACAGCGCGCTAAGAATTGTAGTTCTTCTCGCAGCACGCTAAGAACGGTAGTTCTTCCCGCGACGCGCTAAGAATTGTAGTTCTTCTCGCAGCGCGCTAAGAACGGTAGTTCTTCCCGCGACGCGCTAAGAATTGTAGTTCTTCTCGCAGCGCGCTAAGAACGGTAGTTCTTCCCGCGACGCGCTAAGAATTGTAGTTCTTCTCGCAGCGCGCTAAGAATGGTAGTTCTTCCCGCGACGCGCTAAGGATTTTAGTTCTTCCCGCGGCGCGCTGTGGACTGTTTTCTGGCTGCCTTCGCCCTCGCGCGTGCGCTCGATGCTTTCTCGCGCTATGTCTTGAGTCTTTTCTTCTGTTTAATCTAGCCGTTTACTTTTGTGTTGTCTTATCTTCTGTGCTGTTGACCTGACCTATCTTATGTCTGAAAAGTTACTTTCGGCGCAGCATGCGCACCAACCCCATTGGTTGACAGAAAAAGTGACTGACATTATCTTTTGAGATTTGCTTTTCCATGCTTGACCAGTACCTTTATCTGACCCTCCCATGCCTGTTTACTGTTACCTGTCAGCTTTTCCTTTGCCCCCTGCAGCTGCCATATCTTTTGATATCTTTTGCTTTTGGAATCTTTTGCTTTTTGGAGATCTTCTCCCCTTTTCTAGGGATTGTGTTCCCTAGGGTTTCCCTATAAATAATAATGTTAATTTCCTAACACTACACACACAAACACTTGTTATCTTCCTCTTCCTTGCTCTCTGCCGTTGATCCTCTGCCGTCTCCTTTCTCTTTGCCTTCGCCTTCTATCCTGTTCTGCCCTGCTTTTCCGGTAATACATATATATTATAATAAATTGTTTAAGTTACTTATTAATTATGCTAACTTATAATCAAGACTTAAAACAAATCATTAAAACAGTAATCTTACTTATAGGTTAACTTGTGCTTGTTTAAAGTTGGTTCTTGCTTTATCTTACACCGCATCGTTTATCAAGTGAGTAATCTCGTACCTAATCCCTTTTTATTTTAATGTTTTGGGATGTTCATGTGTTCATACAAACTTAGAGTCTTAAACTGTTTATGAACTTTAGTCGCGCAGTATCCCATGTGTTGAGGACGTAGACTTGGCTGTTTATTTGTATGTGTGGATCATTAACCATCTTGTCGGTCTATTCCGCAGTTCTCATGGTACCATTAGATGAACACGGGAGAACAATCGTTTATGATTTTCTCTTTTGTTTACACTTGCACAGTCTTTCTTGTTTGTGAGCTCAATTGTGAGCACTGGCAGTCTATGAATCTTAGAGTTGGTCCCGATCAGATTACACCCTTGTTGAAAACCAGACATACACATGTTGCGCGCAGATTTATTGTTATCGTATTAAACTTGATTTCTCACCAACACGCAAGTGTTTGACGTTTTATTTTAACACATGTTCAGGTTTACTGTAGCTACATTTGGAGCTTGTGGACACGTAGGACGTTTTTACTTTTGGACCTAGATTAAAATGTAACAAGACAAGTTATTATTGTTCGAATATTTTGCCTTATAATATATGGATTTATGTTGATTTGTGTTATCTTGTGTTTACGTTGCGCGTGCGCGAATGAATATATTTATTAAATATTGACACCCAATAGTGTCACGAGTAATGAAACAATATGTGGCGCCCCGATGTATAATCCGCCTTTGGTCGGGGTGTTACAGTACAACCGTAAGGTTTAGTTGGGTGTGTTAATTGATTGAATTCGGCGGGTAGGCACCTTCTTAGATACCGAGAGGTGATAGGAATTAAGGTCGTCTCATAGCTTGTACTTGTTAAAAATAGGATCGCGCGAGAGCGGGTTCAGTTCTTGTCGGGTTTGGGTTTGTGAGCGATTAGTTGATCAAATTTAAGTAAAACCAAATGGTTCCTCTATCCTTGGTTGCATAGTATTCGTTTCCATTAGGTTCGTGTGTCGGTGATACCGAGAGGAGAGTCGACATTAGAACACTTTAGAAATTTTTTCCCGGTTTGTTCTTAAAATCAACTAATTATAAGTTAGGGTTTGTTAGTGAGACCGAGAGGTGATCTAGCTTTCATGAGCGAACCTTAGTTGTGTCATCCTTGAATACCGGTGTCGTGAGGTTATCAATCCATTAGCTTGTTAGACCTTCAATAGGATTCTTACCTAGGTAGATGTTTTCTCCAATTGCAGTTAAGTCTCATTCTTAAAGTTTCGTTAAGTCTTGTTAAGTTAAGTCTTTTAATTTAGTTAAATTAAGTTAGGTCAAGTAGTTAATATTAAAAATCATTCAAAAAAATATTATTCTTAGGAAAGTCTTTTCTAGGGTTAGTGATCTAGACGTTTTCACGTGTCCTCGTGTTCGATACTCAGACTTCCTTAGTTCTATAGTACTTATGATCAGTACACTTGCCGTTGTGTGTAGTTTTATTAGGATAATTCATTTTATAAATTTAAAGCTTAGTTGTGAGTTACGTAGAAAGAAACATTCTTTAAACACATCAAATTTTTGGCGTCGTTACCGGGGACACAGTTTGAGGCGTATTGAGAACGACCCGAGTTGGGGACTTGGCTTTTTTTTGTGTATATATTAAGTTTAAATTAGTTAATCTAAGTAGTTTAATTTAGTCATATTTTATTATTATTTTATTATATTTTTTTCTAGTGCCCGTGATCCGTTTCATTTTAGTGTTCTTTATACGAAAAATGTTTAGATTACAAGTTGGAGAACCATGGTTCAAAGTTTGTGGCGGAAATCACTGGGTGCATGATGCTTATGAGAGGAGAAAAATAGAAGTCGAGGCACGGAAAGCTCCATGGGAATCACTTTTTGAAAAGCCTCCTCCATACCGATTTGCATATGATCAAATGGGGAACTTCTTAGGGTATAAAGATTTGTCAGGGAATATATTAGAGCCCACCCCAGAATTGGAGGCAATAATAGATGATGTATTGTTTGCCATTAGAAATGATTTGGAATGTATTCCATCTTTGAATCCACTTTTGTTTGAAACCTTGAGTGAGATTGAAGATACCGGAATGGAGGAGCAGAGAGTAGAGAAGTATGTTCCCTCTTGGGAGGAAGAATTTAAGGATGAGTTTGGTGAAGAGTTGATGGACCTTGCCATTATGGATGAAGGCGAGTTTGACCCACTTGGTGATCTAAAGCTGCTTGAAGATTTAATATAACGAGCCAAGTGTGTGGATCGAGAAAGAGCTTTGTAAGGAGAGCCATGAAGTAGTTAGTGATTCGATCCTTCCGACACTTCACCTCCATTGTGAAAAACCAAAACACGAACCGTACACAATCTCCATTCGGGACATGTTAAGGTTTAGAAATTTGGCTGAAAGAATTAGAAGGAGGATTTCTGGGCTAAGAAATCATAGTGTGATGAAGAGATTGAACCATTTTTGGGGGAATTCAAGAGTTGGTGGGTCGAGTTTACTTCATATGATAGGACCCATAAGAGTTGTGCAATTGGTTTCTTCCCGGCCAATTGTAAAAGGAGAGTGTTGAGGAGCATTGATGGGAAGAGGATAAAGGAGAAGCCTCCTGATTGATGTTTCAGGAGTGAGTCCGGCTAAAGACTATTCAATAAACTTAGCGCTTCCCGGGAGGCAACCCGGTAATATCTTTCCTTATTATTTTATCTTCATTTTTATTTTTATTTCCAAGTTTTGTCGGGTTTTTTCTTGTCTTACTTGCAGGTTACTCCTTGGTTGGTTGATGACGGTTTATGAGATGGAGTTTTAAACAAGTGTGGAGATGCAATTTGCTTAAGGGTTGTCGCTTTCGTTCGTTAGTGATAGCTTGATAGAGAGCACTGGAGTTTTAAACTTGCGTTCGAATAGGAGGGCGAGGAACATGATTCACCGCACACTTGCATGATTACATATACCAGGGGAGTCTGTTCCACTTTATTTTTCCTTTTGTTTTTCTTTTCCTTGTCTCACATTGAGGACAATGCGAAATTTATGTGTGTGGATGGGGAACTGACGTTTTCATTTTTAAGAAAAATAAAAGAATATTAAAAACCTTGGGAGTTAATATTTAAAAAAAAATATTCTTTCGCTGAAAATTATGTCGACTACTTAGGTTTGAGGGACATCTACTTGTATATGTTTGGTCCCGTTTTCTACCTGTTGATGTACAGGATAGCCATTTACCCGAAAACTGAAAGTGGTTGGGGCGACTGAACTTGAAAAAAAAAAGTATTTAAAATATGTCCTTTGAAAATGGTTTTTCTTCTACGTTAAATAGGAAATGATATTATTACCGTTGTGTTAACGAAGTCTCAGAACTTTTGAAAAATATTATATAATAATAAAAGAAGAGATGGTTTGCATATCTGATTTGGGATGTGTCGGTAGGCCCAACTAACTTTGATAGTCCTCTTTAGCAGTTTATATATATATAATAATTTGAAAACGGTGAAACCGAATTTCGATACTTAGGGAGGATTACCGTAATCTAAAAACTTTCAGATGGTAAGACTTAGATGCACTCAAACCAGCACACCACCACACATCCATCTTTTTACGAGCTTTAAAATAGTTATATGCTTTAGGGTGATATAAAAAAAAGAGAAATAAAAAGAAGTATGTTATGAAAGTTATGTGTACTCTGAAAAGTTGTTCCAAAAAGCAAATGAATGTGAGAAAGTTATGTATTGTAAATGCCAAAGAAGCATTCTCAAAGTTAGTAAAAGAGGCCAAAGATGCACATACTAGACGGGACTTAGAGTTTACGTGTTACCAAGGGGATTGTGATTCTGAGGATACACTATTGGGGCTCGAAGGTTCTTAGTCAATAAATATCAAATTAAGAATTTATAGGACAAAGTCCAATAATATTTAGGAATATCTCGTACGACCTCCACAGGACCATTAATCCATCAAATTTCACCGAGTGCATCTAATTAGTAGCATCAACAAGTCCTTAGCTTATGGTGATTTGTCGAACCAGTTTGCTTCGACTCTAGTCTTCTAGCTCTCTTTGTCTAAGATGGGGGTAGGTGTAGCCTTGATTTTTGGACTTAAAACGCTTAATGCAATTGGGGGCTTGATTGGCTGGTGGCTGGGTTTAAGTGGACAACAATATCGGCAATCGCGGTCAATATGTCGAGTTGTTTCTTGTGCTTTAATAATGATAAATAATCTGGGAGTTTGTTGTTTTTGACTTGGTTATGATTTTGTGTAGATTTCTTTTTCAGAGACGAAAAAGTCTTAAGTGTGGGGATGTTTGATGTGTTGTAAAACACACTTATTTTCCGCACCTTTTTATCATCTTCTAAGTGCTTAATTATATAATAATTGATTATTTTAACTCTTTTAACATGATCTTACAAAGCTTAATACTTGGTGTAGGTTATGAGTTTTACAAGAGAAAAAGTATGGTTTTTGGAAGAGAAAAGAGGCCTTTTTGATCAATCTTGAAGACTAAAACTCAAGGCCCGACCCAGGCCCACAAAATCAAAGCCTTACATGATATTATATAAGATTATTAACAAAAAAAACAAACCCTAACCAGCCCTAAATCCCGAAATCAGCAGCCCCATAGTTCCGATCACTATCTGCAGCCAATAAAAGAACAGAAAAAAGGGTTTTGGAAGCTAGTGGCGGCTAGAGGAAGAAGAAGATCATTAGAGACGGTTGTGGACAGTAGCTAGGGTTGATCTTCATCAATAATCTCAGCCCTAATCTTAAGTATAACTCTTATAAACTTTGTGTTCTTGTTCAAGGTTCATACTTGTTGATTTTGATCTTTAAACTTGATTTCTTTTGCAATTGAATTGAAGATTGGACTGTGTATGATCTTGATAGATTGTTGAATGATTAATATGATGTTTATGATGATTAACATGGTGTTTATTAAGAGTTATAGCTCCTGTCCAAAAATAATGTTAAGCTAAACTTGTTAGTTCTACCTAGGTTTGATGAATATTGTTAGGTTTTAGTAAGTACTATGGATTGTTTGATCATCATGACTTGATTTGTTAATGAAAGTTTGGTTTAATATTGAATAAGGTTGTGTTTAGTGGCTGTGATTTTATTAATTATACTCATAAACCCCTTGCTTTGATTGATTGAATTAGTTTTGATTGATTGTTGCTTGTTTGACTCTTTACTTTGTGTTTAGAGATTGTTTGCGGGGTGTACAACCGTAGGGTTTAGTTGGGTGTGTAAATTGATACAATTCAGCGGGTAGGCACCTTCTTAGAAACCGAGAGGTTTTAGGAAGTAAGGTCGTCTCATAGCTTGTACTTGTTAGGATTAGGATCGCGCGAGAGCGGGTTCAGTTCTTGTCGGGTTTGGGTTTGTGAGTGATTAGTTGGTCTAGTTTAAGTTAAACCAAATGGTTCCTCTATCCTTGATTGCGTAGTATTCATTTCCATTAGGGTCTTGTGTCGGTGAGACCGAGAGGAGAGTCGACTAGAACACTTTAGCAATTTGTTTCCCGGTTGGTTCTTAAAATCAACTAAGTATAAGTTAGGGTTTGTTAGTGAGACTGAGAGGTGATCTAGCTTTCTTGAGCGAACCTTAGTTGTGTCATCCTTAGATACCGGTGTCGTGAGGTTATTCAATCAATTAGCTTGTTAGACCTTCAATAGGATTCTTACCTAGGTAGACGTTTTCTCCAATTGCAGTTAAGTCTCATTCTTAAAGTTTCGTTAAGTCTTGTTAAGTTAAGTCTTTTAATTTAGTTAAAGTAAGATAGGTCAAGTAGTTAATTATTAAAAATCATTCAAAAAAATATTATTCTTAGGAAAGTCTTTTCTAGGGTTAGTGATCTAGACGTTTTCACGTGTCTTCGTGTTCGATACTCGGACTTCCTTAGTTCTATAGTACTTACGATCGGTACACTTGCCTGTTGTGTGTAGTTTTATTAGGAAAATCCGTTTTATAAATCTAAAACTTAGTTGTGAGTTCCGTAGAAAGATACATCCTTTAAACACACATCAAAAAGTATACTTTCTATAATTTGCCTAAGTTTTTCTTTAATTATTATACATAGAATTTTATTTTGTTTCTCTTTTTTCCTCCTTCTAACTGCATTTTGATTATTAGGATAATTATAATCAAATTCGGGTAGTTGTTGATACGTGTTCATCTCTTTATTATGTATACGTATGATACAAGTGGCTGCAAATGATGTTTGCTTTCTCTACTCTCACGGTTTTACTAACTGCATTTACATTGTTTCATATTGTCATTTAAAAAGTATATTACAAGCGTATTAATTATTAACAATTATTCACTATATGATGTTTATTATTTTTATTTATGCAGTGCAAAAGTCACAAGGTTTAAAAGATCACTATAGCCATAGTTTTAGTAGTGTGGTCGCTGTTGCAGTTTGTCTTTTTATAGCCTTACATGGATCCACCAAGTCTGTAAGTATTATGTTTCTTTTTTGTGTATCAAGTTTAAGCTTTAATTTAATAATATAATTACACATATTTATATTCAGTTGTCAGCCCATTATTTACGTTGTACTTGATGTCGGTTTAGCGGCTCTTATTGCAAGAACTAAATATGATGTTTATTTTGTAGATTTGGAAGATGGCAGCAAAAAAAATAATAAAAAAATTAAAAAAGCCTTAAGTCAGTTATGTGAAATTTGGAAGCTATGAGCCATCATTATTAGGAAAACTGTGACAACAAAAGCTGCTCTTTTGTAACAAATACTAATTATACACTATGCAGCTAACAAACTATGTACATATGTTCTCAATTACGGGTCAAGTGTAATTTACATTTTGTAAGTATATGGCTGCCATATTTTGATATTGAATGATAGATATGGCCATACTATTAATTTATATATTTTGAATGACGATTGGCATATCTTTTAATGCACAGCAAGTTAATTCGTGAGATTTGTATGTTTGTAAACTTGCTATATTAGTATGTTAATTAGTTAATTAAACTTCCTGAGCCTCTTAACAGGAAACACGTTTAACGCACGGGGAGTAGTTAAAATGTTTAATTTTGATTTGTGTTTCTTATTTTTTTAATTGAAATTTGTAGGGCACATGCACTTATGTTACGAATAAAAAACTAATATATCATGAGAGGATTGATAAACCAACTAAAAATGAGTGCCACCGTCGCATCGCGCGGGTTTTCTGTTAGTGTGTGTGTGTGTGGAGGGGTTATCCTAAAAAACTGAGTGTGTCTAAAATGTGTAGGAAGTAATCTGGATGATTAGATCTTGGTGGTCAATGGTCAAGATTGAAATATGGAACAAATTGAGTAGTGTTTTATTTTAAAATGTTAGATTAGTGTGTTAAAGGGTAATTTAGTCATAGTAGATTTGGAATCTCCTATTTTTATGCAATCAATCTCTGATCCAAAAGATGGTTACCAATATAATATATTTTTATTAGTTTTCCATCATCGCATATATTGAAACAAGAGAAGACTTAATGATTGGTGACATAAAAATAAAATTGGAGCAGACGACGACATTGAGTTCTAGTTTTCAATTATTGCCGTTAATTTACGGTGGAGCAAAAACATACTTACAAAGACACAATAAAAAGAAACACACCAACATATAACACTTGACATAACACCAATAATTAAAACACAATAGGTATAACTTCAAACTACAAAGAAAATTAAAAACACACCAATTATCGTCCAGTGTGTATATTATATATGGAAACACTATCAATCTATAATTATTATTTTTTAATCCAAGTTTAAAAAACAACACAAAGAAAATCACAAGATATATTATAGTGTGTTTTGAATCAAAATATAAAAACACCACCAAATTTTAATCTTAATTTAAAACACAACACCAAGAACTAAAACACACTAGCTTGAATATCATAACCAACATTAATGAACAAAAACACTTTGTACTTAATTCAAGCCAGTTACAAGTAACCAGTATTCATGAACGAGAACACGCTTACAACGCTCCAATCGGTTTCTTCCTCCTGGATTATGGAAGATTAACTAATGTTATGAGCATTAAAAATGATCAAAGTTTCAAATCGTTGCCTTTATGGTGCCCCACTTTCAAAATAATAACGTTTATACCATTTTATGACAAAATCAAAATATGAGGTTATTGGAATATCTTGAGTAGAATGACAAATGACATAAAGATCGAAACAAACTTTCAAAGATTTGTTTCTTGTACAATTAATAATGAAAGAAAAAAATATCATCGGAGGAATATATAATGAATATGAATGAAATTATATTGATATATGTTAAAATTGATATATGTTAAAATAAGATCCACAAAAAATAGCCAGATTAGTTAAATTATTTTGAGAAATTAATTGATTAAATGAAGAATAAAAATAGGAATAGTAATCAATATAGATTTTAATACCATAGCTATAATATTTAATTGTTTATCATTCTACCCTTGTGTCTTTTATTTGATCCAGTAGTCTTAATCACTTCCTACACTTTTTATGAAACATTACCTTTTTATTATAACCTTGTTCTATATATATATATATATATATATATATATAGGGTAAGGATTCTAAGAGAACCCTTTGCAAATTGAGAACTTTGAGAACCATTTTGAACCATTAAAAACACCTTTAAAAAAATCATAAAACAAAAAATAATAAAAAATTTAAAAAGGTAAAAAAACCAAAATTCTTATATTTCATTCCGATTTCATTAAAAAAATAAAAAAAAAGTCGTATTATACACATATGTATAATTTTATATAATCTTTAGTTACGTAATATACACATGTGTACGGTATCATTTATCTTAAATTATACACATGTGTACAAAAAAACATGTAAATATACATATATGTATATATTATACATATGTGTATATAATTTAGCTAAACCGAGTTTTTTATGAAACCGGGATGATAAAATAAGAATTTTGGTTTTTATACTTTTTTGATTTTTGTGTTTTTTTATTTTATGATTTTTTTTATTTTTGGGTTTTTTGTGGTTCAAAATGGTTCTCATAGTTCTCAATTTCAAAAAGGTTCTCTCATGATCCTGATCCTATATATATATACATACATACATACATATATACATATATGTATACAAATACATAGGGTTTTTAATAAAGATGTGGAAAAACACTTGTAACATTGTCGTCTATGTAAAATATATTTTTAATTGTTATATTTAAAATAATACTATAATTTAAATTATTAAATATGTCAATATATGTACAGGCTGGAGGGGTTCGAACTCGCGCCTCAGCCACCCATGTGACTTAAACCCATATGCACTAGTCATCCAGGCTGGTGTCTAACTCGTTATATGATCCAAAACAAAAATATACAACCATCATATAAAAAAAACCATAAAACCATATGAACCCTAACAATTCAATCGGCTAATACATTAATCATTTGGCCGATTGAACATGGGGGTATTGAAGAGGATGGAAAAACGATCAAAACCATGTAATTAATTACCTAAATCGATGATCATAGAGTGGTTAATTATATCAAACAGGGTCGTCAATAGCAAGTTCCAGAACACGAATCAAACTGAGAAGATAATGTAATTAAGTATTGGGTTAAGGACGGCGAGGGTTTTAGGATACTAATTGTACGTTTTAATTGAATTATAACACCCGTTATTATGTATATTATGTAAAGATTCGTGTCAGCCAAGAATAATACGAAGAACAGATCAATGATGATCGATTATACATAATTCGAGTGTCGGTGAGGTCACAAATGGAATGAATAGCACACGATTTTATTCAATTACCATAATAGTTACGAGAATTGAGGTCCAAGCTACGAGTTTTTATAATTGGGTACATTAATCGGGTATCGGATCTGGGTTTGGATCAGGTAAGCGGGTTGTGGGTTAATATATATAAAATTTGCACTTTAACCCCTGGAATATGAAGAGGGAAACAACATGAGGTAAAAGTTTAGTTTAGGGTTAAAATTGAAACATTTAGAAAGTTATATATATATATATATATATATATATATATATTATAAATAAATTATTAAACAGTAATATTATAATAATTAAACGACTCGATAAATACGGTATTTTTATTGGTAAAATTTCCCGAACAAAAAAACAGGTCAGATAAATGATGAAAAATAATAATTTAAAAATCCGAGTTGTTATAGTTTTAACTTCTATAACGAATGAATTCATCGTCTATATATACCTGTAAAGTATTGAGTAATTTAAAAAGTTCATATTATTAATCGTTTTAGCACTATTATGCTGTCCAACTGACTTCTCAACACACAGAGCACATAGTAAAGTAATACTAATCGTAAATCATATCTAACGACTAGATTCGTAAGAGTATTGAGATCGTAATCAATTGTATACCGTTTTCACACTTTGTCAGATCGTACAACTCTAGGTTAACACGGTCGTGCTAAGCAAGGCACAACCGTGTTGAGTTCCACAACAGTCAAAATTCCACTAGTTTTTCTTCCTTTTCTCATGTGCTTGAAGGCATAATCGTGTTTTGCTTCAGAACCTTTTATTTTGTATTTTCTTCTTCCTCTTGATAACATTTGGTGTGCTTTGGTTAATATGGTCATGTCTTGAATTCCTAATTTTTTTCTTTACTTCGTATGCACTAAGCATGGCCATATCTTGATTCACCATGGAGTATGTTGAGTATGTTTTTACCGTTTATCCTCGTATTTCTTTGTATTTTAGCTTATTTTATTCCTTTGGACTATATTTATCTATAGATAAAAGTATAAACTTTAGTGATTATTTATTCTATCAGAGTTGCCGAAATTACGCTCATTTTGAGAAATTTTAGTACTGAAAAAATGTATAAATTCTTATACATCAGTTACAGTACGTCCATATAAGACTGGGATCGTGTGAGAACAAATTTGAAATTGAGAATTTTGAGAACCATTTTAGACCACAAAAAATATAAAAAGAATTATAAAACAAACGTGAAAATAAACACATTAAAAAAACAAAAATGTTTATCTTTCATTCGGGTTTCATAAAAAAACAAAAAAAAACATAGGTTTAGCAAAATTATACATATAAGTATAATACTTATTTTTTTTATTTTATACAAGTAATTCTTTATGCGCATATGTACAATTAAATTAAATGATAATGTACATATGTATACATTATGTAAATAGAGATTAAACAAAAATATACACATGTGTATAACTAGGTCGTTTTTTATGAAACCGATGAAAAATAAAAATTTTTGGTTTTTCTACTCTTTAAAAATATACGTTTTTTTGTTCCATAATTTAATTTTTTTTAGTCTATTTTTAAAAGGGTTTTTTGTATACCAAAATAGTTCTTAAAGTTTTTAATTTCAAAAGGTTCTCTTAAGATCTTCACCATATATATATATATATATATATATATATATATATATATGGATGGGATCAATAGAGAACTCTTTCTTATAGAGACAACTAAATAACTAAAAAAGAAATATTTTAATATAACTGAAAATATAGAAAAATTTTCTTTCATGTTTTTTTATATGTTGGTATTCTTTACCAGAAACAAAATATAAAAATAAAAAATGCTCGTAGTGCACAAATGTAATACGTCGACTTTTTTTATTGCATAAATGCACTAGTGTGTATTTTATTCGTGCAATAGTGTTGAATATCATATATTTAATTGTTTGTATTGTATATGTGTAATAGTTTTATATTATATGCTAAAATAAAAAAAATCAATATAGTGTATATATTGGGGATAAGCTCGGTTGGTACCGCTACCACTACCGAAATATTCGGTTCGGTACTGGTATGGCACCGGAATAGTACCGGTACAGAAGGTAAAAATTCGGGAAATACCGGTACCGTACCGATCCCGAAACTTAAAACTTTCGTACCGATTCGGTACCAAATCGGTACCGGTACCAATCGGTAAAGGTAATGAATTTTCTCATCCCTAATGTGCATTAGTATTGTATTAGATATATGCAATTGTGTGTATTGCATACAAGCAGTAGTGTTGGATTTGCATATACGGATTATATTCGATCAATAGTCTGTATTGTATAATGCAATTGTGTTGTATTATATGCTATATAAAACTATTGTATATATGAAACACACACTATTTCACATATGCACTACATTGAGAGTTTTTTTTAGGAAAAATATCAACTTATCAGGAGAATGAAAGAAAAAAATAACAAATATTTTAAAAAAATGTTACTAAATTTTTTTATTAGTTCTCTAGTTCTGTTTTTAAAAGAAATTCTCTCTAGATTTAATATCAACTTATCAAGAGAATGAAAGAAAAAAAATAACAAATATTTAAAAAAATGTTATAAATTTTTTTATTAATTCTCTAGTTCTTTCTTTAAAAGAAATTCTCTTTAGATCCCATGTATATATATATATATATATTTATATATATAAGGGAGAGATATTTTGAGAACCTTGATAAGTTGTAAGAACTTTAAGAACTCAATATAGACCACACATTTAGTTAAATGAGTATGGAATATGTGGCTAAGAATAAATCTGATTAAAAAATTAATTATGAGATAGAATAAGTATTTTTGATGATTACACAGGTTTATATGTTAGTTACACATATGTAATAAGTCGATTCGGTGTGTAAAAATTATTGTAATTTTTTGTACATTACTTACACTTACGTATTACACATGTGTAAAAAATTAAAAAAAAATTGTTACATTGAGTTCTTTCGAGTTCTTAAAACTTAAATCGGTTCTCAAAAGAAATCAATCCTATATATCTATTACTATATATAATAGATATTGGAAAGAGAGTATTGAGAAAATTTTAAGAGATACAAATTCTGAAACATAATGTACAATGCTCTATAGCACACGAGGAAGAATTAGTTATGTAGGGAATAATTGGCTCAAATCTTTTGACATTTGAATTTTGAACGAGATTTTGAAATCAACATTTGGTAACTGTTTGGCAATGGCTGAACCATTAAGTGCTGAACCATTAAGAGGTCTGAATAATTAAGAGGCTCTGAACTAGTAAGTGCTGAACCAGTAAGTGTTGTTTGGTTGAACCTTTGAATGGCTGTGCAGAATGACTATTTTACCCCCTGAACTATTTTACACTGAATGAAAGATATCTGTTTAGTCTGAGCTATTAATAACTATATTGAATGACCAAACTTTCGTTATAACCAACCAAAATACATCTTAATACAAACTTTGACTATAACCAACCAAAATACAACTTAAAAATAGTTCACCATTAGTGTGCATCAATTGTAAGAGTACTAATGGTAATCCGACTACTAATAAAAAGCACACAAACAATAGTCCTCAAGGCTTTTATAAACTTTGAATATACACATTTGTTAACTATTACAAACAAAAGTTTTGGGTTTTCAAAAGCTATGATGTTGTTAAGTTCCTCTCTTTACAAAAAGACTTAACTACTAAATCATTCCTTCGGTATTCGATCTTCAAAAGATAAGACTTGAACTTGAGATGTTCATCTTCAAAAGTTATGTACCTTTGTTGGTTAATCCTTCAGTAGCTAGCACCTTTCCACTACATTGTTGACTTTGACTTTCTGAAGTCAACACCCATGTCCTACATTTAGATCAGAATTCATCTTTATAACACCACATCATGAAGACTTTTCAGGGCCTGCTCAAGCTTTTGGAAGGCTTAAAGCGGATAGAAAAACGGGGGCCTTCTAACAAATTATTGCAAATTTAGTTAGTTTAAAAAAGAAATTTAAATGCACCTTAAAAATAATAAGGCGTACTAATAAAACTCATAGTAAGATAATAATGATAACAACTTCAACAAAATGGTAGTAGTATGAAGTACTAATAAAAATGTTACCAAGCTGTTTGTTAAATTATATCAAAAGCATAACAAGCAAGGAGTTCCTATTTCCAAATTTAATAACTACACTGGCAACTCGAATTAACACAACATGAATCAACACCCTCATTGTTCATCAACCAAAATCAAAACAATATGTTGTTTACTAATCCATCCGTTTGACCCGTTAGTGCATATACTCGCATATCTCACTTGCAAGTAATATAAACACTATGAACAAACTATAATAGATGAGCATAACAATTTAAAACCAAAACTTCATGCTTAGTTCAAGTGTCACGGCTATTTATGTTTAACAGCTTTAAATAAAATATTACTTTTATGCAGCAGCTGTAATAGGCTTATTTGACCTGCTTAACGACCATATTTTTCTATGTTCTAAAATTCTTGAGAAACTAGACTTAGCAAGGCCTCAAACCCAAAAAGAATCATCTTAATCGGATCAACGGTTTATTTTATATGAAAATTAGAAAAACAGGACAGATTCATAAGTTAACAAAAAATTCAGCTTTACGCCATTTTGTTATGTTGTTTGCACTGCAGTTTTCGAGTACCTACTGACCATATTTTCTCTTGTTACAAAAAGTCTGCGAAAAACTAGACTCAACAATCTTTTCAACAATATAAAATACACTCTAAACGAACACTCCATTTTATTATTGGTGCACAAAGAAAAGAATGACAGACATTTCATCGAACAGATTGCGAGCATAAATGGAATACAACCAACACCCAATCATATGCCCGAACATACTATGAGCAAAACGAAAAAAAAACTTAAACCAAGTAAGATTCATGGTGAAACGATGATGAAATACTTGTGACAAAAACCACAAAAAAAGCAAGCCATTGTAGACAACCAAACCACAATCCTAATCAACCGCAAAAGATAATGTTTATGCTAGGTAAATGAATAAACAAAGATTGCATTCCAATACAAATTTGAACCGGTGCCAAAACATATCTACTCACATGCATTTGCAATGAACTTAATGTCACACAATGAACCGAATCAGAGCAAATCACTATGCAAATTAGGATAAATGAAGTTAAAACATAGAACAAACATGAACCATTGCCAAACATTATGAAAGTTAGGTCACAAACAAATTGAATTCAATAACTCCAAAACTCAATTAGACAAAAAAAACTAAAAAATGCATGAAGAACAAAGAGGGAATCATAACAAAAAATAAAATACAATAAATAACGAATTAGGGTTCATACCAAGAAGACGAAGTCCGAATCGGTGACGAAAGACAATGATCACCCCATAACTTTGCCAACTATTGATTAAACAAAAAAACCTACAACCATAAATAGTTTCAATTACCACAAGAAAGATTTTGTCAATAAAAATAAGGAAATCAAAATCCTAAAATACTAAACTTCCAAAATCAAAGAAAGCAAAAACAATTTAGAATGAAGTCAGTGTGAGGTATTGGATTGAATCGGAATCAATTAAATATAAATCGATTCCATATAAATCAATTAAGCAGAAATCGATTGAGAATGAAATAAACAGTTGAATCTGAAATAGAGATTGAACCTGCTTAGGGACGAGGATAGAATCGATGGAGCAGGAATAAAATTGGTGTTTGGGTCCGGTGGAGGTGACGATGGTGGTAGACGATGCGGAAGAGAAGAGAGGTGTTGATGATTTGTGGTGAAGAAGAGGAGACGGAGAAGAGATGGTGGGGAGGTGAAGAAGGGTATATGTGTCTATTGAATGATTCAACGATGAGTTTGAGACTGAACGATTAAGAGGTGGTTGAACCATTCAGATGTTCAATTTTCACGAACCAAACACGTCTATCACTTACCGATTCAGACCTTCACCTCTGAATGGACCACCAAACAAACACCCCCTAACTCTTTACTCTCTTCTCTCTCTCATCTTCATTCAAATTAAAAATAGATCGAGGCAGATCAAGGCAGATGGGAAAGCGCATGTTCTGTTCCTAGAAAATCACGAAGGCTAAGGTAAACCTTTAAACCCTAACTGAGGTTTCAGTCGTTCAAATGCTTGATAATGACCGATTTGTAGTTCGTTTATCAATTGATCGAAGCATTGTGCTTATGAATAGATAGATTTTGGCATGTTTCTCTTCCGGCACCTTCACCCTGAAAAAGAGAAATCTTCCCAACAATTAGGTTTTTATTTTTCTTTATTGAGATATCATATTTACTTAGTTGCTAGAAGTCTATAAATTAGATTCAATGTTTTTAGTATTCATTTACAATACCACTCGGCTTTCAAGATGCACTCAACCAACAAAAATCCAAGATGCAGAAGCTTCATTTGTGTTTTGATGTGAAATAAAAGGTTATGTTTTGAAATAACAAGTTCTAATCATTTAAGTGTCTTATTTGAATTTGCCAAGTGTTAATTATTCTCTTAATAATTCACTTAAAAATACTTCAATTTACAGTATTTGGGTGTAACTCCCATCAATTTCTTCCATAGGTAACCAGAACGACCCCTGCATATATGATGGGCTTGAATAATGTTTCACCGACCATGGTTATTTACAACATTGTTTATCAGATTCTTAGTTATTCATATATTGGAATATACATTTAGCTATAGTTACTTCTATTGCAATCATAATCCCTTTCATTGGTGGTCTTCTTGGTTTCCTTGGAGGTTGGTATTAGCACCAATAAGATATCATGTAAGACATTTTTATCAAATTTGTTGGAGTGAATGTTTAGAAACCAATATGGAATTTGCTTAGTTAGATCAATCACAACTAATAAAAAATTTAAAATGTTGTTTAAGCTTACTTGATCCTGTCGAAATTGTGCAGGAACTGAATAATGCTAAAAGACTGCAGAAATGGTGTTAAGATACGTGCAGAATTGGCATCAGTGGGTTTTTCTCTCTCGCGTGTGATATGCCTGTTTATATTTACCAATCATTGGAATTAGGGATGAAAAAAATCGGTGCTGGTACCGGTACCGAATCGGTACCAAAGTTTGGAGTTTCGGTACCGGTATGGGACCAGTATTTCCCGATTTTTTACCTTCAAGACCGGTACCGGTACCGAACCAAATACCGTTACCGGTACCAACAAGTCGTGATTTTCGGGACCAGGACCGGTCGGTACCGGTATGGTCCCGATCTCATCCCTAATTGGAATTGTCTTTGCTGATTTTACTAATGAGCTTCAGGTAAGTTGCACATTTAATGTGCTATTAACATCTGTTTTGATACTTCTTTATGTCATGCTAATTAAGATCCTGCAGTTCATGCTTATTGATTGGTGATTCTGAACATAATTTGTAACAGGAAGCATATTTCTAAGTAAGATGACCTCTCAACGCGTCCAATTTCAGTAACTGCAAAGAATACACGCCCCTATAACAGCTGGTTTATAGCGTATCGAGGTATGTGTTTTAATTTATTTTTGAGTTTATGAGCAATACAGATATCCAAAAACTATGACGGGGCCCACCACATAATCACATTTATGTGTCATTATTTGTTGAATTATTTTTAATTATTAAACATATAATTTGCATGATGGTTGGATCTGGTTGGGTAGCTGGCCAAGATTATGGGTGAGTAGTATTTGGGATGTCCAGTGGACTCAACAGAACCAAACATGTAATGACTCGAATACAAATTATGTAGGCTGGTTTTCATCTCTAGAAAGATACATAGATTTGGGTTGGGGTTGGTCTGGTCCAAAATGAGATGGCTTTTCTATACGTCCGCAACCTAACCCACCCGTAATAGTTCGAATTAAATCACATAGACCGGTGTTTGTTCCATGAAAAATCCATAAATTTGGATTGGGACTGGTCCGGTCCAGTACCAGCGCCTTTATTTCTTTCCTTCTTTATGGGTTTTTTTTATATAAATTACAATTTGAATGAAAATTAAAAAAAAAATAAAAACTTAAAATGGTTTTACCTGACCCATGATATGGAGTATAAACCGACCCACATAAGCCGATATCGGATTACCCGTGTGAACGTTGGTCATTATCGCATAGGTTGTAATGCATTAAATGTGCTATTAACATCTGTTTTGATACTTCTTTATGTCATGCTAATTAAGATCCTGCAGTTCATGCTTATTGATTGGTGATTCTGAACATAATTTGTAACAGGAAGCATATTTCTAAGTAAGATGACCTCTCAACGCGTCCGATTTCAGTAACTGCAAAGAATACACGCCCCTATAACAGCTGGTTTATAGCGTATCGAGGTATGTGTTTTAATTTATTTTTGAGTTTATGAGCAATACAGATATCCAAAAACTATGACGGGGCCCACCACATAATCACATTTATGTGTCATTATTTGTTGAATTATTTTTAATTATTAAACATATAATTTGCATGATGGTTGGATCTGGTTGGGTAGCTGGCCAAGATTATGGGTGAGTAGTATTTGGGATGTCCAGTGGACTCAACAGAACCAAACATGTAATGACTCGAACACAAATTATGTAGGCTGGTTTTCATCTCTAGAAAGATACATAGATTTGGGTTGGGGTTGGTCTGGTCCAAAATGAGATGGCTTTTCTATACGTCCGCAACCTAACCCACCCGTAATAGTTCGAATTAAATCACATAGACCGGTGTTTGTTCCATGAAAAATCCATAAATTTGGATTGGGACTGGTCCGGTCCAGTACCAGCGCCTTTATTTCTTTCCTTCTTTATGGGTTTTTTTATATAAATTACAATTTGAATGAAAATTAAAAAAAAATAAAAACTTAAAATGGTTTTACCTGACCCATGATATGGAGTATAAACCGACCCACATAAGCCGATATCGGATTACCCGTGTGAACGTTGGTCATTATCGCTTAGGTTGTTAGGAACAAAAGGCACACACGAACAAGAAATCAAAGCGATAAAGAACACGAGAATTTTACGTGGTTCGGTTGCGGTGTACAACCTACGTCCACGGGGTAATTAGGTTTGTATTATTTTGGTGATATATAATAACAAGTACAAGAGACTATTTATAGACCGCATATTAGGGCTACTCCCTTGCTAAACAAGCTAGAACCCAATTGGGCCCAATAGGGTTAGGGCCGGCTAAAAAAATAACCTCCCTAACTCCTTTAATATGCAGTTGTCTAAATGTGGGTCCGGGGATACCACATCGCCCAACAATCTCCCACTTGGTGTCTTCGGACCTAGAAATGCACCATCTCTTCTGTACTTCTGTAAATGAAAATCCCTCCTGATCTTCAAACCATCCTAATTACCCTTGTCTCCTCAACATTATTCCTGGAGACCAGCTGAAGCTATGCAAAGCTTCAGCTTATCCAGCACCACACACTTGGTAAACATATCAGCTGGATTTTTAGCACCTGGGATGTTCTTCAGACTGATTGTTCCTTCACTGATCAACCCCCTCACGAAGTGATATCTCATCCCTATATGCTTTGTCTTTCCGTGATACACTGGATTCTTTGCAAGTTTAACTGCACTCTCATTGTCACAGTACAATGAGTAGTCGGGTTGTTGTTTTCCTAATTCTTCAAGAAAAGTCTTCAACCAAACTAGTTCTTTGCTGGCCTCTGCAACAGCCATGTATTCTGCTTCTGTAGTTGACAGAGCCACACTTTTCTGAAGTCTAGACATCCAGCTAACTGCTGTCCCTCCCACTGTGAAAACATACCCGGTAGTGCTCTTGAACGTCCCTTTACAACCACCCAGATCAGCATCTGTGTAACCTCTGAGTATGGCATCCTTTTTTCTGAAACATAACCCCATCTTCTGAGTACCCTTCAAGTATCTAAGTATCCATTTGACAGCCTCCCAATGTTTTTCTCCTGGATCTGACATAAACCGACTAACAACCCCAACGGCATGAGCAACATCTGGTCGAGTGCAAACCATTGCATACATTAGACTCCCGACTGCTGATGCATATGGGACTTTGGTCATCTTCGATCTTTCTTCTTCAGTTTTAGGAGACTGATCTTTGGTGAGCTTCAAATGACTTCCCAATGGAGTATTCCTAGGCTTGGTTCTTTCATCATTCATCTTGAACCTTTCTAACACTTTCCCTATGTATTTTTCCTGGGATAGTGTTAGAGTACCTGCCTTCTTGTTTCTAGTGATGTTCATTCCCAGTATCTGTTTTGCTGCACCCAAGTCTTTCATTTCAAACTCTTGGGACATCTGTTTCTTCAACTTGCTTATTTCCTTCATATCAGATCCTGCAATCAACATATCATCAACATACAACAGTAATATGATATAAGAGTTGTTGAATTTCTTCAGATAACAACAATGATCCATCTGGCATCTTTTAAACCCCGACCTCTCCATGAAATTATCAAACTTCATGTACCACTGTCTAGGCGCCTGTTTCAGACCATACAAGCTCTTCTTTAGTTTGCAGACCCAATTTTCTTTCCCCACAACCCGAAACCCTTCAGGTTGCATCATATAAATGTCTTCTTCAAGATCACCGTGTAGAAATGCCGTTTTCACATCTAGTTGCTCTAGATGTAAATCTTCTGCTGCTACAAGACTTAAAACAAGTCTGATGGTAGTCATTTTCACCACGGGAGAGAAGATTTCATCATAATCAACTCCTCTCTTTTGTTGAAAACCCTTGACCACTAAACGGGCTTTATATCGTTTAGACCCATCATGTTCTTCTTTGACCCTGAAGACCCATTTATTTTGCAACGCTCTCTTATCCTGCGGAAGCTTGACTAAGTCCCATGTCTTGTTCTTTTCTAGAGAGCTCATTTCATCCTTCATAGCATTCTCCCACTGGCGAGAATCCTTCATCTTGACTGCTTCAGAGTAGCTTTCGGGTTCACCGTTTTCTGTCAAAAGAATATAGTTAACTGAAGGATTGGAATGACCGGGACTATACCTTTCTGGCTGTTTAGTAACTCTGGTGGATCTCCTGACCCAATTTTCAGTCTGGTCAGGCTGTTGTGGGATCTCCTCGTCTTCAGACTCTGAACTCCCACTGTCAGAAGTTTCTTCTGACTCATTATTTCCACCAGCTTCAAACTCAGGAACTGTGTCGACTTCAGTTTCTGTAGCGGGTTCCTGAACCGGTTCGGGGATCGGTTCAGATCTCTGGTTTTCAATTTTGAATTCAACCTGTTGCTTCTGAACCCTAGAGTTTGGATTTATCACATCTTTGTACAACTCAGCCTCATTAAATGTAGCATGTTTGCTGCGGACTACTTTTCTGCTTTTCGAGTCCCAAAGCTTGTAGCCCATCTTGTCTGACCCGTAACCAATGAAAACATACTTCTTGGCTTTTGAATCTATCTTGTCAGCATTCGGATCTAGGTCATATGCACTGCACCCAAAAACCTTTAATTGCTCATAATTAACCGCTTTCCCCTTCCATTCTTCTTGAGGTGTTTTGTAACCCAACGGAACTGATAGACCTCGGTTGATAAGATAGGTAGCAGTTTTAACAGCGTCTGCCCAGAACATTTTAGGGAGCCCTGCATTTATCCTCATACTTCTGGCTCTTTCATTTAACGTTCTATTCATCCTTTCTGCGACTCCATTTTGCTGAGGAGTACCTGGAACTGTATTTATCATCCGAATGCCATGCTCAGCACAAAAGCTAGTGAACTCTGAGCTAATGTACTCCCCTCCATTGTCTGACTTCAAGCACTTTACCTTCAGATCAGATTCAAGTTCAACAGCAGTTTTCCATTTCTTAAAAACATCAAATACTTCAAATTTATTTTTAAGAAAGTAAACCCATACCTTGCGTGTGGCGTCGTCTATGAAAGTCACATAGAATCTCGAGTCTCCCAAGGATTCAACACGTGTTGGTCCGAAAACATCTGAATGGATAAGCTCTAATTTCTGAGCTTTAGGTGCTTTCCCTGTCTTCACAAAAGATACCCTCTTCTTTTTTCCAAAAACACATGGTTCACAGAATTCAGATTCAACCCTTTTAAGATCTGGAAGCTTTCCTCTGGCGACAAGCATCTTCATGCCCTTCTCACTCATGTGGCCGAGTCGTTGATGCCACAACTTTGATAGACTCGGTCCACTCGTTACTGCATTAGCACTACCTGCAGAAACCTCAACCATATACAAAGTACCCCGTTTCTTTCCCTTGGCAATTACCATGCTACCCTTGACGACCTTCCATTGTCCTCCCCCGAATGTTACATCATAACCCTGGTCGTCTAATTGCCCAATGGAAATTAACATTTTTTTCAATTTTGGAATTACCCTGACATCTTTCAATGTCCAAATTGTTCCAAAACTTGTTTTCAAGTCAATATCTCCCAACCCAGTAATTTCCAAGATTTGGTTATTAGCAAGACTTACAGTACCAAAATTGCCCCGTCTGAAATTCTTCATCTTTCTCGAGCTTGAGATAGCATGAAACGACGCACCTGAGTCCATAATCCAGGACTCGACTATATCCTCAATACAGAAGATCAATGCATCATCAGAATCTGATGCTGTTGAGGAGGCAACATTCACTTCTTTCTTGTCTCTGGGTGGTTCTGTACATTGACTTCTGAAATGACCATTCTCATTACAGTTCCAACACTTTATGTCGTTTCTTGTTTTTGAACTCCCCTTTCTGTCTCTTGATTTTGATCTTCCCCTGTTACTTACCCTCTTATCTTTCTTTCTACCTCTTCCCTCAGTACTTAGCAAAGTACTGGATGATTCACCTGCATTCTTTCTCCTGATATCCTCTCCTAGGATCAAGTCACGAATACCCTCGAACGTGAGTTTGGTGGTTCTGGCTGAACCACTAACGGCAGTGACTGTTCCTGACCAACTTTCAGGTAACGAGGACAATAATAGCAAAGCTTGCACTTCATCATCAAATTTAATATCAACAGATAATAACCGGGATATGATAGAATTGAACTCATTTATATGAGAGGTAACAGACGCACCTTCCCGCATACGCGTATTCACCAATTGTCTAATTAAGAATACCTTATTAGACGCGGAAGGTTTCTCGTACATGTTTGACAACGCGGTCATCAAACCCTTAGCAGTGGTCTCATTCACTATATTGAAAGCAACGTTCTTAGCCAACGTGCATCTGATGACTGCTAGGGCTTTCCTGTCTAGATCGGCCCATTCTTCATCCTTCATATTCTCGGGTTTTTGACCTCTCAAACATGGAAGCAAATCTTTCTGGCATAACAAGTCCTCGACTTGCATCTTCCACCATCCAAAATCCTGCCCATCAAACTTCTCGATTCTGATCTTACCGTCCTCAGTCATTATCTTTACCGAGTTTCTAACGGAAGCAACCTGCAATACTGATCAGAACTGTTTGACCTCTTCTGGTCAAAAGACAGATTGTACTGTAGCGCGCACTGTTCACACGCCGGAAACACTGTAGCGGCGGCGGTACTGTAGCGGCGGCTAGGGTTTCTGATTAGGGTTTGGTGGCGACTGGCGGCTGGGGTTTATAGTGTGATCCTTGCTCTGATACCAGTTGTTAGGAACAAAAGGCACACACGAACAAGAAATCAAAGCGATAAAGAACACGAGAATTTTACGTGGTTCGGTTGCGGTGTACAACCTACGTCCACGGGGTAATTAGGTTTGTATTATTTTGGTGATATATAATAACAAGTACAAGAGACTATTTATAGACCGCATATTAGGGCTACTCCCTTGCTAAACAAGCTAGAACCCAATTGGGCCCAATAGGGTTAGGGCCGGCTAAAAAAATATTCTCCCTAACTCCTTTAATATGCAGTTGTCTAAATGTGGGTCCGGGGATACCACATCGCCCAACATAGGTTGTAATGCATTAAACACATGTAATTTGAATATTAAGTTTAGCCTCTATATGCATTATTATTATTATTATTATTAAAACTTTTTTCTGAGTAATAATAAGCAATCTCAAATGTTTCCTTGAAGTTGCATGATGTGTTTCATTGACATCAATGTCACAACCCTTTGTGAATAATTATGGTCAAAGTCACATCCTAAAGCCCACAACCATATTCAATCATTTGTGAATGAGGGTTTAGCTATGATTATTGCTTATATCTGTTCATTCTCAGTTAATGATATGAAGTATCAGTAGGAAGTTAAAGTTGTGGTTCTTTATTCTTTTTCCTTTTTCCTGCTGAATTTGCAGATATGGATTTAAGTTAAAGGAGCTTTCTTAATGAAGGGGAAATGTACACAATGGTTTAACGAACCCATCACACGCTGTTTTAGGAGGCATCAAGAATTGGAGTTTATTACATATTATAAGCTATCATTTTCAATTTGCTTACGTCTTGGCATGATGCCTGATTTTATTTGGCCATGTAGTTCTAAATACTTTCCACATTTTTCGTTTGAATTTCATTATGTAATTACATGTCCACCCATATTTGTTTTAGTGTTACTTTCATATTTTATATAATGTTTCTCGATGATGTTCATTGTGTGACAAATGTCATGTTATACTAGCGTTGACTGCAGTTAGACGTGCACAAAATCGGGTATTTTTTAAACCCGGAACCGGGTAGGAACCGATTCTGGGTATGGTCAACAAAAGTCAAATCAGGTTTGGGTAGGAACCAGTTCCGGTTATAGTCGGGTATTTGACTGGTTCCGGGACGGGTTTTGACCGGTTCCTCCGGGTTTTTTTCGGGTATTTCCGGTTCCGGGTACGGCTCCGAGGAGAAATCCTATACCTGGTCCTACCCGCGGGTAAGGTACGGGTAGGAACCGGTTCCGGGTTGGGTCCACCAGGTCGGGTCCGGAACCGGTTATTTTTTGCACCTCTAACTGCAGTAATAAAGTTTGCTTTGTGTTGTGTCAAATACAAACTAAGAAATGTTGACGTGTTCTTTTGATTCTAGTTTTGGTGATGAAATCTTTAATAGAATCTACAATGACAGAAGCGTGGATTCAATACGTGCATTGTTGGGTGTTCTTAATCACCCAATAACCCGATGAAATGTGCCATTTAGCAAATGTAAAGTAGTGGCGTGAAAGTTGGTTTTGGGCTCAAACCGGTTTGGTCTTGATCAGAGGAAGTCAAATTCATTTTTACTCAATTGGTTCAGAAATAAGAAAGCTAACTGAAGTACTCTATAGTATTCCACGAGAGGATTGATAAACTAACGGAAAACGATTGCCGTTTTGAAGAATGTCGCCACCGCGCATCGCGCGGGTTTCCTACTAGTATATATATATATATGTGTGTGTGTGTGTGTGTGTGTGTGTGTGGATGAGGATTTTAAGAGAAAATTTTGAAATTGAGAATTTTAAGCAACATTTTGGGCCAAAAAAAAGCTCTTAAAGAAATTATAAAACAAAAAAAACGTAAATTTTAAAAAGGTAAAAAAACCAAATATTTTTATTTTACATCCCAGTTTTATAAAAAAAAATAAATAAAAAAACCTAATTATACACATGTGCATATTATTATTTAATCTTGATTTACATAATGTACACATATATACATTATCATTTATCTTAATTGTACATGTGTGTATAAAGAATAACTTATATAAAATTAAAAAATACGTATTATACATATATGTATAATTTTGCTAAATTGATAATTTTTTTAATTTGTTTTATAAAACCGGTATAGGAAATAATTTTTTTTTTGTTTTTTTACTTATTTTACTTTTGCGTGTTTTTGTTTTATAATTTTTTTCCTTAAAAATAATTTTTTTGTGGTTTAAAATGATTTTTAAAGTTATTAATTTTAAAATGGTTCTCACATAATCCTACGTATGCATATTATAATTAGATTAAACCACACTTTGATAATTTTTTGCCACTGTGTTTATAGCAAAAATGAAGTTTATTTTTATCATTCCATTACCAAAGATCATCACAATCTTAAAGTCATATACGATATATATGATAGTTGTTGATCCATGACCTTTTTTGTTAGAAAAAGTTTTCTAGTTTGGTGTCCTTAATTAAAGGCTAGTACTAGTGGACAGTAAATCACAGCACATTTCAATTTTATATTAAAATAACTCGACAATTACAGGCCGAATAAAAATATTTTGGCATTTAATGTAAACAGCTTAAGAAGAATTGTATCACCACTATATGACGAAGTTTGGTGTGTGACCTCTTCTTCTTAAGATTTTCTTTAATAATGGGAAGAGCACCTTGTTGTGACAAGGAAGGCCTAAGGAGAGGGAGATGGACTGCAGAAGAAGATGAGAGATTGATCAAATACGTTCATGCAAATGGTGAGGGTTCTTGGAGGTCGTTACCAAAAAATGCAGGTATTCTACTACTATGAATCCAGGATATATGAATATAAACTTTAAACGACTTAGCTTTCCTACTAAAAAAGGCTAGCGCTTAGTGACGCAGCTTGTTTCCTATTTATCTTCCATTTTGTTATAGGCACTAATTCTTAAGGAATGAAAATTTATTGAAAAAAAACTTTTCATAAACTATTATCAAATAACAATGGAAAACGACGTTAACGATTGTCCCTTGGTGAAATCCATGGGAAAAAGCGGTGATGCAAAAGAATAGACAAATGGACTACCGATTGTATCTAGTGTCCAATAGTCGTGACAATATATCTCTTACAAATTGGTATCATCATATTACTCTTATGTTGATATTTCTGTTTTTATAAAGTGTATTGCGGCTATATAATTACTTGACTTTTGAAAGGACTTTTAAGGTGCGGAAAGAGTTGCAGATTAAGATGGATTAATTACCTTAGAGAGGATTTAAAAAGAGGCAATATCACCAAAGAAGAAGAAGAAATCATTGTCAAGTTACACGAATGCTTGGGCAACTGGTTTGTGTTTGTTCACCCTCTTTCCTTGGTTAAAGATAATTAAAATTTGAGGGACATGACGTGCATAGAGCATCTAAGGTTCTGCACACTTGGATAAAATATAACAATTCACATAAGACCGTCTACAACGCTCACAAACGAACTGTCAAGACACATATATGGCCATCCTGCACACTTAGGAGATTTGTCTATTACCACGTACAACAATGCCTTCGCTCGAAGAAGTTGATGAGCAAAATCTATTAAACACCGGCCGAGTCAAAAGTTTTTAAACATTTTAATAGTTTATATATAGAGGAACATTAACGTACTAATGAAATTAATGTGTTAAACATTCATGGAAATGAAGTAGAGTAATTATATATACAAGTAAAGTACATGTACTTAAATCATAGAGTAACATAATTACTCTATGATGTAATTACGTAATTACTGTACTTGTATATATATTTACTTACTTGATTATCATATTTAACACATTAATTTTATTTTTATTTAATCCAATCTTGCTCTATATATGTATGTATATATAAAATTTAAATTATGATAAAATATATTATTAGACAAATAATCCATAGTTATATGTACATAAATATTTGCTAATCATGTGATCTTGCAATGTTTGTGGAGGAATGGGAGAGAAAAGTAATTTTTTCTAAAGATAAAAAAGTTGTTGAATATGTTTGGTTGATAGATTTTAGGAGTTTTTAGAAGCTTTTAACTTCAAGTTTTTTTAAAAAAATCTCATATTTAACTAAAAGTTTTTTAGTTTCGAGGAGCTTGAACCTTTTAGGTTAGGAGAAGAAGCTTAAAGCTTGAAGCTCCTACTAGTAGCGTTTAGGGGTATTTTGGCAAAACTAGCTGGTGGCTGTTAACTGGAAGCTGGTAGCTGTTAGTTGTAGTTTTTCAAATATTTTAAGGCGTTTGGCAGAGTAGCAGAAGCTTTTAATAAAAATAGCTAGGTGCCCGTGTGGTGCAGCGGAATGGGCGCACAACCTAACATCAACTGCATAATCAGTGTCGGTACATGATTCACCTTATGATAGTGCATGCACAACCCGAATGTAGACGTGTAATTCATGGAAAGACAATACTTTTAAATAGATTATTTTTTAAACCAACCTATTTTGATCTGAAACCCTTTCTGAACAGGCTCTGTTCTAATCTGAAACATGTTCTGACCTGACCATTTTCGACTCAAAAGTGACGACACGAACCGAACTAATTTAACCCTTTTTGTATCGTCTCGTTCTGACCCTAATTTGGTCATACACATGACTCGACTTTTACTTGAAGCTAGAAGTTTTTAAAAGCTCATTGCCAAACATACCCCAATTTAAGCTACAAGCTTTTAGTATTTTAAATTACTTAAATAATCTTCTAAAATAAATACATTTAATATTATTTTTTTAGTTATACTCATTTTAGCCATTTTATACATTTTATTAAAAGCTTCATCTATTCTGCCAAATATCTAAATATATTTAAAAAGATACAGCTAATAACTACTAGCTACCAGCTACTAGCTGCAACTAACAGCTACCATCTTCAAACATTAACTCTACTCCACCCCTTCCATGACAAAGACATACTACCTGATATATTTTTAATCCAAAGAAAACTAAGAGCCTTGATATCTCACACCACCCTTTCCACCGTTACTACATGGCCGTTAAACACCATCTCGTTTCGCGCCTTCCATAAGCACCACATTGAAGCAAGACAAATCGCTTGAAAAAATTTCACATTTTTTCTAAGAAACTTAGTATACTTGTATAAGTCAAAAATTTTAAAAAATTTAAACGTGAAGATATAAGATACTTTACACCATAATCACCCTAATGTAAGTCCACTATTCTTGACTTAAATGGGTAATTTCACGTAAATTTTTCTCTTAGGATTAACTTTTTACTGTTTTCTATTATCATTATTATCAATTTCTATGTAAGTGTAACTATAGCAATACAAAATTAGACTTATAAGAATTTAACTTTTCCAGAGACCACTATTTATTTATTTATTCTTTTTTTTTTTGAATTATCAATTAATCTTGAGCAGGATTCATGGCGATCATATAAAATCAGCTGTGGTAATTTTATAATTGTATAATGAAGGGTCCCAATAACTATTGTACATATTTTCTGGCCATAAAGTCGGTGGATTAACGCCCACATGTATGGTCCTCAGACGTAGGCATGTACTGTGTACTTGATGATCTTGTTATAGGGTCGAAAATCAAGGATCAAGTAGATGGACCATAAGTTTAGATACACTTCATGGTATATGAAAGTAACCGCACCTGTTCAACATAAATGGGTGTCACTTAGACTATGCATAGTTACGGACTATAAATTTATTACGATTTTTGACATATGACATCATGTCAGTAAATGGGTCATTTTTATTTTAGAAGTGTAATAATTCTATAGCCATATATATATATATATATATATATATATATATATATATATATAGGATCAGGATCATGAGAGAACCTTTTTGAAATTGGAAACTATGAGAACCATTTTAGACCACAAAAACCCAAAAATAAAAAAAATAATAAAATAAAAAAAAACACAAAAATCAAAAAAGTATAAAAACCAAAATTCTTATTTTATCATCTTGGTTTCATAAAAAAAACTCGGTTTAGCTAAATTCTATACACATATGTATAATATATACATATATGTATATTTACATGTTTTTTTTGTACATATGTGTATAATTTAAGATAAATGATAATGTACATATGTGTATATTACGTAAATAAAAATTATATAAAATTATACATATGTGTATAATACGACGTTTTTTTTTGTTTTTTTTATTTTTTTTAATGAAACCGGAATGAAATATAAGAATTTTGGTTTTTTTATTTTTTTAAAATTTTTATTATTTGTTGTTTTATGACTTTTTTAAATAATTTTTTAAAGGTGGTTTTAGTGGTCCAAAATGGTTCTCAAAATTCTCAATTTGCAAAGGGGATGGTTCTTGCGAGAAGTGATATTATAGCGAGAAGTGCGAGAAGTCGATCTCAACCATTGATTAAGTCTAATCAATAGTAAATAATGACAATGGCGAATTTGTAATAAAAAAGATAGACAATGCATTTGATTTTTATGATGAAAGGGTAATTTGGTCTCCTATTTGTTGTTTCAAGATATTAACTCCACAATTTACTCCTAAATTACTTTTCACATTATTTCTTTCATAAAGTTAAGTCTAGAAAAAAAAATATATGTTTTTGATCAAATTCTATATTCACGTTTCCCAAAAAATCATTTGAATTATCTTTTATCTATATAAGAAAAAAATTACGTATGTAGGTGAATAGTAATTAATTCACCTACACATGTAACATAATCATCTACACATAACTGAGATTCACTTATACAATTGTTAGGTATTTTTATTTTCATTTACACGTAACTCGTATACACCTACACATATTATTAGTTCCTTTAATTTTCGCCAACACGTAACTGATATTCATCTACGCATAACTTATATTCACCTACACATAACTCGTATTTGTCTACAAACACAAGATTGATTGAAAAATAATTAAGAAAGAACATGTTTTGTAACCTTTCAATAATAGATAGACTAAAAAATATTTAAAATAAATAAAATAAAAACATATTTACGCTACATTAGATATGTCCTACACTATATTAGTTATGACTACACAATAATTAAGAGTGTACATACACTACATTAGTTATGTCTACACTACATTAATATATCTACACCACATTAGTTATGACTACACAATATTTTAAAGTGTCTCTACAATACATCACGAAGTTATGTCTACGTTACATTAATGAAGCATACACTATAATAGTCGATTACAATAAAAATAGAAAAAACCAGTTCACATTTGAAATTAACAAAAATATAATAATAACTAGCCATGTTTTATAATAAAACGATTTTATATCAAGTGGATTACATCCGTTTAAATTTTAGATGAAAATAAAAATAATAATAATTCTTTGTAACTGACAACTAGCTACTAACTTACCATTAATTAAACAATTAATGATTATTGGTTATAAAATATAACATTTTTTTATTTTACTAATATACCCTTACAATTAAATAATCAGAAATTAAAATGAAATTAAATAATTGGTTAAAATCTCTTCTCGCACTTCTCGCATTATAAAAACTTCTGAAATGAACCTAATCATATATATATATATATAGGGGAGGGATATTTTGAGAACCTTATGAGTTGTAAGAACTTTAATAACTCAATATGGAACACACATTTAATTAAATGAGTATGGAATATGTGTCTGAGAATAAATCTGATTAAAAAATTAATCAGGAGAGAGAATAAGTATATTTGATGATTACACAAGTTTAAATGTTAGTTACATATGTATAATAAGTCGATTCGGTGTATAAAAAAATACTGTAATTTTTTTTACATTACTTACACTTACGTATTATACATGTGTAAAAATTAAAAAAAAAAAAATTGTTACGTTGAGTTCTTAAAACTCAAAGCGGTTTTCAAAAAAATTCAATCATATATATATATATATATATATATATATATATATATATATATATATATATATTACGAGAGTTCAAATAAAAAGAATTGTTTCCTATGAATGATAAGAACCAATAGAATTTTGATATTTGGCATTAAAACCTATGGTGAAAGAACATTTATAGGAAAATATGTCGGTTATAATGATGAAAGAGTAATTATAGAAAACTATGACGGTTTTTGTAATTTTAAATCTCAATCATTGATTGATATGATCCAATGACTATAATTTATTTCTAATATTCCTCGGAAACTACTTGTTTTTAAGATAACCCTCCCTTATATATATATATATATATATATATATATATATATATATATATATATATATATATATATATATATATATATATGAGATGGATCTTGCGAGAAGTGATATTACAGCGAGAAGTGAAGGTATAACTCCATTAATCCCTAATTTCACTCCATTTTTTATGATGTTACCTACATGTATGTAGGTTGGTTGTATTTATGTCCTAGCTACACACATTCAAACCTACCTACACACATATACATGCGTACCTACACCATTCAAACCTACCTACACACATACAAACGTACCGAGCCACATTCAAACCTGCACACATACAAACATACATGCACATATACAAAAATACGTACCTACACACGTACATACGCACCTACACAAGAAGAAAGTGAGTGAGATTAGGGATTAATGGTCACTTCTCGTTGTAAAAAAACTTCTGAAATGATCCAATACATATATATATATATGTATATATATATATAGGGTAAGGATCCTAAGAGAACCTTTTGCAAATTGAGAACTTTAAGAACCATTTTGGAACACTAAAAACACATTTTAAAAAATATTTAAAAAAATCATAAAACAAAAAATAATAAAAATTTTAAAAAAGTAAAAAAAACCAAAATTCTTATATTTAATTCCGGTTTCATTAAAAAAATAAAAGAAAATAAAAAAAAACAAAAAAACGTCGTATTATATACATATGTATAAATTTATATAATCTTTAGTTACATAATATCCACATATGTACAATATCATTTATCTTAAATTATACACATGTGTACAAAAAAAACATGTAAATGTACATATATGTATATATTATACATATGTGTATATAATTTAGTTAAACCGAGTTTTTTTTTGAAACCGGGATGATAAAATAAGAATTTTGGTTTTTTTACTTTTTTGATTTTTGTGTTTTTTTTTTTTTATTTTATGATTTTTTTTATTTTTGAGTTTTTTGTGGTCTAAAATGGTTCTCAATTATAAAAAAGTTCTCTCATGATCCTGATCTTATATATATATATGTGTGTGTTATACACATATAATATAATAATATTAACCCAAAACACACCACGGCAGCAAACACATGTCGCGCCTCTTATCGCCGGAGGGGGGGGGGGATTCTCGTCCAACGTCACCCCTATTTGCCGACCACTACACTTGACCTTAGGTTAGTTTTGTTGCCATGTCATTGTTTTTGTAATATAAACACACTACGTCATAAAAACTAATAGGGTTATCTTTTAAATATTGGATTATTAAACGGAAATATGCTGACAGTTGAAATTGTTACAAAACATTATTTCAGTTATGTTTAATCTCGGCAAATACGTCAAAATTAAAGTTTTGAAAAACCCTATTTTAGATTTTCAAAATGATAGAGATATACCCATTTGAAGAGGTAGGTCCCAGCAGAGCCCAGTTGGACCCGCAAGACTCACCTTGAACAGGGACGTCTGCGCAATGACCAACTGCTCCAGCAGGACCCACCATGCTCAAAGAACCTTACGCGCAGTACGCCAGCTGTACCCGCAGGGAAAGCCTCCCAATGGTGAAGTACCCCGCCTGTTCCCGCAGTTGCGGATACAAGCCATCAGGGAAGGCTACCCGCACTAACAGCAAGGCTACACGCACAAGGCATTCGTTACTTCAGTAGTCACATGAAGGAATGAGCAAGGCGGGAATACTCCCGCCTAAATGAGCCAGTCCGTATGCTTCTGGAAGGTCTTTCGTACTATACCTACTAAGGTATGGGCGGAACAGACAATTTGACCAGAGCAGCCCGTGAACTAATCACAGGGTGACAGCTCACCGACAACAATACGAGGAGGAGCACCCTCTAAGTACTGTTTTGTCACTATTAGCCGCTGCCTACTCACCAACCCTTACGAGGGGACGTGCGCAGCCTACAGTTGGTGGAACAGTGCGTAGCCGGCAGTAAAGGAACAGTATACAGCCGACCTTATTACTGTTGGCCGTAACCTATCCACCAACCAGCATGGCCTGTGCGTACGTCCACTGTTGGTAGAACAGGAATACTATTCAGCCGGCTGTACCTGCTTGGAAACCTACCTTCGGCTATAAATACTCCAACACCTTGGAATGGTAAGGACATCATCTGATATCTCAATCTTATCTAGCAATCTCTTAATATACACTTATATTCAGAGCAATCTAGTCTGATTCTCACGCCGGAGGGTGGTCACAAGGAGGAACCCCCCCCTTCTCAGTGACGAGCTTACGGTGTCTGTTTTGCAGGTCCCCTGAAGAACAACCTTCTCTGCTGGACCTCATCCGTGGGAAACATTACTTAACCCCCAGATTATCTATAATCTGCCTGTGGGTTCACTTAGTGTTTCTTCATTGCGCCATCCGTGCATACAAGCTAGGACTATTTTAGTTTTTTCAAAATTTCTGAAGAAATGGTTAACGTTACTCCGGTCCCAAGGCCAGTAACCGACCAAGAAACCCCGGTAACCACAACCCCAGCAACTGGGGGGAACACTGGCGGTTATACAAATCTTACGAACACTACCCCGACTACCCAAGCCGGGGCAAGTGCAGTAAATATTCCACCGGGGTTCACTGATGCCCAGTTGGAAAAACGAACGAGGGCCCCTCGCCAAACACTAGATCAAGTGAAGGCGTGGGCCGAAGCACGTCAAAGAGAGTTCCAAGCTGAATTGGATGAACGCTTGCGTTCAGTTCAACAGGCTGACGAATTCGGCAGTACTCGCCAACAGCTCAATATGAACAGCGAGTGCGAGTACTCAGACGAGGAGAGAGAAGAATCCGACACCGACGCAAACCCTCGCCAAAAGGCGAAAGGGAAGCGTAAGGAAACGGACTTCCAGCCAAAAAGGAATTTTGGGGAAGCTTTTAAACCAACAAATGCGGAGAGAAACCCGCGTGACTTCTCAAAAACCTTTAGGCCAACTGCTACAAATGCAGGAAAGTCAAAGTTTGCAAGGGACATTGCGGAAACAATCGCCCCGAGAAGTGCCAAACAAATGTCTAACATTGGCACTTATGATGGTCTATCCGACCCAGACGACCACTTGAACAGATTCATTGCGGGGGCAATCGTCAGTAACTGGACGGAACCCACGTGGTGTTATATGTTCCAGATGACTCTGGTTGGAGCGGCCAGGGCATGGTTCGATCGTTTACCGGTCCACCACATATATGACTGGGCAGACTTTCAGAACAAGTTCAGCCAGCACTTCAGCCAACAGAGGAAATACACCGAGGAACAGTGGACAATCCTCAACTGCGTTAGAGAGGAGGATGAATCTTTATTAGACTTCATCACCCGCTTCAACTCCAAAAAGCTAAGTCTCGGCAACGTAAGTGAAGATCTTGTTCGCGCCGCTTTCATCCAAGGCGCCGAATACCCGGAGCTTATCCGCACATTGACGGGTAAGGATGGCATGCCATCAACATGGGATGCCATCATGACGGCGGCCAAGCGCTTTGCCGAGACGGAGAAGCAACTGGGAAGGGACCTCCCCCAGAGTACACACCTCTACACGCAGAGGACAAGAGAGAACAATGTCCGGATCGCCCGACAGAACAAAAAGAGGAAGCTAGGTATCTGGCAGTCAAGGGTAAACTTTGACACCTCATCCAGCTCTCGCCCTCTTGTTGGCGGAAGAAATCACACACACCCTTCAAGCCAAAAGCACCGGTGGACGCCACTCACCAAAAGCGTCACGGAGATATTTGCCACTGAAAAGCTACCGTGGCCAAAAGCTCCAGTGATCCGGCACCGACCTAATGCGGATCAGAGCAAATCCTGTGACTTCCACGGGACAAAAGGTCATGGTACGGAAGAGTGTACATCCTTGAAGGATATTGTTGAAGCATTCGTCAAGGATGGAAGATTGGCACACCTGGTGGCATCAATCAAGAAGGGAGGACGGAACGACAACCGGTACCGGGGCAACGGACGAAAGCCCGTTGACATCAGCATCAACATGGTTCATGGCAACATCAGAGGAAGAAAAAGGCGAACGCCAGAACCATGCGCGTGGAAGGAAGCTGAGGTGCGCTTCCCGCGAGTGCCAGGAGGACCCAGCAAAGAAGGCCCTATCGTCATAAAAAGCCAGCTGGGGCACTACATCACTTCTCGCACTCTTGCTGACAACGGCGCCTCGTCAACGGTGATGTACAGGCAGTTCTTCGACAAGCTAGATGACGAAGACAAGGAGCGCCTGGAAACGATCTGCCCCTCGATGGAAGGGTTTGATGGCAGCACAAACACCCCCCTGGGTATCCTATCTTTCCCCGTCACTCTTACAGATGGAAAACACTCCCGCACAGAAGATGTGGACTTTGTCGTGATGAGGAAGCCACACCACACGTACGACATTCTCTTCGGGAGAGACGGGATGGCAAGATTCAACGCCGTGGTATCCTCAGTCCACGGCATGATGGGATGGCCAACAGCTGAGGGTGTAGCGATGATCACCGGCATTCCCCAGGTATGCATCGCATCTGTCTCATCTAAACCCAAACCAAAGATGGCTAAACCAACCATCACCGAACCAGAAAGATGGGCCTTCAACGGCAAGTACCCTGACCAGGCCGTAACCATTGGCCCAACAATTGTTGATCCCACACGCACCTTACTTAAGCGCTTATTACAAAGGAACGCCGACATCTTCGCGTGGACACCAGCTGACATGACTGGTGTACCCCGGAGTAAGGCAGAGCATAAGCTCAAATGCGATCCGGCTGTCACACCGATCGTACAAAAGCGCAGAGTAATGGGGCCAGAACAAACTAACGCGTGTAGAACCCAAGTCAAGGAACTCCTTGACGCAGGCATCTTACGCGTTAGTAGATATCAAACTTGGGTTGCAAATCCCGTTATGGTACCGAAGAATGACAAACAATGGCGCATGTGCATAGATTTCAAGGATTTGAACAAAGCATGCCCCAAAGATTGTTATCCGTTACCTGAAATTGATCTTAAGGTGGATTCGTTGGCACCATTCCGCCTTAAATGCTTCCTGGACGCGTATAAGGGGTACCATCAAATCCACATGGCCGTTGATGATCAGGACAAAACCGCTTTTCGGACGCCCGATGGCACATTTTGTTATCAAATGATGCCATTCGGACTTAAGAATGCCGGGTCCACATACCAACGCCTGATGGACAAAGAGTTTCATTCCCAAATTGGGAGGAACTTGGAAGTCTACATGGATGACTTGGTCATCAAAAGCCCTGACCCAGAAGCGATGTTGAAAGACATCGAAGAAACTTTCAACACGCTCAGGAAGATAAACATGAAGCTCAACCCGAGCAAGTGTGCCTTTGGAATGGAAGAAGGGAAGTTCTTGGGGGTCATCGTCACTAAAGATGGCTTCAGAGCGAACCCTGAAAAGGTCGAAGCCATTATCAAAATGGAATCACCTACTACCATCAAACAGGCTCAGACACTGAATGGACGACCAGTCGCACTTAATCGCTTTTTGGCAAACCACGCGGATAAGTCATTTCCTTTCGTGTCAACGTTGAGAAACTGTTTAAAGAAAACGCACTTCCGCTGGACACCAGAAGCGGAAGCAGCTTTTCAGGTGATTCGGTCACGCTTGATCGAACTCCCAACGCTCACAGCACCAGAAGCGGGGGAGGAGTTAATCCTATACCTTTCCGCAACAGATAGAGCAACCGGGGCGGTCCTGCTAGTTGAACGGAAAGGCATCCAGATGCCAATCTATTATGTCAGCCGTATCCTAACAGACGTAGAAACCCGGTACTCTACCCTCGAAAAATTAGTCTTAGCACTTATACACGCTTCACGCAGGTTAAGACGATATTTCCAGGGTCACCCAATCACCATTCTCTCCAACTTCAAACTTGCAAACGTTCTAGGCAAACCCGAGTTATCGGGACGCCTAGCCAAATGGGCAATTGAGTTGGGAGAGTACGCGATAAAGTATAAGCCAAGACCAGCCATAAAAGGCCAGGTTCTGGCCGACTTTATTACAGAAGTGCCTGCATCACGGGAAAAAGAGTGCCAGGAAGAGGCTCAACCCTCTCCAGCACAAGACATCAATGATGTCTGGCGACTCTACACTGACGGGGTAGCCAATAACGAGGGTTCAGGCGCAGGGCTAAAGTTAACCAACCCAGCGGGCCAAGAATACACTTACGCTATTCGACTGGATTTTCCAAGTACGAATAACGAAGCCGAGTATGAGGCATTCCTGGCTGGGCTGAGAATTGCGCGTAAGATGGGAGTGAAAAACTTGGAAGCCCACGTGGATTCCATGTTAGTAGCCAATCAAATCAACGGGACGTACACGGCCGTGAACGACACAATGGCCCTGTACCTCGCACAAGCAAAATCCCTTATGCGCGATTTCAATGACTGCAAAGTCATACACGTCAAGCGAAGTGAAAACAAATCTGCGGATGCGTTAAGCAAGCTTGCATCATTAGCCTTCACCCACTTAGGAAAGGATATCCGCATTGAACTCCTCGAGACACCATCAGTCCCGCACAAGGAAATTTGTGTCATCCAAACCAGCACGGAAACGTGGATGACACCAATAATAAAATACCTTGCGGCAGGTACACTACCAGAATCCAAAACACAGGCAAGAAAACTACGCTGTAAAGCACTGAATTATCAACTGATAGATGACATCCTTTACAGACGTAACTTTCTTGGCCCACTCTTAAGATGCGTGGACAACCAAGATGCTGACTACCTCCTAAGGGAAGTACACGAAGGCATCTGTGGAGTACACGCAGGTCCCCGCGCTGTTGTAGCCAAGCTAAACAACGCGGGATACTTTTGGCCGGGGATGCATACGGATGCACTGGCATACATCAGAAAATGCAGGTCTTGCCAGCTTTACGCACCCAACACGCACCGCCCGAAGAATGAACTTGTTCCAGTCACTTCTTCATGGCCATTTCAGAAGTGGGCCATCGATGTGACAGGCCCATTTCCTACAGCAGCAGGAAATGTTCAGTTCCTAGTGGTAGCCATCGACTACTTCACCTAGTGGATAGAAGCAAAACCTTTAGCCCAAACAACCGCGAAACATATCAAAAAATTCATTTGGGAATTTATTATTTGTCGTTTTGGACTTCCACAGAATTTGGTGAGCGATAACGGCACCAACTTTGCTGACAAGAAGCTACAACAGTGGCTGAAAGAACTTCAAATCACCCACACCTTTACCTCAGTGGCACACCCGCAAGGTAATGGTGAGGTGGAAAGAGCAAACAAGAGCATCGTCGAAGGCATCAAGAAAAGACTCTTGGAACACAGATCCGGCTGGGTGGACGAGCTTCCGCACGTCCTTTGGGCAAACAGAACGCTGAAGAAGGCCAGTACGGGAGAAACCCCGTTCAGCCTCACTTATGGCACGGAAGCCATGGTCCCGGTCGAAATTGGTTTACCCTCACCAAGGATCTTGATTCAGCCAGAAGACAATGATGCGGAAAGACGGTTGGATCTTATGCTGACCGAGGAACGCAGAGACTTAGCCGCAGTGCGTGAAGAGAACTACAAGCGACAAATGCAAAAGTACTACAACACGCGGGTAAAACTCTGCAACTTCAATGTAGGAGACTACATACTGCGTAACAACGAGGCTTCGAACCAAGAACGCCCAGGAAAGCTGGCCCCGGTCTGGGAAGGGCCATACGTTATCAAAGAAGTCCTGGAAAAGGGCGCATACCGGCTCGAAAGGCTCGATGGCACTCCCATCCCAAGAACATGGAATGGAGCTCAATTACGCAAATGTTATATGTAGATCAATTCCAAAACTTGTAAAGAAAAGGCCTAGAGCCACTTCTAATGGAAATGATTCTCCTTTCATAATGTGTTAACTTTACCTTTATACTTATGAACTTCCCACACTGGTGCCGGTATTCACCGCATAAATGGAGAAGAAGTAAGTCGTTACGTGTGGAAGGCGGCAAAACCCGCATAAACACAACGCTAAAAATAAGGAAAACCTACACGCAGGTCAGATGTAAGTAAAGTTTAGCCATCCTTGTAAGTGTAAGTGACGGTCTTACCCGCACAATCACAAACAAGGAAGCAAAACTTCAACCTATCATCTACCACGTTCAAAGGTTATCCTAAAAAAGGATGAGGAAAACCTACACGCAGGTCAGATATGGGTAAAGTTTAGCCATCCTACTAAGTGCAAGTGACGGTCCTACCCGCACAATCACGAAAGAGGAAGCAAAACTTCACACCTATTATCTACCACGTTCAAAGGTTAACTTATCCTCAAAAGATGAGGAAAACCTACACGCAGGTCAGATATGGGTAAAGTTTAGCCATCCTACTAAGTGCAAGTGACGGTCCTACCCGCACAATCACGAAAGAGGAAGCAAAACTTCACACCTATTATCTACCACGTTCAAAGGTTAACTTATCCTCAAAAGATGAGGAAAACCTACACGCAGGTCAGATGGTAAAGTTTAGCCATCCTACTAAGTGCAATGGACGGTCCTACCCGCACAATCACGAAAGAGGAAGCAAAACTTCACACCTATTATCTACCACGTTCAAAGGTTAACTTATCCTCAAAAGATGAGGAAAACCTACACGCAGGTCAGATGGTAAAGTTTAGCCATCCTACTACGTGCAAGTGACGGTCCTACCCGCACAATCACGGAAGAGGAAGCAAAACTTCACACCTATCTACCACGTTCAAAGGTTAACTTATTCTAAACACTTGGAAAATTGCTAATTTAAACTAAAGTATGCAAGTCATATAACGTTTATAAAGCAAGGAATCCAATGAAAGAAGCGGTCTTAGCCGCACAAAGATTTATATTTTATAAATATTCGTTACAAGAATGGCCGGGTAACTACCCGCCTACAAGAGTAAATCTATACAAACTAAATCTGTCCTAGCAGCGGGAAGGGATCTTCAGGATCAGGCTTCAGGGCCACTTCCACTTGGACCAGCGCCGTCAGTAGAGCGTGGCAGTTCAAGGAAAGTCTTAAGGATAGCTAGCCCATCATCAGCAGCAGCAACTTCATTCACCTTCTCCACCACCGGATGCGGGAAGGCAGCATACTGGTTCACTGCTTGGTCGTAAATAGCTTCAGTATCCACATTATACAAAGGGAAGTTGGAAGGCAGGACGCCTTTCTCAACGAACCCTAGACCAAGCAGGAAGCCGGCCCGTTCCCCATCCTCGTGAGAAGCGTTGAGGGCTGCGCTCATAGCATCGTCGTAAGATGTCTCTGAGAAGACCCGATGCACAACCTACAAAAGAAAATATACAAGTGTCAACACCCTTTCTATTTACAAAGAAGAGCGTAAATACATGAAAGCTTACCTGAGACAACGCTTCTCGAAGAAGCCATTCCTTGGCAACCAGAGCTTCTTGGAGGGCAGCTTGAGCTTCGTTAGGGGCGCGTTCGGCTTCACTCTTGTTAAGGTTGGCAAGCAACACTTCTTTAGCCGCAGCCTCTTCGACGCCCTTTAGCTTCCGCTCAGTATGGTCAAGCACCCCCCTCTGGTCCAAGATCTCCTGGAGCTTTTTGGCGTCTTCCATCGCCAAGGCATCATGAGCCTGCTGGAGAGCCTCTAATTTGGCTTTAAGTTCTTCATTCTCCACGCGCAGAGGCTCAGCAACAGCTTCAGCCTTGGTGGCCCTCTCGGTTGCGTTCCTCGCAGTTTCCTTAGCCAGCCGAAGCTGTTCATTAACAGCTTGGGAAGCCTTGGAACGGGCCTCGAGTCGAGCCTGAACTTCAACCTCGAGGGCCTTGAAGACTTCTCCTTCTCCGCAGCTACTGCGGCAAGTTTTTGGTTCTCCTCCCGAACAGCCCGCGCCTGAGCTACTTCCTTGAGGCGAGCTGCTTTTAACTTGTCGTTTTCACGACAAAGCAGCTCGACGCGCGGCTGCATCCGGGCCAGGAGAACCCGAAGCTCATTGGTTAGCCTACCCTCCTGGTAGCTAGCCATGGCTTCCCCCAACGCACCACTGGGAGCAGCGTGACGAGCCCATTCCACGCACTCTACAGGGGTGCGAAGGGTTGTTCCTCGGCGAATGTTCCATCGTGGAACATACACTTCATTGGAATCCGACACTGCAAAAAACACAAAGCAGTTAGGAAAAGATGATAAAATATATATATATAAAATGGGCCAGAAGAACCCTACGCACCTGTAGGGTCAATAACAGGCCGATAGCCGCCGAACCCATCACCTGAACCCAAAGGAAATCCATCCAAGAGGTCAGGCAGATGGGAAGGTGGCAAAGATTGGCGGGAAGCCCCATGTGTACCTGGTGGACCGGCCGTCGTTGCCGATGGTGGGGGCATGGTAGCAGCCGCCGTGGTCGCCGTCGTGGTCGCAACCGCCGGCTCGGTGAAGGATGCTGTAAAAATCGCACTCACCGCCGGCGGTGACGTCATCTCGGCTGGAACAGTCGGCTCAAAGGAGTGAGCAACTGAACCAGCGGGAGCAGGCGCAGGCGCCTGGGTCGACGCCTCAGGTAGGCTGACCAAGCCTACCGTCATTGGCGGAGAGGTACTACTCGGCGCTTCACCCTGGAATGCGCCAACATCCACGCCTGCGTAAAGAAGAAAAGTGTTAACAGATTAAGCTATGAAGATAAAAGCTAAAGGAAAGCTGTACTTACGGGTTTTCTTGAGCCTAAAGGTACGGAGAGGCGGGGATGGACCCGATGGAGCCGGCCTCTTTACGCCGGTCACCGTCGTCTTCTTTGGCTCTCCGGAGGTGACAGTCGCAACCTCCGGAGCTGTGGTCTTATCACCACCGGGATTCCCCGCCACCTCTTCGCTCTCGGTCTCCGAATCAGACCGAGGCGCTGGATCGGCAGTGGAGGCCTTCTCCTTCCCCTTCCCGCCGGCAGCCTTCTTCTTCCGCACCAACGGAGGACCATCTGCGGATTCCTCATCAGAACATACGATTAGAGGAATTCCAGCAGAGGTTTCAACATTGAGGGGTCGAGGGTCGAAGAGCGCCTTACCTGGCCGACGGGCGCTAAGGATCTCATGGCCTAGCGGATAGACCTCCACGAACCGATCCGCCGTTTGATCTAGGATGGGCAACTCGTTCTCATCTAGAGCGCGAGTACCCATCAGTGCGGGACCGTCAGCCTCCCGCGGGTTCAGGAGCGACTGCAAGTCGTTCCCCTCTGAAATAAACAAGAAAGAAGTTAGAAGAAATTCAAAATCAACAAAAGGGAAAAAGGAATACCGTAAGGAACAGAGTTCGAACCGTATTCGAGGACGATCGGAATCTTGCGCGCATCAGCCTCCTTCCACACCCGGCTCATCCCCAGCATCACCATCCCGGACTCCGCAAACCGGTAAACCGGAGATTGGACCCGAGATATCTTCGCAAACCATTCCGCCTCCTGGTAGCTGGAGGCGTGAAGGCTGGGAAGTGCTTGCCCGTTCCTGAATTTCATGGCAATGGGGATGGCGCGAGCGGAGATGAAAAAGAACTCCCGCTTCCACGAGCGAAGACTGCGCTCGGTCGCGCAGATCTTTAAACCCTTAATCCGGGTTGTCAACGTGTACCACCCCTGGATGCACCTCCAAGTGTAGAAGGTCATCAGGCGGTCAACATAGGGCTCAATGCCCAGTATCCGGCACACCCACTCAAAGTGGCGAATCTTAGCGATCGCCATGGGGTGCAACTCGGTCAAATGAACACCGTGCCTCTCAAGGACACGGTAAACAAACTTTGTCAATGGGAACCTAAGATTCCCATAAACAAAGAATGCTGCATAAACCCCGATCTTGCCTCTGGGGGCATCGTACACAGTATGATGGGGTTCAGGAAACTCAGGCTCGAGAGACTCGAGCATGAACTTCCTGACGACATACCGGTACAGATCGCCAGGCAGAGCACACTGGCACTCGCCAGCAGTACTCTTGTCATCGGCTGTGGATTCAACATCACGAGACGACATCTTGTGAAGGAAAGGAGAAAACGATTTCGGGAGAATGCTTGCCTGAAAAGGTGAGTATTCGCCGGAAATCGCAAAGAAGATGAAGAGAAGAGTGAAAGTGTGGATTACAAAGAACCCTCTCCCCCTTTATATACTAATCGCAATTAATGCGTTGAAATTAATGCGGAAGAGAGAGAAAACGAAGGTGCAATGAAACTATGACACGTGGCAAAAAGCAAGCTGGCAACAGCTGTTGACAGGACGCATACCATTAATTTCGCGGCCACGCGCCCGAAAAATCACGCCCACGCGCCTGAAAAAGCGTCTGGAAAGACCATGTACTGTCACGTCACCATAACTTCCTGCACGTCCTGACACAGTCAGAAGAAACCGTCGCACGACGTTTCAGAGTTTTGGACTGTTCTTCTTTCCACCAACTCTTCGAATTTCAAAATTCAAAATTCAAAAAGATTCAAAAGTAAGCGGGAAAATACCCCTTACGTTGGCAACCAAGTAACTGTAAGACAGGTGCGGGTACAGTGTCAAGGCAAAACCCTTCACAAACTTAGCACCTGCAAGGAATTGAAGCCAAGAATTCCTCGGAAACCAAGTAACCGTAAGACGGATGCGGGTACAGTGTTAAGGCAAAACCTGAAGAAACACTAAGTGAACCCACAGGCAGATTATAGATAATCTGGGGGTTAAGTAATGTTTCCCACGGATGAGGTCCAGCAGAGAAGGTTGTTCTTCAGGGGACCTGCAAAACAGACACCGTAAGCTCGTCACTGAGAAGGGGGGGGGGGTTCCTCCTTGTGACCACCCTCCGGCGTGAGAATCAGACTAGATTGCTCTGAATATAAGTGTATATTAAGAGATTGCTAGATAAGATTGAGATATCAGATGATGTCCTTACCATTCCAAGGTGTTGGAGTATTTATAGCCGAAGGTAGGTTTCCAAGCAGGTACAGCCGGCTGAATAGTATTCCTGTTCTACCAACAGTGGACGTACGCACAGGCCATGCTGGTTGGTGGATAGGTTACGGCCAACAGTAATAAGGTCGGCTGTATACTGTTCCTTTACTGCCGGCTACGCACTGTTCCACCAACTGTAGGCTGCGCACGTCCCCTCGTAAGGGTTGGTGAGTAGGCAGCGGCTAATAGTGACAAAACAGTACTAGAGGGTGCTCCTCCTCGTATTGTTGTCGGTGAGCTGTCACCCTGTGATTAGTTCACGGGCTGCTCTGGTCAAATTGTCTGTTCCGCCCATACCTTAGTAGGTATAGTACGAAAGACCTTCCAGAAGCATACGGACTGGCTCATTTAGGCGGGAGTATTCCCGCCTTGCTCATTCCTTCATGTGACTACTGAAGTAACGAATGCCTTGTGCGTGTAGCCTTGCTGTTAGTGCGGGTAGCCTTCCCTGATGGCTTGTATCCGCAACTGCGGGAACAGGCGGGGTACTTCACCATTGGGAGGCTTTCCCTGCGGGTACAGCTGGCGTACTGCGCGTAAGGTTCTTTGAGCATGGTGGGTCCTGCTGGAGCAGTTGGTCATTGCGCAGACGTCCCTGTTCAAGGTGAGTCTTGCGGGTCCAACTGGGCTCTGCTGGGACCTACCTCTTCACATACTTAGCACCAGCAGGGAATTGATTCCCTGTGGGTTCACTTAGTGTTTCTTCACCATTTATATTTTTCTGTCTAAACTCATATGTAATCTTATCTACTACAGAGTGAACTTCAATATCTTAAAAGCATAAATTAGTGTCAACAACCATATACATTTGTCCCCTTATTTTGATGGATAAAATACTTATTTACTTTATAGATGGTCAGTGATCGCTAGCCATTTACCTGGACGAACAGATAACGAGATCAAGAATTACTGGAACTCTCATTTAAGCCGAAAAATCTACATGTTTATGAGAGGTAAAAACAACTCAACACTAACCTCAGTGGACATAACAAATATGGTTCAAACATCAGGAAGAATTGGTCGAGTTAGCCGTTGCTTCGCTAAAAAGTATAACAAGAATAAGAGAACTGGAAGTAACTCTATTTCTGTGAAGGAAAATGGCACTTTACCTAGGGGCCCTAAGTTGATTTTCAAAGAAGAGAAAGAAAATAAAAAATCTGGACCAGATGAAGTTGGGTACCAAGATGAAGAGTCGAATAATACTAGCAAGTTTTTAGTAAGTGAGGTGATGGACTCAGACCCTTTGTCGAGCCTTAATGACGAGGAACAAAAAGAAAATATTATAATAGATACAGGTGTCCAATGTGCTCAAAATAATTTGGCAGAAGACAAAAATTTATCTTGAATTCATCAATATCATTAGGGTTTGGCTCTTATGGAGATGACATGGAGTTTGGGTTTGAAGAAGTTGGAGATGATTTAATGCTATGGTTGTGGGGAGATAATGATATAGAGCTTAATCACTATTAGGGTATTGTGGTTCACTCCACCGTTCAACCTTCGGTACTACCGTCACTTCGTCTTTGAGCTCTTCAACCCTACCCTAGTGAGTCGTCTTCAACCGTACGCCCGCCTACTGTTGCCGGTTCCATTTGGAAAACCTAGGGGTCCGTTAGTGATGTTGTGGCGTGTGTTGTTCCATCTAACCCTAAGTGGCGGCGGTGGTACGGTGGCCGTGAAAACCTAGAACTGATGTGGTTAGCCCTAACTATGAAATGTTTAATGCATGATGCTTTATAAAGTTATAAGTCACTGTTTGTGATGTTTGATTTGATATTGTATGAGACTGATTGTTATGTTTTGTGCTTGGCTGTATTGTTTTTTCCCCGTTCTCTCTTTTCCATTTGTGACCTTTATGTGGCCACCATGACAGTTCCTGAGATTCAGCATGCGTGTGGCTATTTTTGATCTTTTTATCTCTGTTTGTAATATCACATGGAATATCTTGCTAGCAACAAGCGATGTCTAGCGTCTATTGTTACGTTACACGCGGTGCACATGAGGTGTTCGATGAAATTCATGTTTGTCCCTTTTGGTTTTTGAAAGGCTGTCATGGTTTTTCTGAGCCTAGGTATGGTGCACATAAGGTGTTTGACGGAATGCTTTGACGATTGTGCCACTCCTTTTGGGTTAATTTTTGGGCAATGATGATGATGATAATGGTGATGATGATGATGACGGACTCTTGGCGTGGTGACTGTGGTGCTTGGAAACAAGCAACCACAATTGCAGCCATTAGAATGATCTGAGCCTTAAGTTAGGATTTCGGCCTTATGTAAACATGAGCTCATAATCGATCTGAGCATACCAATTTGAATCTAAAGATTGGTGAAACCATGGAAGTAGTTTGTGCAAAAACATGAGATGTAATTTTAGGATTAATCTTTACTAATATGTATTCTAGTTTAGTAAACCATTTTCATTTCTTAGTATGTAACACATGTTTTAAAATTTCTAAAGGTATTTGGTGCTATGAGAGGGATGTCGGGACTGCTATGGGAAACATCTTAACTTGATTCTTATGAGGTATATATTCTTTCCACCGACCACTGTAATCTTTACGTGTTTTATGCATATTGATTGGTTAGGTTTATATTCATATATTATACAAGAAAACAAGTTGGTGAGTTTGTATTGAAAGTTACCCTTTTATTTTAATTATTCAGGGTATTCACTTTTGGGGTCTCTTAATTCCTGAATGCCAGAAGGTACTGCCATTTGTGTAGCCTGAGGGAGAGCTATTAGAGCTGTTAGCAGATGATGATCTTTGGCTTCTTTTGATCGGAAAGGTAAAGCGATTATGTTTACATAAATGGTGCCATAGTGGTGTCTTTAAGGAAGCGATCTTTTGGAGAAAACATTAGACACTTTCTTGTTTCATCCTCCTTTTTAGTTAAACCCGTTTTTATCAACAACTTGATGGTGTTAAATATGTGCCTTTTAAGACAACAGTTCTAGAGATTTGGGACAACACGAATGGTGCTGTTGAGACATCTTGGACATGGACAAAATAGAAGAGGTTCTTATTGTAATTTTAGCATAATTTGTTTTTGTTATTTATCTTTTAAAATTTTTGTAACCTTTTGTATGAGTCTTAGTAGCATGAATGAACATCTGTTTGTATTTTGGAACCGATGTAAACTTTATATTGTATTATGTAGCCTGATTTGGACCGTTAACTAGAGCCTTATGGTGCTAGAAGTAAGGTGTTTTGCAAAGTTTAGACCATTTTTGAGTTTGTATACAAGTTTTAGACGAGACAGTTATTGCTAGCCTCAAAAGTATCATTAGCAAATATTGGTACACATCGGGCACTTATTGCTACAAGTTGAGAGCCTAAAATGTATCATTAAAATTGTATTTCTTTTTTTTTTCAGCTTTAGCGCCCCCCCCCCCCCCCGGCCGCGGTTGCGGCTGGTCTAAATACTAGTTAATTATCAATAATTAATAAAAGTAAAATAAATAAAAGTAAAAGTAGATTAATCTTTTTAATAATATTAATTAATTATATTATTTCATAAATATTACTAACTAGTATTTCGACCCCCACGTTGCGGGAGTTGGGAACCATAACCAATCTCAGATCTTGATGATCGAAAATCAATCAGCATGTGCATTGAGTTAGTCGTCACACTAGCCATTAACCACCACACACACACACACACACACACACACACATATATATATATATATATATATATATATATATATATATATATATATTTTGTCACCACTATTCAAATTCCAACATTTAACTTGAGTTTCCTTTTATTCCTTATTTGACCACAAAAGTCAAAATGTATTTCTAGCATATAACAAAATCCAACCACAATGACATCAACTAACTAATTGTTGATAGATAGCGTCACGTGACTCCATGTCTTCATCTTATCTCACACCAATGTATACACACAAAGACTGGTCACCACTAGACCACCGCAAGGACACCCTACCGTCACCACTATCGCCGGTAAACCAGGATAACAACTCCATCTAACAACTGCGTCACCTAACTGTAACACCGCGTTTTTAACCCTATAAGAATTTAGATAAATATACTAATTTAAGAAAGTATAGGGACCAAACTTGTAAAATCTGAAAAATCCATCCATCGCGATACGCGATGGGATAGGCTTTAAGCCCATCGCGTAGCGCGACGGACTTGCAAAACAACCCAGAAATGGGAGGCGTAGCGATACGTTACGACCCAGTCAAAACGGTCATCGCATATCGCGATGACCATGCTGAGTCACTGAACACGTGGCACGATATGACAGGCCACGTGTCACGATCTGGTATAGCGGCGTTAGATTGCGGCGTCGCGATACGCAACGGGTATGAGAAAACCCATCGCGTATCGCGATGGACTCCTAAATTCGCCTATAAAAGGGGTGAACAGGTTTGAAGCCAAATTCATCCCAAATCACTTCTACATTCACACACTTAACCTAGAAAGGCGTGCCGTATTGCCGTGTCAAGCCGACATGCCATTTCTTGAAGTTTGTACAATTTAGGAGGTTATAAACAAGTTGCAACCATATAAGCGAGTAGATCAAGATCCTGCCTTTTTCTTATTATCATTCTAAGTATCCGTTTAAAGGTAGGAGATACGTTTAAGTTATTTAATTTATAGCTTAGACAAACAATCGAGGCAATGGCCTTTAACCTTGAAAGTATTTGTAAAACATTCACATTCATAAACGAGTTTTCATAAACGTTACTTCATAGCAAAGTAATGTTAAACAAAAATATATTTTGACGGACATGTAGTAACTGTAAGGGTGGTATCACTAATAGTAAGTTTCTTTCCTAAGGAAAAGTAATTCATAAAAATCCCAATAAAACGAGGGACCCGTTTACTTACCTGGAGAAACTTACCAACGTGTTATAACCTATTAAGCCAAAATATGCTACATCAAACGTCACATAAAAACTAAGTGTTTTCAATCATAATCAAAAGATAAACGATTTCAAGGTTAAGCTTAGCAATCATAGCTTAATCAAAACACCAATCAGATATTTATACGAACCTACTATGTATAGGTTAAATATCATTCTCAATCAAGCAGTCAAGGTTTCCAACACCGACGGTACAGGTGAATACGTTAACCTTTCTAATCAATCAAAACATATTTATACTCGACTAAGATGAACAGGTGTTTGTCTTAACGAGTCAGTCAATGATTTCATGAGATTACATGATCTCTAAACGTTATAATACAAAATAGAGAATAAAATCAACTCAGACCGAATATGCATGTATCCGGATCCAAACATAATTGTTTGACCTAATCAGTCAAAGACTAGGTAGCCGCATGCTAAACGGTCATGACTAGTTCTCTGTTCAGGGCCTCGTGGCTCGGAGAATACCGTTATGTGTAGGGCAGTGGTACATATACCGGAAGTAGAAAAGATTCTGCTGAGATTGTCGAGAAAACTATATTTGAATTGTAAGGTCATTCAAATGTTTTATAGAGTCATACATGTTCACCAGCATATAGCTGACGTATTGTTCCAATCCATTGCAGGTAATTAAGCATACATATCAATAGCAAGGATTGGAGTCTTAATGAAGATTGAAGCGCATTACAAGATGGCTCCGTTTTGACAAAATAAAATCCTTGTAATATGAACACATATTTTGTAAACCGAATACTTGGGTATTTAATTCCGAAGTAAAATTTTAATGCCATATAATATTATATTCAAACCTAAAGTCTTCCGCTAAAAATTAACCCGTAACTTTGATAAATTTACAAAACATGTACCAACTTGTGGTCACACGCGTAGGCCCTTAGTCGGGGTGTGAAACTAACCGCTTCCGTCACCATCTAAACACTACCACTATCAGATCTTGAGCGAGAGTCATCTTTTTCAGATTGACAGTCTTTTTTTCTACTCAACCGCGCGGAAGACTTCTTCAAAGCCATAGTTTATGGCTTTATGCTCGATAATTGAAGGATCTTGTGATGTAAAGGTTAAGAAAAGAAATGTTTAGAGAGAGAGAGAGATGAGTTTTACTTTTATAGTTGAATAATGTGAAAACTAAAAAGGAGATGATATAAAGGGTAGAAGATGGCTGAGTTTGATCAGTGGTGAAACATGTGCAAGTTTGTAACACACGTGTCTAGATACATGTACATCCAGAAAACATAAAAGCGTAACAAAAATGAACAACCACTCAAGCTTATTGTACTATCAAAGATAGCGTAAAATATAACGAATAGTGAAACTGAGTGTATGAACAGAGTTGGTATTTAATATATATAATAATTATTAGTCTTCTTAAAAAAATTAAAGTAAAAATAAAATTAATACAATAAATTTAAAAAGAAAAATGAAACATTAGGAGTTGTTAAATCTGGCAGATACCGTTCACACTTGTCATTTTAATAGCGGAAGTCTAGACGACACTTGCCATTTTATGTGACAGTTGCCTGTCAAAAAGGAATTTGACTGATAGGGGTATACTACTTTGGGTATCGTGAACCACTAGTCAATGTGGTGAATCAGAAAAGTGACATCCGTCATTGCAAATGGCGGATCACACCAAAAGTGTACCACATTCGCCATTTCAAATGGCGGAACACCAGCTACTTGTTCAACTCATCCACCAGAAACTACCAGCCCATATATTTAGTCAGAGTTTCGTCATTTCAAATAGCGGATCACCAAGAAACCATTATCACTCTTTCTCTCTCCTAGAAACGATTTCTAGTACATCAAATTTCCTATATTGAAAAAAAAATCGCCAAAGATGGCCCACTGTAGGTGCGTTCAGTATTTGAATCGGACTCGAATAACTAGAAGTTTGATTTGACTCGCATTCGAATTTGTAGGTTCGAATTCGATTTTCAATCATTCAAATTCGATTTTAAAAATCGAATTTCAAATGGAATAAGAATTTATGATCTTAAATTAGATTCGAAATTCGAATTCAAATTATAATTTTATTTTTGTTATGTATACACTTAGTTATGAAAATATAAACCACATAAATATTTTGATTTAAAGATATTAAAAATTGAAAGATCACCACTTTGGTCAATAATTAATGTAATTGGACATCACTATTTTGAATATTCAGGATGTGACAACTTTAAATGATTCATATATTTTGTGCGCTTGTACTTTTTGTTATTTAAAACACAAATTTTTAGTGATTTTGAAATTAAAATTGATTTTTTACTAATTTCGAATCGATTCGAATTCGTACTTCATTCTCGAATTGAATCAAATTTTGAATTAGCTTTTTTGAATTCCAAATGAATCCATTATGTTGAATCTATTTGGAATTCGAATCCAAGTTCAAAATTTCAAAATTCGAATAACTCAATTCGAATATATATTCGAATATTTGAAATTCGATTCGTTGAACACCTCTAGCCCTTTGTAAGAAGTTTACCATGTGTTTGTACAAGTATATTTTACTTGGTATGCAGTCTTACTGAAGTGATTACTTTTTCTTGTTCAAGGTAGATTAAATGATTACTTTTTCTTGTTTTCCATATAACAATAATGCTCTTGGAAATTGGGTCTATCAATATTGTTTATGAATGGTAGTTGTGTGTGTTTAAGGATAAACTTGGAAATTGACTAATAAAATTTGAAATTGAACATTTGTAATAGAAAAACTAAAAAAATAAATATGAACACTTTTAATGAAACAGAGAAAAATATTATTAATATCCTACCCTAGCAAGTTACTCTGTGGGGAAAGCGTACTACAAATAAGCCTAGTATGCTACAAATGTTGCTTTATATTGATCAACATATACTTGAACCGGAAGCAAATTTTTTCCTCTTTTCTTGTAGAAGAGGGTCTTATCAATGGCTCCCCTTTGAAATCCATTAACAAGTAGATGGTTTGACAACTCATCATACCAAGCTCTTGGAGCTTGATGTAGTCCATATAGAGCTTTGTTTAGTTTATACACTCTATTTGGAAACTCAGGGTCCTCAAAGCTTGGAGGTTGAGTGACATACACATCCTCTTCTATTTTTCCATTTAAGAAGGCAGATTTGACATCCAATTGAAATACTCTGATATTTTTAGAAGCAACATAGGCTAAGAAGATTCTGATTGCTTCTAGCCTTGCCAGTGGAGCAAACACTTCTTCAAAATCTATTCCTTCTTATGTAAGCATCCTAGTGCAACTAGTCTTGCTTTTTTTTTCATTACAATCCCTCTTTCATCCTTCTTATTTTCGAAAACCCATTTAGTGCCTATTGCAAACTTTCCTTTTGGCTTATCCACAAGGTCCCAAACTTGCAAATTACTGAATTAAGCCAACTCCTCTTGTATTGCTTCCACCCAACTATTGTCTTTCAAGGCTTGAACAATGTTCTTGGGTTCAATTTGGGATAGAAAGCAGGAGTACAAAAAAATGTTTGAAGATTCAGATGCACTTCTTGTAACTCTCTCATGTAGATCACCAATAATGTTTTAGCAGGATGATTTCTTTCAACAAAAGAAGTTTGAATGATTTGATTTAAAGAAACTGCTGAATCAAGATTTGTATCATTGAGATCAGGTTCTTCAATGACTATTTCAGATGTGGCATTGTTCATATTATCTTATTCTCTGTCAACATTCTGTTGTAATGTTGACGTAAGATCACTTCCAATGTTCAAGTTTTGAAACAAAGTTTCAAAGGTTGACTGTCTATCAACTTGGTTTTGATCTTGCTGGTTATTAGGTTGTTCATCATTCCTGACAAGATTTTCTTAATCTTGTGGTTGATCATGATTATCATTCTGTTCACCTTCAGATTCATCATCAGAAGCATTTTTAGAAAAAGAAAATTCAGTGTTCGTTTTAGCAATTTTGGACCATAAACTGTCCAAATCAACTTTCTTTTCAGAAGTAGCTTCAGGGACACTTGTCCTATATAAAGTATCATCAAACTCCTCAGGGTAAAGTTTGAAGGATTTGATTAACTTTTCTTGATCAAATAACCAAGATGCTCCATCAACAGTGTTGAATTGATTTTCATTGAATATTATATCTGAAGATTCAATCACATTTAAATGATCTTTCACATAGAATCTGTAGGCTTTTGAGTGTGTGGAATATCCAACGAAGAAACAGTCTAAAGAATTAGATTGAAATTTGTTAAATAGTCTTTTGTATTCAACAAGGAGCACTTGAATCCAAAAGGCTTGAGGAATTTAATGTAGGGTTTTATTTTGAACAAAATCTCATAGGGGGTTTCGTCTTGACTTTTGTAGAGAAGGACCCTGTTCTGAACATAGCAGGCAGTGTTTATAGCTTATGCCCAAAATGTAACAAGCAGATAAGCATATGCAATCATGGTTCTTGCAGGATCTATCAATTTTCTGTTACTTATTTCTACAACTCCATTATGCTAAGGAGTTCTAGGGGCACTGAATTGTTGGAGAATTCCTTTTGCTTGACAAAATTCAGTCATCACCCCATTCTTGATCTCAGTGCCATTATTACTTCTCATGACTTTCACCCTTACATCTAGTTGATTCTCAATCTTTGTTACACAGCTTTTAATCAATTCAGCAGCCTCATCCTTTGAGTTCATAAAATAAACCTATGCATATCTTGAAAAATCATCAATGATCATTAGAAAATATTTCTTCTTACCAATGCTTGGAACACTCAGAGGACCAAAGAGATCCATGTGAAGCATCTCAAGTATTTGTTCAATCGAGTTTATGAGTTTCGTTTTTTGTGATGATTTGTGTTGCCTTCCTTTTTGACAAGAAATACACTTGTCATCCAACTTGAACTCTCTTGTGGGTAAACCAATGACATGTTCGCCTTTAACAAGTTTGTTCATATTCTTCAGTTTGACATGACAAAGCTTTATGTACCACAACTTTGTTTCATTCTCAGTGGCTTTTAACACAAAACAGGTACCACCTCTAGAAATGGCATCATTCATCCTTAATTCATATAAGTTTCCATTTCTAGGGGCCATCATCATTATCATATCAGGAGGAATTAAAAATTCAGGTTTGAGGATTAAACAGTGAGAATCATCATATTCAACCTTATTCACACATCTGTAAAACAAAATATTTTTGGATTTTGTGTATTTTAGAATTAAAAACAAATACGACTATGACAAAAATGAATCTATTTTACCAAAGTAGTACATATTTTTGTGAGTTGAGTAGACAATCATATTGACCAAATCGCCCTTCCACCACAGTTTTATATTTCAGCGCTATTATGACTGGCGTTAAGCCGGTCATTGATATTGTTGTCCACTTAAATCTTAGAACAAACTTTCAAGCGTTTTTTGTGATATGATTTAGGTTCAATTAAAGCACAAATTATCATAAACTATCAGCTTTTAATCTCGATTCAGGCTTAATTTGAATTTTACCATGTCAACCCAACTTGACTTAAACCATTATGCCTGAAGACCAAAATATATGATTTATAATTGATTTAACAATCTAATCTCATAATCCCCACTACAAGGTATACCCCCATTATCAAGCAATACACCAAGCTTCCTTTACTGTGAATGACTATGCACGAGTTCAGCTGTAAGCTTACAGACATGTATCCCCCGGGGTCTGTTTCTTACTGGTATTAAGATGCACACAAGGGAGGAACAATATATGACTCACAGCGGAATTTGATCAAGTCAGTAATGACTTTTGTACGAAGTACAGTAGTGATCAAGTTTATTCACAGTGTCCAGAATTCGCATAAAGACTCATAGTGTACAGAAGCCGGATGCATCCCATCAATACAGTATTTTAGGCCATAAGACCATACACTGTTGAAGGGTTAACCATTAACTAGATGCATTTTATTTAGAACTTTTGTTTTTGGTGATCAAACAAACATAAGGATTGAGTATGACAAGCTATTACATTTCTGCCTTTATTACTAAGACTTTTGGAAGAGGCTAACACCTCCTTCAAATTGGTAGTTCTTATGTTTATATCACATACTTTACAGTAACGGTTTGTTTAAGACCTACATGCACCAATGCAGCTAAGCACACAGTCTGTTAAGCTTATTTCTTTCTGGATATGGGACTAGATGATCAATATACTATCATCTTCTCTTTTTTGCTTCAAAACGCATTTTTAGGAGCAATTTTTTATGTATTTGTACTTTTTAAAATATTTGAATGTTTTTGGTTTTTCTCTGTACAAACATAAAGCAAAATATTTTTGTATTTTTTCTTTTATCTCCAGCAAAACCCAAAATATAAAAACAACCAAAATAAAATAAAAGTTCATTATCTGAGTTTAATAATATTAGCAAGAGTTTTCATTCCGCTTAAACCAAGCAAAATGTTAAAGCGAGTTTTATTAAAAGCTTTGGTAAACAGAACACCATTCTGAAAATACGTGTGCACGTTCTCCAGATCGATTAATTTATTTTCAAAACAATCATGGATATAATGATATCGAATATCGATATGCTTCGTCTAAGAGTGGTGCATGTGGCTCTTCGTAATATAAATAGCAGCTGAGTTATCAATATCCCATAGTAAGAAATTTCAAACTGTAATCCCGCAAGTGTTGTTGGATCCAAATAACCTGTGAAAAGCAACCCGAGGCTGCCACATACTCTGCTTCTGTGGTTGAAGTGGAGACCATTTTTCTGCTTCTTACACTGCCAGGAAACACGCCAGCTTCCTAGAAATTGAAAACCCACCGTAGTTGACTTGAAGTTGATATTGAATCCTCCATAGTCCGAATCAGAAAACGCAGTGAGATTAAAGCTATCATCCTTGGGTTGCCATAACCCGGTGTCAATATTACCCCTCAGATAGTGAAGTATACGTTTAACCTCCGCTAGATGAGTCACTCAGGGACTCGATTGGTGCCTGGCATGTTGATCAGTTCCTCATGTAAGTAATAGAAAAGTCATAAATATTAATCATATGAACCTGTTACAGCAGAGAGAGTAGTAACCGCAGCAGGGTATAATGTAGTCGACATGTTTGTCATCTTGATCGAGTTCCCCTTTAGGATGTATAGTTAAGGATGGTGTTAGGATTCTTAAGAGGAACCCAGTTTAGGATAGAGGAAGCACACAAAATTGTTATGTGTGTATGATTAGGTTTGATGTTAATATTTATCTCTCTTTGTATACACCCAACGAGAAACCCTTTATTAGCTAGTAAGGGTAATATGACCCATCAACAATTACCAAACTAATATATAATAAGGTATAACTAATATTTTGATCTATTATAATATGAATGATTATAATTGCCATATATAAATATATATATATATATAATTATATATTTAATCTTACATTCTCCCACTTGGGTGAGTAATCATTTATTATGAGTGTTAGATAAACCTGATCAGGAGTTAACACTCATTTTAGCTTTAAACTTAAACTGGAGCAGATAAATAAAGTCATTGAATTGAACATCAGCTTAAGACCCCCATTAATCATACTGCAGTCCTTATTTAAAACCTAAGTAGTTATGATAAAAAATTTTCAAGTAAGCCCCTTCAGAAAGTTTGATTTGTATATTAATCGTCTATATGTCATTATGCATGCAGAACATATTAAGAGACGTACAAAATCAAAACTGATGAGGAAATTTAATAGTTAATCATTCATAGTATGATATGCAGTTGGGCATAGTCATCAATAACCCGTCATTATTATAAGTGCTTTCATAATATTTATGGGTGAGACTTTTAGTTATCGGATCCTTAAGCATATCATGAATGTATTCAATACGAAAATTTAGATTCCTCAATTCGTTCATAAACAAATAATTGATTTCATATCAAAATTTTAATGCCGCACCTCTTAAACTGTTACTGTTTGACAAAACATGGTAGCTGACTTTATCACAATAAGTCTTCAATATATAATTTATATGAAGTTAATAAAGTTACGAGTCCGTTGATAAATTTCAACAACATTTATCGCCAATTGCGTTGTGATTGATCAACATATTATGTCATTTAATGACTTAGATTGTTGTTATCAGTTTATTATGAATCCTCCATGGGATAGATTTATCTACTACCATAAGAATATATATCCTGAAAATTACATTTTTTTTATCTTTGAATATGAAAAAGTTTAGAGAAATCTACCAGTGTGAATTCTCACTTCTTCTTTTAAATTACCGTCTTTCATTTCTGTTAAAGATACTTTAATACTCTTTTAGATGCTTCACATTAATCTAGACATATCTAGTGTGTTGCAATTTTGAGTAATATCTAAATGAGTATAGACTTGAATTTATATCAGGCTTCTACTTAATGAAGCATAAGGAAATAATCTATGTGTTCCTATTATCCTCTAAAGTAGAGCAGTGTTATTTGTTACATGTGTAAGGTATGTCTCTGAGATCTATAATATCAAAGTGTGTGAACAATGCTTTGACTTATGTAACATATACTCATATATATAAGGACAAGTTTGTTTTTAGTTTCTCCCACTCATCTTAAGGTAGGTACATTAATCCACTTGGTTTTTGATGAAAATAATTGTATAAATATTTCATCACATTTTGATGTTTGCATTAACCCATATATGGATTTTATTGACTTATAGACTAAATGTTCTTTGACCTTCAGTTTAAAACTTTTAGGTTGTTTTACGAACATATAAATATGTAAGCCGATTGTTAGGGAAAGTTGTTTTAATATTCATATAATGTAGCTCTTAACTATTATAAGCTACTAGAACAATAATGATCTTTAAAGAAATCTTTTGTAATACAGGTAAGAAGATTCTTTGATAATTGGTTTATCCTTGAATATAACCTTTTACAATCAATCGTGCTTCTTACTGACTTAACGTTTCGTATTGGAATTTAGTTTAGTTATGAACACTCTTAGGTGATTCAACCAAATCTTAAAACGTTAGCCTGACTTATGGAGTTAATTATGATTGATGCTAATTGTTTAATTATAAGGGTTAGGATCATTAAATATTCCAACATTCATTTCAACTTTAGTTAGGGAGGTTACATAATCATCAATTTTATTAGGTTTTAAAACCTAAATGGCGTCCTGAGTTGATTGTTGGGCAATTTTAAAAGTCTCGGTTTTAAGGATTAGCTCTTAGTTATGTTGCTATCATTTTCAGGATTTTAAGTGTGTAAGAGTTGGTGTAGTATGGTGTACAAGAGGTGTAATTGGAGTTAAATTTGGAATAAAGTTTAATGACTCTCTCCCCCCTGCCTCTTGTACTTTTTTCGAGTCATGATATGGACTTTTACTGCTCCCACCGACCTTAGAAACCTTTAAGAAATTAGCATGCTTAGGGTCAATATTTAAAGACCAATATATTCTAACAGAAACAAGTTAATAATATAAGTTGTTGTAGTTTCTCTTGGTGAGGATTAGTTTAGTAAGAAATCTGAATTTGCCCACGTTTAAGCGACAATGAAACTTTTGTAAGAGTAGTAGTAGTAGTAGTAGTAGTATATTATAAAGAGACAATTTTGATGAAATAGTGTTGTGATGGAGCAGTGTCTTGTACAAGAGGTGTAATTGAGATAATATCATGTTTTCACCTCCCCCCACCTCTTGCAAATCTTGTAAGTTATGATTGAGACACTTAAGTCTCCTACTGATATTTAATATCTCTAGAAAAACTACATAAGGAGTTTCAATGATGTAGGTGATGTGGGAATTTCTCATATATATGTTAGACTTGATTTGATTTCATTAATGCTCAGATGTCATAATAAACCTAGGGACATATTTAGAAGAAATCGTATTTAGTATATATGAATGGATCTCTTTAAGATCTTGGACCATAGAAGATAGATAGGATAAGTTAATAGCCTTTTAAATGATAAAGAATTATGTCTGAATATTCCTTTTGAATAAGTTCCACGAATGTAAGTGAAATATAACTTCTGGTGGACCCATACTTATTCTTTAAGCCAAGTAATGCTTAGGGCATCTAACACATGATTAAAATCACTATGAATGGGATTAGATGAAAAATCACCCTCATAAACCATGTCATGATTTCTCATGAAATTTGGTTTTAATGGATGGATTTTATAAGTCTCATTTGCCTTTTGTTAAATTCTTATTTGCATGACAAGAAAAGCTGTGAAAGTATGTAGTATCATCTAATTCTATTTATAAATTTATCAATCCAAATATTGATAACAAATAATATGAGAGTTTAAGGTAAGAGTGACTTTATGTTGGCTATGCAAACCTCACAACTGTCATAATGTAGCTCAAGTATTGATACTAAATTCTGATTGATCTCCAGAATATTTAAGGTATCATAAAACGTAATTAGAAGACAGTTTTTCATGGTTATAATAGCCTTAACATTTAAGTTTTGTTACTAACACTCATGTTAGTTATTTGTTGATATCAGTAAAGAAGCTTATAGAACTAGACTCAACTTATCATGTGTTAATTGGAATATTAAGATTAGAAGACTTAAATATCATTAATATACGACTACTGTTTTAGCCTGTTGTTCTTTTGAATTCTGAATAACCTTGTTGCTTATGCCTAATCTAATGACATATTTTTGCAATAAGACTTCTCCTTAAAGAACTTAAAGCTGAAAGTAATACTTGTATTTTGTCTATGAACCTTAGAATTATCCTCTTTTAGGTTTTAGTGGTAGTGAGTTGAAAAACATCTTATTTTCCAGTACCGGACGTTTCTTTTCTTGTACATATGTTGCTGATCAAAACACTCATTTTCCTTTAGTTATTCTGAGTGTTATAGTTGATTCTTAAGGCAACAAATTATACTATTGAATATTTTAGAATGTAATGTATTAGAAATTGTACTTATTTTCATATGTGGGCCCTTAATTTTATGGGTCATGTATTGTACATTATGATATATTCATTATTGCCACTTAACTTTATAGTTAGGATTTGAAAGAATGCATGCATCTTTGAAGTTATTTTGATTTGTCTTAGGAAAAACTAAATCTAGAATAACTCTATTGATAACATTTATTTAAATAAGTTCTTGATTATCATTACCATAAAAGACATTATGATTGACTCATCCCATTTGTTATCCTCTAGTTTTTAATAGAATGATTGTTATTAGAAAGAGCAGTAGGATAGTCGTATCATGTCTTAAGAGATAATTAAAACTGAGAAGAGCTAAATATTATTGAAACTCTTAATGATGTAAAACTTATATTATGTTTTAATATTAGAGTTAATGATTTGGATGAGATAGTTATTTACAGAAGAAAATTATAGTGAGTAATGTTATGGGATATTAAATAATATAGATTAAATTTATGATCATTAGATTAATGAAGGATCATTAATGTGAGGATCATTATATTTTATTGAAGATGTGATATGTCTATTATTAATATCAAATTAATAGACTATAATTAAAAGTTCTACTTAAACAAAAAATAAATCACCTTTGGGCAGAATTAAAATTTATTTAAGTATGTGTGCAAAACAATTGTATCCCATCACCTTTGGGTAGAAGTGATACAATTATTTTAATTATGCACGTGCTAGTTTTGTTAGATAAAAATGTAACACATCACCTTTGGGCAGAAGTGAGACATTTGTATCATGTTAGACAAAACTAACAAAAGCTTTTAGTTAGACTTGAATGAAAGGTTGATGTAACACATCACCTTTGTGCAGACGTGATACATTAAAAAATTCACTCAAGTTAAGCCTTTTATGTTTTGTAGAAAATTATAATATTTAAGGTTTACAAAACATTTAATTAGTTAATAGCAGAAAAATGGTTAAAGTAAGGATTTTTAAGTTTCCGGTAAAACATTATTTTTCAGAATTAGTTCTCGGGAATTTTTGGTGCCCGAGAATGGCCAGTTTCCGGTATTAGTGAGTTTTCGGGTTTATGGGTTATGACCCCAAACCATTTTAGAAACTCATAAACTCTTATAACGCATAAGCTATTTTAAGCCCATAATACATGATTTTTAAATAGCCCATGAACCCGTAAACTGGTTTAAGCCCTTAACCCATGATCTTTATTAACTAAATTAATAATGATAAGATTTGGTTCAAATATATTTAATGATTAACAATTATATTTGTTTCCTATTTTAAGGGGATTCAAATCTTTTAAGAAAATATTAAAAGTTCTAAGTTATCCAAGATTTGAAAAAATATTTCCCTAAATAATAATTAACAAGTTTTAATCGAGATTTTGAACCAACATATGTATAATTTTCGATAATAATGATGAACACGAAGAACATCATCGAAAATTTTAACAATTAATCATACAAAAACCTGAAATCGAAATCTTCAAACATGAAATTAATAGATTTAGAAAATATTAGTGTTTACTAAATACGAATTTTAGAGATTTTAAACAGTTTCATATGTTATTCCGTAATAGAACATGAAAAAAGAAACCGAAAAAATTAGGGTTTATCAAATTTTAGTCCATGTCTTCTGATTCAACTCTAGATTTAGAGAAACATGACAAACTGATTAATCAACATAACTCTGATGCCACATGTTGATCAGTTCCTCATGTAAGTAATAGAAAAATGATAAATATTAAACCTATAAACCTGTTACAGCAAAGAGAGTAGTAACCGCAGCAAGGTATAATGTAGTCGACATGTTTGTCATCTAAATCGAGTTCCCCTTTAGGATGTATAGTTAAGGATGGTGTTAGGGTTCTTGAGAGGAACCTGTTTTACGAGAGAGGAAGCACACAAAATTGTTATGTGTTTATGATTAGGTTTTGATGTTAATATTTATCTCTCTTTATATACACCCAAAGGGAAACCCTTTATTAGCTAGTAAGGGTAATATGGCCCATCAATAATTACCAAACTAATATATAATAAGGTATAACTAACATTTTGATATACTATAATATGAATGATTATAATGGTCATATATAAATATATATAATTATATATTTAGTCTTACATGGCACATAAACAAACATGATATCAGGACGAGAAGCAGTGAGATACATTAAAGAACCTATTGTAGCTCGGTATAGGGTAGGATCAACGGTATCCTCCAATTCGTCCGGTGACAAATTGTGACCCTCGGGAAGAGGCGTCAAAGGAACTTTTCCGGCAGTTATCTTAAATCGGCTGAAGACATAGTTCACATATTTTGTCTGATGAATAAAAAAATCCAACGTTAGACTGATGAACCGACAACCCTAAGAAGAAATTCACCACCCCATCGAGCTCATCTCGAATTTCATCTGCATTGAATTATCAAAATCCTTAAACAGCTATTGTTTGTAAAACCAAATATAATGTAACTGACATATATCTAGACGAGGAGAAAATCTTCTCTGACAGTCTTGTAGAACATCGTACACTCCACAGTTCCTCGTTTGAAGCCATTATTCGTCAGATGGTCAGCAAGCGTGCCGTACCAAGCTCTCGGGGCTTGGTGGAGACCTTAAAGAGCCTTGTTTAAACGGTAAAAATGGTCAGGATAGTCTGGATCTTCAAAACCAGGAGGTTGTTTCACGAACACCTCTTCATGTAGTTCCCCATTGAGAAACACACTTTTGACATCCATTTGATAAACTTTAATATTCTTGAAACCTGCATAGGCCAAAAATATACGTATAGCCTCCAATTTTGCAACGGGAGCATATACTTCCGTATAGTCTATGCATTCTTGCTGGTGAAATCCTTGTACGACCAAACGTGCCTTATTTATGACGATGACCCACGATCATCCTCCTTAAATTTAAAGACCCATTTGGTCGGAATAGGCTTCTTAACTCTATCAAACTTATCAATGAGATCCCACACACCCAGTCGACTAAACTGTTGCAACTCTTCTTGCATTGCTTCTACCCAAGACGAATCTTCAAGCACCATACGAACATTCGTTGGTTCCATTTGAGAAAGAAAGCATGTGTATTTTGCGAGATTTATGTTTCTTGATGAATGCATATCGGCATACGCACACAATACATTAGAAGCGTCGGCACTAACAATCTGATGACGTGTCTGAACACCAGCATCAAGATCACCAATGATGTTGTCCTAAGGATGATACATGTGAATCCGAAGTGTCGGATTCTCAGGTACAACAACTTTATCAGTTAAATTAGTGAGATTCTCTTCAGCATCATGAGATGATTCACCAACCTCATGAGTTTCAAGAAACGGTATTGAAGAAGAACCAACAAAATGACCATCATCCGATGAAATAGAAATAACATCCGACGTATCATGATAATCATCTTGTGGAACATTATCATAATTAGAAGTTGAAGCCCTTGGTGTAGAAAACATTTGATCTTCTAAATACACACGCACCAAGTCTTCATCAGGGAGATAAACTGTGGGAGTAAATGAGTTAAATAAACTCTCATAGTCATACATCCAATCAGGACCTTTGCCGGTAGGAGGTGTTGTGTAACACTAGCAATCAACATAATACCAATCCTCAACACAACCCGAAGTGAAGTTGAAGACACGTTTCTTAGGCGATGGATAGCCCAAGAAGTAGCCCTCCCAATAGCATTTTCTTCAAACTTTCCCGCATCTCTTTTCAACAATGTGCCAGGACACCCGAAAGGTTCCAAAAACTTTAAATTAGGCTTACAGTTATTCAGAAGCTCATAACTCGTCTTATCTAGTTTCTTAACCGTCAGAACATGATTGAGCGTGTAGTAACCAGTGTTCACCGCCTCATTCCAAAATTGGACAGGAAGCTTTGATTCTGCAAGCATAGTTCTAGCAACTTCAATCAATGTTCGGTTCTTCCGTTCACCCACACCATTCTATTGTGGTACATATGGAGCACTATATTCTCGACGGATTCCCTTTTGAATACAAAATAAGTCCAATAAAGTATTCTTGAACTCCGTACCATTATAACTCCGAATACGTCTCACCTTGTGTTTGTAAAGTGATTCGATCGTTGTGATTAGATTTCGAACAAGAACCGGTGTCTTATATTTAGAACTCATAAATAGCACCCATGAGTACCTCGAATAGTCGTCAGTGACAACTAAGCAGTAACAATCTCCATCAATACTCACACGATTCACAGGACCAACCGAATCCATATGAAGTCGTTCCAGAGGAATATCAATGGAATTAAATAACTTAGATGGGTGCGACTTCTTCTTTTGTTCACCCTTCTTGCATACAACACAGTGATCGGACAACTTGAAGTTTTTCTGGGAAACTGTTGGGTATTTTATTTTAGCGACGCATTGAATCGTTACTCGTTTATAATAATGAGTAATTGAAGCATTTCTCGGGTGAAATGTTATATTATATTTTATTCCTTTGGTCTTATCCAAGTGGATGTTGAGTGAATACTAAGGCACAAGACTAGTATAAATAGATGATATTGTGAGATATTTTTTTATTGAGAGTTTGCCCCCGGGGAAGAGCTCTCCCTGGGTGGTCGTTCTTTATGATTATGTATGTATGAATGTATGTATGAGTGTTCTTGTTGGGAATCATTCGGTTAATGAAATCATACTTCTACATCTATCTTTTGTGTTTAGATTACAATTGTTCATCCTATTAGTGATTGTTAATCAAATCGAACTCTCCATATCCGTCCTTTATTATCATTCATGAGTGAATACATGTTATGATTCGATCCAAGATCCGAGCTCGTTTATCACTAATTATTCACGCTTCTGCACTGAGGCTCGGTTCTATTTGTTGGTATCAAACGGGGTTACCGAATCGTTCAGACTAACCGCTGAATTTGATTCAATTCGCTCTTGAATCCGCCATGGACGTTAAAATTGAAGTTCGTTGAAGTTTTCATTGGTTTTTGCAATTATTAGGACGAAATTTGATTATTCGAAGATGATTTCTGTGAGTTGATGTTTGGGTTAATGATTAGTTCGAAGATTCAACATCAATTTCGCGTTAATAAGTTCTAATTCGTCCAGATCAACAGTTTTCGGTTCGGTTTAGGTCGAACTCGTTTATGTTTGATGTTCTAGACTTCATTGTTTGATGAAATTGATGCTAGATTGGTGTTTGAAAAGTGATTTCGTGATGATTTGATATGATTTTAGTTTTCATTTTTGTGTAATCAAAAGTAAATCTTAGTTCTAAGAAATTAGGGTTCATAAGTCAAAATTTGGGGAAAACACTTTTTATGTGTTCGTACATGCTGCTAATAGATTAATTCTCGAACAAATTGATAGCTATTCAGGAGTATCTGATATACTGGTTGTTCCCGAGTAGATATGTGCATAATTGTCGAGATTGGGTGTCAAAGCATTTCCAGTAAAGTAAAGACAAAGAGCTCAAGGCGAGGGGGGTGTTTGTTAGTGCACGGTTTTGTCGTCTCGAGTCTTTGTAATTATCGTTTTGTAATTTATTAATATTTTAATAATAAGGGAATTTATGTAATTTACTTTAGTTCGTTAATGTAAAGCTAATTCGTTAAGGATGTTTAACGAATTAGCCAGTTCGTCTAAATGTAATGTCTAGTTCGTTATGTATGTCCCCATTCGTCATGGAATGTTGACGAATGGGGCATAACGAATCAAAGATTCGTTATGTTCCCTTTATAGAGTCTGTAAGATAACGAACTGGATCCAATTCGTTACGGGATGTGTAACGAATTGGTTCCATCGTCTATATATAGGGTGTTTATACCCTGTTAATTTAAGTATTGATTATTGGAGTAACGAACCTCTATCCAATTCTCTCTCGATAAATCCTTCATCTAACGTATTACTATTACATATATATAATAACTAATATACATATATATAATTAAGATTATTATCTAGAACTATATCCGTTTAAGGTATTAGATCTACGATTGATAATCGATAATCGTTTGGATCTGAAATCGAGTGTTTAACACAAGGATTACAATTAGAATATCCAAGATTACTCGAAACAAGTATTCAAAGCATATTTAGACATTTATATCACATATTCATCAAGTGTGATTGAATGAGATGACCTTTTAAACAACTAAGTTTACTCGAAAGTGCATAATCATTAAAGTGTACTTGATAATATAGGAATAATCATATCAAAACAAATAAGTATCAAGTATGCTCGAATGCGTTAAACTTCAAATAAAAACACCTAAGTTTACTCGAAAGTTTAAAAACATCAAAGTTTACATGAAATAACATATGCACACATATTCAAAGTGAAAATGCAACAATTTTTGACTTAAACTTCACATGAAACAGTTTTCTCATTAAAGTTCAAAGTTTAAGAGAAAATGGTGCATAAGGAGATCAAATTTCAGTTTAATCCTTTCAAATTCTTTTATCTTTTATGAAAAGATCTCAATATGGGATCATATTGATTAAGTCACCTTTCATACTTCATTCTCCGCATTATTATGACATAGTAGGCATGTTAATAGCTGGTATTGACTTAGCATGAATTTCATTACTTTGGTGATATACTTAAAGTTCAATTAAGTGCATAATACAAAAATGGATAACAATTATTGCACTATGATGTTCCATATCTTTTCTCAAGGCTTATTTGGCTTTCTCCAGATCACCCCAATTTGACTTCAGCCCCCTGATATTTGGTCAAAATATTTTCTGACTGAAAATTTAAACTTTTGTAATGAATTTTTTCTTTTCAAAACATTTCAAACATTTGAGGTTGAACGTTGGACTTACATGCCACAAAGTTCCGACTTGCAAGCCTTCCATTCAAGGTGTTTAGGACTTATAAGGATGCCCCACCAATGTTGTTCTAGTTTAAACCCTCATGTTTGATTTCTTTATAACTTTTGAACATTTATCAACTTTTGGTTGATGTATAATCAATTTGCACAAGCTTGTTTTTTGTCATATTCATAAGATGTTTCATTTTGAGTGACCAAATACCAACAAACTCGTGTATGACTGGGTAATCACTTTTCTGTCTATCATTCGGAGAGATTATCTTGAAACATGCATATTTCAACAATGTATCTCCACATTAAGTTTAGCATATTCATTATGTTTATATCATCTCAGTTTACATATCATGGAAAGCAACCATACTTATCAATGACTGCACAAATAGTCTTTTTTTAGCCTATTAAATCCATATGATTGGTATAAATAATCAATATACTATCATTTCCCAAAAGGTTGGATCAATTTCCATTGAAAAACCCTTTTAAGCTTCTATAAAGCTTTGAAATGAATAATCTTATCATTTCTCAATACCATTAAGTTGCTCAGTTTGTCAAAAATGATTTTCTTTGAAAAAAATCTTTGTAAAATGTTCATTTGAGCATACAAGTTTATCATAAAATCACAGTTTTGACATAAGCAAACAATAACATATTCAAGAATAATCAAAAGTGAATGGCATGCATTAGCACAATCAGACTAACATAATGTTAAAATCAAGATTAATTATGGAAAGTCTATCCTATTCTAATCACATCATCATTTCAGATTATCTAATCACAAATAAGACATCAGATAAGCATGCAGATAATCATTTCATAGCTGATATTGATACACCTATCTAGACATCCTGACCAATCACTGAGTTCATACCTAAGTATCATAGACACCTAAGTAACGCATAATCAATAATGCATATATATGATTGAATAGATTCACATAGTCAAACATATAACACAACTTACTCACTCACGACCTTTTAAGAAATAGTCAGTTAGCACATTGAGCACATATCATCAATCAGACTTCATCAGAGTTGATCATGCCTAATGCTTTTAATAGAAAGTGAAATCTTGTTTTATCTAGTGGCCTGGTAAATGAATCTGCCAAGTTGTCACTAGTGTTAACTCTTTTCATTTCTATTTGACCTTTTTCACTACAGTCTCTAATGAAATGATGTGTGATTTCAATGTGCTTGGTCTTTGAGTGTTGGTCTGGGTTCTTAACTATGAACAAAGTAGTAGTATTACCAATATAAATAGGAGTGTTCAAGTAATTCAAACCATAGTTCAGCAATTGATTCTGAATCTAGAGGACTTGAGCACAACAAGCAGATGCAGCAATATACTCAGCTTCAGTACTAGAGATTGAAATAGTGGTTTGCTTCTTGCATTGCCATGACACTAGCTTGTCTCCAAAGAATTAACATCCACCTGATGTAGACTTCCTACTCATGTTGCAGCCATCATAATCACTATCAATGTATGTAAGTAGATCAAAGGCTTGGTTCTTAGGATACTAGATACCTAAATCAGGTTTTCCTTTCAGATATCTAAAGATTTTCTTGAAGCAATTAGGCACATCAAAGATCCAATCTTAGCTCTATATTCATGTTAATCAACAGGCTCCCCCTTTCATCAGCTATTATCTTCTCATGTGTGTCCATGGAGTAGAAGCAGTCTTCAAGTCTTGACATTTGAACTTTTTCAAGATGTCTAATACATATTTAGATTGAAAAATGAAAATACCGAACTCGTGACACACACGCGCGACACATTGGAATTGCATAACTCGGTCATAGTCTTCATGGCGCTCAATTAATATCTTATTCACAAACAGCACGTCATTGTTAGTCTCAGATAAGTTAACGAGCCACATAGGATCGATAACTCTAAAAAAGTTAGTCTTCAAGCCTTTCCCAAGGACAATGACGGCCTCACCAGTACGATTATCGTAGTACCATCGGTTGAACTTTAGGTGAAGACCTTGCGGGAAAGACTTCATAGGTACGTACTTCATCGTATTTGGTGGTTATACCTTAAGCACGAGCTTCCTCCATCCCGTACGTGGATCTATCTCATTAATACGCTTACGGAAAGCAATTTGCGTCTTAAAGAACTTAAACCCGCTGTTTACCTCAAAAAGCAGGTGTTGATGAAACCAATCTGCTTTATGATTTCCACCGCGGTTTATGAAAGGTTGACTCGCGAGGGTACGAACATCCCAATGCGGTAGTGAGAGAACGTCAGTGATATTTTCATAGTACTGAACGCCGTTCTCCCACTTGATGATGAAGACCTTAAGTTCAGAATCATACAGCCAGGAAACGATATCACCTTTAACAGTCGACACAGCTTTGAACTTTGTCTTCTGATTGGCTTTAGCGCGTACAATCTCGTCCTGCTTAAATTCTTCATTCACGTATCTGTACGCCTAAATGATCTTACGTGCTCGTTTGCACCTATACTTGAACCATTCCTGAATATCCTCCACTTATTGATCAGGATTCCAATCAAACCTCTTCTCTTAACCTTTTGAGACCCTCATCAACATTAGATCGTTGATAAAGATCGGGGTAATCCTCTTCTGTCACATCCTCGATCTCGATTTCTTCATCTTCGTAAACAAAAGTTGTGTTCATCTTGGGAAACGTTGGATCTTGTAAAATTTCTTCATCATTTATTATTTCCACGTCATCTTCAGCTTCCAAAGCATTCAGCTCCTCATCATTCAAACCCAGCAGTATCGAAATCTGCTCACGTGTCAGGGACTTATCAACAAGCTGTCCCTCCTCAATCTCATCCGAATTTACCATACTCCTCACCACCCCCACATTATCCACAAATATAACTGTATTAGCCTTTATTGATTCGATTGGTTATACATTCATCGAGTCTTGATAAACAATCACCTTTTTATCCAAATCACCAACACCACTCGTTCCAGCACCAGAGGATGAGCCATGAGCTTGTTTCGGCTCACAACCTCCAGCTCCTGAGGCGTCAGGATCTTCATCATCATTCTTTAGCTTCTTAAGTACATCTTCTTTGCATGTCAGCTACAGAATAAGATCCTCTTGCTCTTTTATTTTCACCCCCAGAGACGTAACAATCTCACAGAGCTCCTTCGTTTCCTTCTGACAGTAGGAGACAAAACCCATCAAACGCCTTTGATTAAGTAACATCTGCTCTTGAGCTTGACGATCGGCCACCATTGGATTCTCATACAGATGAATCAAACTCAAGAACATGTTCATCTGGTTTTTCTGTGTCATAGCATGAAAAGATGGAGGGATCGGCTGTACAGGACCTTGAGGATGATTAAGCCTCATGAATGAAATGTCCATAGGTTGTGTCGGCATCATAGTCGGTGTTGGAGAAACCATCGATGTAGCAGCAGCAGGCCTTGGTAAAGTAGATAAAAAAGATTGAGGGATCATACCAAGGTTAGGATCCGAAGTGAGTGTGGTTGTCAAAGTCAATTCCAGGGTGCTAGTAGTAAGCGGCAACGCCGGTCTTTGAGGAGCATGTGACATTGGAACTTGTTGACCAAATGAAACTCCAGCACCTTCGATTATACGACGTTTGGCTGGCTCGTCAGAAGCAATCTCTTTACCTTTCCGTTTATGTGGTGCAGCAGAAGAACTTGCCACCACAACCTCAACATGTTTTTGATCACCCCCTTGACCACCATTTCCACCATCTCCACCATCATGTCCCTCATCACCATCATCGTTCCCACCTGGACCCTCTTCACGTTCGGAATCCGAATCATCGTGGATCCAACGATCATCAGAAGGACAGACATACACCGAATTTGTAATGTGACCAATTAAGTGTTTGGTCCTCGGCGTATCTTGACGGTATAACTTCATTCTTCTCATTGTGTCATCTTTCATATGTTCAAGCTTTAACACATCATTGCAGAGTGTTGGATCAATCACCAAATCAGGAATCGCATCCTGAATAAGCAGTTGGAGAAACTGGGGATACATAAGAAATTTATTACGTCGATTCTTGACAATGCAATTCTCTTGGAGAATATAGAAGATCATATCCGAGAAGTTGAAAGGCTTGTTCAAGATCAACGTGACGAATGCCGATTGAAGCATAATCCGGCACTCATCAAATCCACCTTTCCGTCCACCAAGGCAATGAATGAGTACGTGCAATAAATACTTGTACGTGGGGCATAAGTATGCCTTGTTATACATGGACTTATCAAGGTCGCCAGCATAAAACACTCGGCCGAACAAACCACGGATCAATCCCTTGTCGAATTTACACGGGTTATCCACATTGTCACCAAATCTCAACACCCTTTGGATCTCCTCGATTGATATCACAACCGGTCTACCATTCACCTCGGCAGCTATATGATCCTCCGTTTCCACATATAGGGCTGAGTTCCAGAACTGACGGATAATATTAGATCGAATCTCAGGATTCGCTGTGACAGCATAGCTAATACGTGAACGACGTATAAAAGCTTACATCTCCTCATATATCTTCATCGGCGAAGTTCTTTCCGACAAAAGCGCAAATGTTATGCTTCTTGTCGAACAAAAATAACGGGAGATCCGGTTCTTGTGGCTGCTGCACTTCTTGTTGTTGGTCAGCTATAGGGGGATCCTGAACAATGTCGTCAGCCATAACTAAAAAAAATATATAAATTGAGATTTAGTAAAACAAAATAATATTTAAATACTTGACTATAATATATAATTATAATATTTAATTTTATTTTCTGATTCGTTATAACGAATTGGGTAATTCGTTATCATGTAAAGAACACGAATCAAAGATAACGAATCTCAGTTGAAGGAATAACGAATTAAAGAACGAATTAGGTAATTCGTTATCGTTTTCCACGAAGAAGGTTGATTAGTTAAGTCATTGGTAACGAATTGAACACGAATGGGTATTCGTGTTGCAATTCGTTAACCTATAACGAATTGGGACCAATAATGTTCAATTTTGACTTCCAGAGTCAAAGTCAAAATTGATAAGAGCATATGAAGGTCAAATCTGCAACCCAGATTCAGTTTTGCCATAATGCACGATGAAATATCCAACAAATGACCCTAATCATCTCGGAATAGCATCGATAATTTATTCATTTGAACTAAAACTAAGTTTACATTAGGTTAATTAGGGTTTAAACTTATAAGATAAAAACCGAACACATAATCGATTCAAAAACCCATAAGATGTTGACGGAAATTGACGAAATGTATAGCGTTTTGATCCTTGATACCTTGTGAATCTGAATTGATGAACGAAAATGTATTTAGTTAAGGTCGAGGATTTTGAAAAATTTTGCCAGAGTAAGTTTAGGGAAGATGAATAAGTTAAATGAATGAATGAACTGAATTGTTCAACACTATTCCCTATAAACAACGAATTGACACATTTCCCAATACAACGAATCATCTGATTCGTTAAGTTTGAAATAACGAATTAGTCGATTCGTTATCATATTTGTTACACGTGGCAAAAAATTCATTACACGTGGCAATAAATTTGTTACACGTGGTAAACGAATGAGTGATTCGTTAATACTTAACACGAATTAATAACGAAATAATTAATTTGTTCTTGGTTCGTTTTATGATAGATGACGAATTAGGGTTGTTTGTTACAGAGTGGCGGATGCGAATTAGAGAGGTAACGAATTAAAGTAATTCGTTTAGAATAACCCCATTCGTTATCCATGAATAACGAATCAATATTTTAACATTTTCTTTTATTTAATTTTAAAATAAATAATAAAATAAACAAATAAGCGAATGAATAAATGAATAAATAAGACATTAAATAAAATCAACGAAATCTCGTATCTCGAATTGTACTTTAAGACCCTTTACCCAACTTGGTAAAATGAAATACATTAACATGTTTTACGCTCAAAACACTTAACTTAAAAATAACTTATAAATGATTAAATAACATCTAAAAGGAAAATGATAAAATCTTTTTGGTGTTTTTCTTTTTCTTATCAAAATATTTACATTCAAATCAGAAAAATAAGCATAAAACATAAAATATTTTTGTGTTTTTGTATGTTTTTCGAAAGCAGTACATATTTTTTGTATTTTTGGTGAGTTTAAGCAGAGAATCATATTGACTAAATTGCCCTTCCATCACAGTTTTATATTTCAACAATATTATGACTGGCGTTAAGTTGGACATTGATATTGTTGTCCACTTAAATCTTATAACAAACTTTCAAGAGTTTTTGTGATATGATTAATTGGTTCAATTAAAGCATAGAATATCAGAAACTATCAGCCTCTAATCTTGGTTCAAACTTAAATTTGATTTTTACCGTATCACCCCAACTACACTTAAACCATTATGCCGTCGATCAATATTTTTGACTTTATAGATTTTGATTGATGCACTAAGATTCTTTTACTATGAGTGATATGCACGAGTCCATCTGCCGGCTTACATAAATTGTGTCCTCTGGGGTCCGTTTCTTATTGGTATCGAGTCGTGCGTAAAGGAGGAACAATGTATGACTAACAACAGATTTTGATCAAGTCAGTAATTCAAATTGTACAATGTACAGCAGTGATCAAGTTTAATGACTTTGGGTTTGCTCTAAAAGCTTTGAAATATTCATGCATATGAATACCCAGATGATTAAGCCACATAAATACTCAGTGTCCAGAATCCTAAAGCTTTTTAATCAAACTTATATTGTTTTTGTTGATCGAACAAACATAAGGCTTGAGTTTGACAGGCTATTACATTTCTGCCATCATTACCGAGATTTTTTTGTAGAGACTAACACCCCTTTCAATTTGGCGTTTCTTTATCTTTATATCACATACATTACTCTAACGGCTTGTTTAAGACCAATTAATGTACCAATGCAATTAAGCACTCAGTCTTTTAAGTTTATTTCTTTCTGGATATGAGACTAGATGATCAATGTACTATCATTTTCTCTTTTTGCTTCAAAACTCAAAAATTTTTGAGGAGCATAAAAAATAAATTCAATCGCCCCAGTTACTTTTAGTTTATAGATTAATGGCTGTCCTATCAATCCACAAGTAGATAACAGGACCAATACATGCAAGCATGTTCCACAAACTTAAATAACCGACATAATTTTTAGCGAGAGAATTAATTAAAAACACATAACAGTTGCCCTATTCACTTTCAATTATCAGGTAAATGGCTATCCCAAGCATTTACACATAAATATCAGGACCAAACATGTACAAGTATATGTATTTCAAATATAAGTAAATGGCATAATTTTAAGCAATAGTATGCAAAAATATTTTTGGTTTTTCTCTGTACTTACATTAAAAACACAATCTTTTTGTCTTTTCGGATTTTTCTATACAAATAGAAAATCACAATATTTTTGATTTATCAATTTTTCAATGGTTTTGACTTTTTCAAATATTTTAAAACATGAAATCATAGTATTTTTGTATTTTTCAAAAATTTAATATTTTTGGATATTCTCTATTCAAACAAAAAGCGCAAAATTTTTGTATTTTCTATTTCACCCCCAAAACCTAAAACATAAAAATTAAATGAAAGAAAAATAAACAGAAAATAAATATAGTTATCCTTGTTTTAGGATATCAGCAAGAGATTTTAATCCATTTAAACCAAGCAGGAAGTTAAAAAATGTTTTATCAAATGCCTTGGTAAACAGATCGGCTTTTTGAAAATCAGTGTGCACTTTCTCAATATCAATTAATTTCATTTCAAAGCAATCCCGTATAAAATGATATTGTATTTTGATATGTTTAGTTTTTGAGTGTTGCACGGGATTGTTGGTGATACTTATAGCAGTAGAGTTATCAATATAGATGGGAGTAGTAAGAAACTTCAAACCGTAATCCCGCAAGTGTTGCTGGATCCATAAAACTTGTGAACAGCAACTCGAGGATGCTACGTATTCGGCTTCGGCGGTTGAAGTGGAGATCATTGTCTGCTTCTTACACTTCCAGAAAACAAGCCGGCTTCCTAGTAATTGACACACTGCTGTGGTCGATTTAAAGTTGATCTTGCACCCTTCATAGTCTGAATCGAAAAACGTAGTGAAATCGAAACTATCTTCCTTGGGATACCATAACCCGATATCATGATTACCCCTCAAATATTGAAGTATACGCTTTACCGCTGCCAGGTGAGTCACTCGGGAACTTGCTTGGTACCTAGCACATAAACAAACTGCAAACATTATGTCAGGTCGAGAAGCAATAAAATACATTAAAAAACCTATCATCGCTTGATAAAGGGTAGGATTGATGGTATCCTCCAATTCATCTGGTGATAAATTGTGACCCACGGGGAGATGAGTTGAAAGGATTTTTCCGGCAGTTATCTTGAATCGGCTCAAGACATCGTTCACGTATTTCGTCTGATGAATGAAGATTCCCTTGTCAGACTAATGAACCTGCAACCCTAGAAAGAAGTTCATCTCTCCCATCGAGCTCATTTCGAACTTTTTTTGCATTGACTTATCGAAATCCTTACATAACTTGCCATTTGGTGACCCAAAGATAATGTCGTCGAAATAAATCTGGACGAGGAGCAGATCATCACCAACATTCTTGTAAAATAATGTGCAGTCTACAGTTCCTCGCTTGGAGCTGTTATCAGTAAGATGGTCAGCAAGCGTGCCATACCAATCTCTCGGGGCTTGATAAAGACCATACATGCCTTTTTTAAACGGTAAACTCGGTCTTGATATCAGGATCTTCAAAGCCAGGAGGCTGCAAAACAAACACTTCCTCATGTAGTTCGCCGTTGAGAAAAGAACTTTTCACATCCATTTGATAAACTTTAATATTATTGTAATCTGCATAAGCCAAAAATATTCATATAGCTTCCAACCTTGCGACTGGAGCATATACCTCAGTGTAGTATATTCCCTCTTGCTGATTGAAACCTTGCACCACTAACCGTGCTTTGTTTCTCAGGATCACCCCACGATCGTCCTTTTACATTTACTTACCCATTTCGTAGGAATAGGCTTCTTAACTCTGGCGGGTTATCGATGAGATCCCATACACCCAGTCGGTTAAACTATTGCAATTCCTCTTGCATTGCCTCTACCCAAGAAGGATCTTCAAGTGCCATACGAGTAGTCGTAGGCTCCGCTTGAGATAAAAAGCAAGTGTATTTGGCAAGATTCATGATTCCTGAAAAATATAAATCTGCATAAGCACACAAAATGTTAGCCTCACTTGAAGAAGCAACTTGATGATGTGTTTGCACACCTACATAAAGTTCCCCAATGATGTTGTCTTGTGGGTGATAATTATGAATCCGAAGGATAGGATTTTCAAGCACAACGACATTGTCTGTTAAATTAGTGAGATTCTCCTCAGCATCATGAGACGATTCGCCGACCTCATGTGTTTCAGGAAATGGAACTGAGGAAGAATCAACAAATTGACTATCATCCGAAGATATGGAAATCACATCGGATACATCAGGAAGATCATCTTGAATTGCATCTTCATAATTAGAAACGAAAGATCTTGGAGGTAAGTATTGGTCTTCCAAATACGCACGCACCAAATCTTCATCTGGTTGATCAACTAGTAATAAACTCTCATAGTCAATCATCCAGTCAGGTCCTTTACCTTGGGAAGGTGTGGTATATCATTGGCAATCAACATGGTACCACTCCTCTACACAACCCGAGGTGAAGTTGAATACCCATTTCTTAGGTGATGCGTAACCTAAGAAGTAACCTTTAATTGCGTTTTCTTCAAATTTTCCTGCATATTTCGTCAACATGGTACAAGGACACCTAAATGGTTCCAAGTACTTTAAATTAGGCTTACATTTGTTCAAAATCTCATAACTTGTGTTTTGAAGCTTCTTCACGGTCAAAACGCGATTGAGCGTGTAGCAAGCAGTATTCACCGCCTCGTTCTAGAATTGGACAGGAAGCTTAGAATCTGTAAGCATTGTTCTTGCTGCTTCAATCAATGTTCTTTTTTTCCGTTCAGCCACCCCATTCTGTTGTGGTACGTAAGGAGCACTGTATTCTCGATAGATACCCTTTTGAACACAAAAGAAATCCAATACATTGTTTTTAAACTCGGTACCATTATCACTTAGAATACGTCTTACTTTTTATTTGATAGTGATTCGATCTTAGTGATTAAATTTTGAACTAGAATGGGTGTCTGATCTTTTGAACTCATAAATAAAACCCACGAATATCTTGAATAATCATCAGTGACGACTAGACAGTACCGATCAACAGCAATACTCGCAAGATTCATAGGACCAAACAAATCCATATGAAGTCGTTCAAGTGGAGTATCAATCGAATTTTTTAACTTAGATGTGACTTCTTCTTCTGTTTTCCCTTTTTACAAGAAACACAATGGTCAGATAACTTAAAATTTTTCAAAGAAACACCATCAACCAGGTTATCTGCCAATAAATAATTCATTTTCCTGACATGAATATGACTCATTCTTCTGTGTCAGAGAATCGTGTCCTTTTCAGTTGCCTTAGAAACAAATCACGTTTCCACAGAAGTTGACACCTTAGAAGACATGTTCAACGCATAAATATCATTCGATTGAGGAGATCTGATGACAACCATGTCCTCGGGAATGACGTATCCTGGTTTTAGATTTAGACATTCTTTATCAGTAAATACGGTAGTGTATTTCTTATCACAAATTTGTGACAAACTCAACAGGTTGTGATCAAATTTATCATAATAGTTGAATTTTTCAAACGTGATGCACCCATTTGACACATCTCCCTCTATAGTGATCATACCTCCCGAATTACCAGCAAACGCAACATACCTTCCTTGTATATTTTTGACTTTTGTTAAAAGATCGATGTTGCCGGTAATGTGACGAGAGCATCCACTATCCATTATCCAGTTTCACCAGAAATGGTCTTGGATGAACCATACACATGAATAGAAAATGATCAGTTAAAAAAGACAGCCCATGCCTCAGTCTTGGGCACCTCTTGAGTTTCTCTTGAAGTTTTAACATTCAATGAATCCAAATGTTGCATAGCTGCTTGTGAATAAGTCACAGGACGTTTGACTTTCTTCTCAAGTATGCAGCTTGAACAATATTCGTATTCACATTCTTACAAATAGGTTCCGTAGGAACAAATTTGGGCTTAACATTACTTACATTTTCATTAACATGAATCACCTTTCGAGGATTCACATCAGAAAGCATAATGTGAGTTTCATAATCGAAAGACATTGGTCTTCTCAAAATCTCCTTAATCACAGGAACAGGTTTGGATTGTTCATTGATAAATGGATGAAAATCCTGGGATTTCTTCATACCACAGTTTCTGACTACATGACCATATTCACCACAGAGAAAACATGTTCTCATGTCAACACGTTCATGAGATGGTTTAGCAGAAACATGTGAAACTGAAGGTTGATGATACACTCCGGCAATCGGACCTTTCTCCAAGTCATCAAAAGTCACAGAATTCCGTTTCATGTAGAAATCCAGATTTGAACATTTAGAAAAGCTTTGTAAAGAATCAGTTCCATTTGACTTCACAAACTGAACATTTTTAGCAGATTTTAACAAAATTTTAGCTTTTAACAACGGATCTACTACTTTTAAGGTCTTGGATTTCACAAATTTGTTTTCAAGGTCTTGTGCTTTAGAGGTTTCATTGTGAAAGACGCTTTCAATCAGTTCGGGTTTGATAATATCAACCAGAATGTCTTTCTCAGTGAACATAGTACATATTCCTTTAAGCTTAAAAATAGGACCAGTTGATGGCTTAGAAGCAACAGGATTGATAAAACACATCAAATACTCATCAGAAATTTTAGGCTTTTCTGATATCTTAGCCTTCACTGGTTTAACATTTTTTTTCCTTTTTCTTTTGAGATATGTTTGAACCATACACCGCCTCCTCAAATACATGAGGTTCACATAGAATGTGATTCGAACGTGGAATGTTCTGGTTTTTGTGTATCACTTCGAGTAAAACACATCCTCAATGATAAATTTCTCAATATTCTCAACAAAGACTTTGTTGCTTTCAACATAATGCTTTTGAGTTGAAGAACATTATCAGATTTTCCTTGCTTAGGTTTTTTTGAAACAACAGGCTCATTAGCAACTACTTCTTCTTTTCCAGCAAAAGGATTTGCAGTATAGTCATTATGAAACGGTGGTGGTACTTCAATAAAACCTACACCATTTTTAGAATCTTTTTGCTTACTAGTCACTTCAATTATCTCATTTAGCAAAAATGATGAGTTTCTAAATTTGCCCAACTTATTTTTCAACTCAAGAACTTCATTCTCAAGCTCAGTTATCTTAGATTGATGTTTCAAGATTTCTTGAAATGTTTTATCATTAACTGTCATTTTGACTGACAACTCAGCTTTGAGATCATGATTACTTGTAGACAATGCTTCGATTTTCTCACTAGATCTCATTTGAGATTCTAAGGATTGTCTATAAGTATCCTTAAGTGAAGTAGTTTCTTTCACTAAACGGTCATTATGATCTTTCAATGATTCTAACTTAGGCTTTATTGTCTCACAATCAACATAAGGCACATTAGCAGATAGATTGACAGAGTTAAAAAAAAAAAATAACTAACCTCATCAATTTTGGCCATACATACAAACGTAGTTGGCTGCATTTCATATGAATCATCAGAATCAGAATCAGTGTCATTGTCAGAAGATAGCTCATTACCACTTGCATCTTGAAAACTCTCATTTGACTCGAACATAGCAAAGTTAGCTTGATTGTCGTTGCACAACAACCTTTGTGACCAATCAGTCCCATCAACAGCACACAACAATGCTTGTGATCCCGAAGCAGACGGTTTATTTCCAGAAGGCTTATCAGCATCATTATTCTTTTTCACAGAAGAACTTCTATCTTGACTTCGAGGTCTAGTATATTTTTTATTTGGTTTGTCACACTCTTTGGCAAAGTGTCCAAAATCTTGACAGTTAAAACACTTAACTTTCAACTTATCAAATCCAACTCTCTTGTTCAATGATGGAAGATCTTTTCCAGTTCTTTGCATGAACTTCTTCACCTTTCTTACTATCATTGCCATATTCCACTTTAAATCCATAAGTTCCAAATCATCACGGCAGATTTGGTCATAATCTTCATTGGTTAATTTACTTGTGGCGATTTTACTACCGACCAAGTTCTCATAAGAAGTCATGAAAGCGCACAAAAAGGCAAAATTTTGTTCAGCCTCTTTCATGTTCACGTTAGGTGATGCTGAGAATTGATTTGTAGTGGCTGAAGTTCCAGAATTTCCAGAAGATCCAGAACTTCTAGATGCCAAAAAGCATACACTTGGATCAATATAAGTTGTTGAAGCTTCATTTGCATTCTGAGTAAGAAATGCAGTGATCAGAGATACTATGGTACTCAAAGGCATACATCCACCATAGAAGGATGGATCTTGACTTTCTTTTGATAACTTTTGACACTTCAAATCATATTCCCGAGCTTCAATCCTTTGCATAAACTCAGAAGCAGTCAAATCTTCATTTTTGAAATAATTATTCTCCTTTAACACCATCAGGAATGTTGAGTAAGAACTAGGTAAAGCATTTTTAATCGTATCAATCTTGTCAGATTCAGAAGGTTCCATCTTTAACTTGTTTATTTTAGCAATTAAATGATTGAAACGAGAAGTCATAGTTTCACCTTTGAATAAGTTAAAATTTCATAATTGGAATTTTAAAATTACTTTCTTGTTTTCCTCAGTATTACTCATGCTTCTCATTCTAATATGTTTAAACAATGAAGCACTGATCTTAATGCTTCCAACTTGATGCAATATATTATCTGGTAATGCCAGATTAAGATTCGAATACGTTTTTGTCTCGATCTCTAAAGCCTTCTTT